>NC_087491.1:10028257-10331287 GCF_036417665.1 Passer domesticus
AGCAGCCACAGCTTCCCCAGGGCCTCCCCACCCTCCCAGGGAAGAATTTTCTGCTCTAACCCCACTCTCTTGTAGTTTAAATCCATTCCCCCTCGTCCTGTTGCTCCAAGCTCTGGTGGCTGTGGCTGTCACCTTGTGCCATGTCCCTGTCCCAGGGGTGGCTTTGCCTCTGCCCCATGCCTTGGCAATTTGGGCTCCTGCCCTGCAAGCACAGCCTGGGACAGGCTCCTGGCCAGGAGGCAAAGCCTGTAACTGAGAGCTGCCCTCCCCACTGGGGCTTAATTGGCCTTTGAACGTCTGGTTTCAAGTCCCCATTTTGTGAAGATGCCTCCAATTGCAGTTTTCCAGGAGGTTCAGCTGCAGTTTTCCAGGAGGATCAGCTGCAGTTTTCCAGGAGGGTCAGCTGCAGTTTTCCAGGAGGGTCAGCTGCATTTTTCCAGGAGGATCAGGTGCCCTTTGGCTCTGTCACACCCCGGCACCGAGCCCTTGCTATTTACTGCAGGAGGGGATTTGCTTTCCCTGCACAGGGAGGCTTTCCAGCACTGCCCTTCCCCTCCTGGAGCCAGGCAGGGCCCTCTGGACACTTTTAGCTGCTTCTCACACTCCAGTGATCAGGTTCTGCCGGGAAGAGCCATGGTGGTTCCAGGAATTGCCATCTGAGGTGGAACTGAAGCCGAGGATGAGGCTTTGGAGCACCAGAGCTTGGGGACAGCTTGTGCTGCCCAGGGAGGGACAGCCAGGCCTGTGGCACCTGGAGCCCTGCCCAGCAGCCAGCCCTGATGAAAGCTTTGGCAAAAACATCTGATTTACCTAAATTACCCCTTTTGTGGGGTTCTGCAGGCCCTTGTTGCTGCAAGGACTGGGTTCTGCTGGAGCATGTTGTGATCCCCATCCCGCCTCACCTGGGTGCCAGGATTCTCCACCTGGCTGAGCAAACTGGCATCAAACTCGAGGTCAGGGATGTTCAGGGTGTCTGGTGTCCCTTCTCCCCCTTCCTGCCTGTGAATATCAACATTCCCAGTGCTTCCAGTGGAACCCTGAACCCTGCAAAGCTCCTCCTCACACGCACTCCTGAGTTTTCCCCTTCTCCATGGGAAATCCCTTCTGACCTCCTTCTCCTGGGAAAAGCCCAGTCCCTGCTCACCTCTCCTCCCTCAGGGAAGAGCCCCAGCTCCCTGGGGACGAGACTGCCCTGCCCTTGCCCCCCTGGGGGAGCTGCAGGAGGGGGTGGCACAGGGGGGCACATCCCTGCGTGGTGCCAGCCTGTGCCCATCCATCTCTGCACGCGACAGGTGGGAATGCTCCCAGGGCAGGTGCCCTGAGCCTGCCAAACCCCGGCTATTTTAAGCCTGGAGAGTGGGAGATGTTGGCCACTGAGGCATCAGAGCTTTGGGGTTTGCTGCCAGGGCTCTGAGGGAGCCCCCTCGGGGAGGGGGCTGTGCCACAGGTCACGCTGGCATTCCTGTCTGCTCTTCCTCTGGATTTACACCCCTTCCCCCTGCAAGCCGGGGGTGAAGTAAACACTTCTCCTCCAGTTTGGAAACTGCTCTTTTAAGGACATGGAGAGAAGCTAATTGTACAATGCAAGCTGCTGGATATCAGCTGGGATTACAGAGGGAGGTGGGAAGGGCTCATACATCCCTGTCCAGAGAGGTAAACCCTACAGACTCGCTTGGATCAGCCAGCTCAGCCTTCCCCAGGGTTAAACTGGCTCTTCCAGTTCCTAATCACAAATCCACTTGAGCTGTGAGCAGTTCCTTTAAACAGGGATTTGGTGTGTTTAGGCTGACTGTCCTCCTTGAGAGCAGATGGTTTCTGTTACTGGATAATATTTCAAAGGAAAGGGGTTTTCTCTTTTTTTTTGTTATTTTTCTGTAATGCCCCCTCTGGTGCTGGTTTATCGAGCTGGGAGAGGTTGGAGTCTGCCCTTCCCCAGGCTGGAGCTGCCTGGATTCATCAGTCAGGGTGATGGATATGGAGTCTCAGCACTCCCAATTCCCATGTTGGGGCTTGCTAAAAACAATTACAGCCCTCGTGGTGGAGCAGCCAAATCACTTCCTTTGCCTGTGAGTGATAACACCCACCTCGGGGATGGCAGGCAGGCTGCTCCTCCAGCCTCTCTTTTCCTCACTCTGCCTTTTCCAAGCTTTTCCATCTCTTTTTTAATGCCTTTATTTTGGTTTTTTGGCAGCCCAATGACCCGGTGACAAACATCTGCCAGGCAGCAGACAAACAGCTCTTCACCCTGGTGGAGTGGGCCAAGAGGATCCCCCATTTCTCTGAGCTGCCCCTGGATGACCAGGTCATCTTGCTCAGAGCAGGTGAGTGACATCTGTCCCCACGTGGGCACTGCTCAGTGTCCCCTGGGATGGGCTGTACCCTCAGGTTTAGGTCCTGGCAGCTTGAAAATCTTTAATTGATTCTTGATAGATCTGACAGTTCAGTTTTTAAATAGGATTTTGAAAGCCTTGCATGGGATGTGTTGGTGAATTGGATCCAAAATGTGGCCAATCAGCTGAAAAATGGCCCAGCTTCATCTCTGATCCGTGAGGAGCTCAGAGATGGGTGCTGGCTGACTTAAACCAAAGGAGTTAAACTCTGCCTTCCTCCCAAACTGAGCCTTGAAAAACCAAGTGGGCTCAGGCCCCCATGAAATTTCATCAAACTGAAATGTTTGATCATAATTAAAACCAGAGAGGAGAGGAAAGTACATCTCACTTCTTCTCCCACCCACCAAGATGAAAATAGAACTCTCAGGGCTTATTTTAAATTTCCTTGTGCAGCAGGGGGGCTGCAGGAGCAGGATTTGGGAGGTGGAAGCAGTTGGTTGTGGGAAGGGTCTTCCCCTGTTGAGTGAACTCAAGCTCCTGCTGCTGCACAAAGCTCGTGGAGGGCAAGAAAGCAGGAGCAGAGCTCAGGGAGGATGTGTTTGAGGCATGAAGATCTTTGTAAGCCAGGGACGTTGATGTCCTTGGTACTTTTAAAGTTCATTTTAATTCCCCCAAATTCACTTCTGTCTAGGTGCTGCACCCTTCCAGGCTGGCTCCTGCAGCCTCTGGGTGAAGGTGCTCCATGGATTTTGCCAGAGCTGGCTCTGGGCCCTTTGGAACATCCAAAGTGTGGATTTGAGGGGGATTTCTAGAGCCTCTTGTGAGAGGGGATGAGCAGGGAAGCCTCTCTGCAGGGATCCTTTCTGCAAAGAGCTGGATTCAGACCAAGCTCTGCCTTTTCCTTTTGGGAAGTGGAACCCAACCCCACCATGGCAGTTCCAGGTTTTCCTCTCTCTTTAGCAGGCAGCTGATTAAAACTGGAGCTGGAGAACTCCTGACCTGTGTTCTGTGCTTGTGACCCACTCCACACAGCAGGAGAGGGGCTGCCAGCCCCCTCACATCCCAAATTTCCTGGTGGCTCCAACCCTGAGACTGCTGAGCAGCTCCCTGGAGCTCCCTGCTCCAGACACCTCTGCCAGGGCCTCAGATGACCTTGCCCAGGCCTTCCAACCAGTGCTCAATGTATTATTGAGTGGCCTGCTGAGAACAGCTGCCCATGAAATATTGAAGCATTAAAATCCAGCTAAGAGCCTCAGTCAGGCGTCCTGGGAGGCAAAACAAGTGGAGCACACAGCTCGGGAGGAGCAGGGCTGGGTGGGCTGGCAGCAGCTCTCCTCAGATCCTGAATCATTTAAAAATACTCCCTCTCTGAGCTGTTTGGAAGGGAAGGAAACCTGACTTTTTAAGCATGTTTTCCACTGGTTTTCTTGTTTCCAAGCTGAGACAGGAATAACCTGATGTTTTCTCAGCCTGGCAGAGGGTGCTGAGTGTTACATCCCTGCAGCTGGGTTTGTAGGGCTGGTGGGGAAGCTTGGCAGAGAAATGCATTGACACTGCTCTGCCAGAGTGCCTTCCCCATCCCAGCGGAGCCAGAGCACCCCTGGGGGCTGCAGCCACCCTGGTGGGTGAGACAGGAGTCACAGGAGTCACAGAATTCTGCTGTGCCTCTCCAGAGCTTGGGCTGAAACGAACTCCCAAGGGAGACTTGGCTGCTCTCTAATTCCAGTTTGCTGCCTGTGGTTATGGTGAATTTTCCCTGCTTGCCTCTGTCTTGGCAGCTCTTTGGGAAAGCCAAGGTGGGAAAATCTCACCCATCTCAGCTGAAACATCCCAGCTCTACATGGGAATAATCCAGAGGAAGGATGCTGATGAATCCAGCCCTCCTTCACTGGAATAAGCCCAGTTTGGAGTGGGTGTGGAGAGCCAGCTGTGGTTCCTGTTGCTTGGAGCTGCTGTGGGGCTGTGTGTGTGACAAATTCCCGTGGATCTGCCTCTGGGAGTTCCTCTTCCTCCAGAGAATGGGGCTCTGCAGGCTCCTTCTCCTCCATCCTCCTCTGGTTTCAGTGTTGCAATCCCTGTGAAAGTGCCAGGCCTCACCCAGTAAATAGCCAAAGAAATGTTCCCGTGCTGGGGTGGAAACATCCTGTGGCCACTTAGGAAAGAGTGAACTTTATTCCTTGTCAACATTTCTGGTGGCACAACCCACGGCTGCAGCAGAAGGTAAATACAGCACACATGGGCCCTGTGTTTGTTCCAGGCTGTGAGATGTGTTCTTGTGACAGGAGAGGTGAGGGATATTGTTGTGTTGTTTTTCCAGCCTGGGAAAAAAACGCCTAAATCCAAATATCCAGAGGTTTCTGGACCAGAACTGCAGAACATGTTCAGGCTGGGGGTGTTGCAGAAGACCCCATCTTGTCCAACTGAAGATGCTGCTCCTGGCTGGAAGTCACCCAGATTTCCACCCTTCAAGCTTGGCAGCATTTCCTCTCACCGGGGGTTTGTTTCAGGAATTCTTGAGCTCAGCCTGTGATGGATTTAGGAACTGAAGAGGTGTTGGATTGGGATGGGCAGCTGGAAGGTGTGGAGGTCACATCTCCCCTCCCTTCCTTGGAGGTCTGGGCTCAGAGGATGTCCTTCCCATATCCCAAAGCAGCCTGCCCAGCTGATAAGACTAAAATCAGTTTTCCAAGCAGCTGTGGCAGCAGTCACAGACGTGGGGCTGTGCAGAGAGCAGACCCAATCCCTCCCAGCATTTTCATGGCAGAAGCAGCAAACCCACAAATAAAGCCAGAGATTCCATGGTCCCTTTTACGAGGCTCAGGGCTGGAGAATGAACTTCTGTGGCCTGAGGAGGAGCCTGATGAGCTGATAGCAAGTGCTGATAGGGCTGGAACTGCTGGGAGGCTGAGGGCAGAGGCGAGCTCAGGGCTCCACACCCACGGGGAGCTTCAGGCAGAGCTGTTTGCTCAGTGTCTGCACGGTTTATAGAGGAAACTGCTCCCCTTATTAGCTTTATTTTTAGTGCCTTGGGTTCCTGATGGTTTTTTCCTTCCCTCACATCCAAGAAAAAGCTGGCTCCCCCCTCCTTTCCCACATCCAGCCACGTTCCTGCACCAAAGGCTCCTGTCAGAGAGGTGATGTCACCAAATCCCAAACTTCCCGAGGATCCCACAGCTCTAACCTGCAGCCTCGCTGCTTTTCTCCTCCCCAGGGTGGAACGAGCTGCTAATTGCCTCCTTCTCCCACCGCTCCATAGCCGTGAAGGACGGGATCCTGCTGGCCACGGGGCTGCACGTGCACCGGAACAGCGCGCACAGCGCCGGCGTCGGGGCCATCTTCGACAGGTGGGGTGGGATGATGGGATAATGGGATGGGATGGGTGGTGGTCACATCTCTGAACACAGAGAGACATAGTATTCCCTGTCCATCTTCAACAGGTGGGATGGAATGGGGTGGGATGGGGTGGGATGGCATGGGTGGTGATCACATCTTCTCTGAGCACAGAGACACATGGTGTTCCCTGGGCATCTTTGACAGGTGGGCAGGGATGAGATGGGTGGTGGTCACATCTCCTCTGAGCTCAGAGATGGGTGGTGATCACATCTCTGAGCTCAGAAAGACGTGGTGTTCCCTGTCCATCTTTGACAGATGGGCAGGAATGGGTGGGCACATCTCTTCTGAGCACAGAGAGACATGGTGTTCCCTGGCCATCTTCGACGGATGGGATGGGGTGGGATGGGATGGGATGGGATGGGATGGGATGGGATGGGATGGGATGGGATGGGATGGGATGGGATGGGATGGGATGGGATGGGTGGTGGTCACATCTCTGTGCACAGACAGACATGATGTTCCCTGGCCACCTTTGAAGGTGGGCAGGGATGGGTGGTCACATCTCTTCTGAGCACAGAGACACATGGTTCTCCCAGGAAAACCCTGGGAAGCTGTGAGAGGCTGTGGTGTGGAATTTGTAGGCAACCCCGACAAGGGGAGAGATGAGAATCTTGACTCTGTGTTTCAGAAGGCTGAGTTATTATATGATATGATATTAAAAATGCTATACTAAAACTATATTAAAAGAATAGAGAGGAAGATACAGACAAAAGTTTAGACAAGATTGAAGAAGAATGAATAACAAAAACTCGTGACTGCTCAAAGCTTCGACATAGCTGGCTGTCATTGGTCATTAAGTATAAAAACAATTCACATGAGAGCAATCAAAGATGCACCTGCCACATTCCACGGCAGAAAATAGTTATTGTTTACATTTCTTTTCTGAGGCTTCTCAGCTTCTCAGGAGAAAAAATCCTGGCGAAAGGATTTTCATAAAATATCACAGTGGCACTGTGGAATCTTGTATTTGCCAGGTTCCCCAGATGAGGGAGGAGTGATGCATCTGACTCCATGTTCTTAGAAGGCTAATTTATTATTTTATGATACTATATTATATCAAAGAATACTAAACTAAACTATGCTAAAGAATACAGAAAGGCTTGGAGGATACTAATGAAACTTGTGACCCTTTCTCCAGAGTCCAACACAGCTTGGCCCCAGTTGGCCAATAATTCAAAATAATTCACAGCAGAAACCAGTGAAACAATCACCTGTTGGTAAACAATCTCCAACCACATTCCAAAGCAGCAAAACACAGGAGAAGCAAATGAGATAAGAATTGTTTTCCTTTTCTGAGGCTTCTCAGCTTCCCAGGAGAAAAATCCTGGGAAGGGATTTTTCCAGAAAATATAACAGTGACAGTGGGAAACTTAGAGAAAAGAATTCAAACAATTCTTACCTCTCTTTCTGTGACCATTGTTTGTAGATATGGCTCTCCAGAGTGTGCTGTTCATAGCTCACCAGTACTGTGAGAGGTTTGCACTTTGAGACCAATCAAGTCTCACCTTAACGAGTCACATCATAAAAGACATTCTACTTTTCATTAATTGGCTTTCTGATTAATCTTCTGAAGACTGGAGTCTTTCATTCCATCCCTGACTCAACAGCATCAGGGATGGAGGGCTGGGGTTCCATCAAACCACTCACCTGGACATCCCCATGCCTGCCTCCTCCCCAGACTGCCTCCATGCCTGCTTGAGGGGTCTGAGGAGCCTGGGATGAGGGAATCCATCCCATGAGAACACAGGGAGAAATCCCTTCCTCTGAAACCTGCAAAAAACCCAACAGCCCCAAACGCAGAGGAGGCTGCCCAGTGCAAAAATCCCAACAGCCCCAAACGCAGAGGAGGCTGCCCAGTGCAAATCAAAGCTCCTTTCATGGGGTCCAGATGCCTTCTAATGTTACGAGGAGGCCACTCCTTTGTTCCTTTTCATCTTTAATTGGACCAAGGCGCGATTTTATTTGCGCAATGAGGAGGCCCCAGCGATCCTCAGCAGGTTCCACAGGCGTGTCCCCAGGGCTCTTTAATCTCAGGCTTTGGGAAAGTGCTTTAAAGCCAGGCTTGCAGGGTGTTTGACCCACAGCGTGACTCCAGACGCTGCTGAAATGCTGATTTCTCTCCCTGAGACTCATCTTGAGTTGAAACCAAATCACCTTTGCTGCTCTGCTCTGTGAGGAAATTGTTCTTCGGACCTGGGTGACATCATTTGTTCCTGTGAGGTCATAAGTGCAAGATCATGGCTTTGCTGCAGGATCTAACATGAAAAACTGGGCAATCAGTGGAAAATATTTCAAGACCGACACCTTCAGTAAGAGCAAAGGGAGCAATAAAAATTACCGGCAGAGGAAATTACTTTTAGATACCTGTTGGGGTGGGTTTTTATTGTTATTTTTTATTTTTAGGCAGCTTTCTCAGGTGCCAGAGCCTCTCAGTGAATGGATGAAGGCGGTTTTTATGGTCCCTGCTGTATCTCACAGGAACTATTGATGTTCCTAATGAGCTATTTTTGATGGAGGAGGAAAATGAGGCCACATCCTCAGCTGGTACAGGCCAGCCCCATCCCCAGCTTTGTTAAACGTGACCGGAGCTTCTCCCTCCGGCTCTGACACCTGGGGCTTTTCATTCCCTTTTTTTTATTTATTTTATTTTCATGCTGACTCTGTGCTTTCTCTGTCCTTTTGCAGAGTACTGACAGAACTGGTGTCCAAAATGAGGGACATGCTGATGGACAAGACAGAGCTGGGCTGCCTGCGAGCCATTGTCCTCTTCAACCCCGGTACGTGCCTGCCTCTGCTCCCCTGGCCCCTCTTGGCTGCTCTCCTGTGCTTTTGGCTCCTTTTCCTCCCCAAAAAGCCCTTCTGGAAATAGCAGAGGGCACCCAGATTCCACAGGGCAGGGGTGAAAGTTGGTTTGGTTTGGTTTGGAAAGGACCTTAAAGCTGATTTTGTTCCAAACCTCCTGCCCTGGGCAGGGACACCTTCCACTGTCCCAGGGTGATCCAAGCCCCATCCAGCCTGGCCTTGGGCACTTCAGGGATGGGGCAGCCCTCTGAGCACCCTGTGCAGGGCCTCTCCACCTTCCCAGGGAAGGATTTCTTCCCAAAATCCAATCTAATCCTACTCTTTTTCAGTTTACAGCCATTCCCCTTTGTCCTGTCAGCTCTGCCCCTTTTAGAGTGACTGTGAAAAGAAAGTCCAGGTGCTTGAGGGAATTGTCCCTGAATTGGAACTAAGTGAGATCTAGATGTTGTTGAAGAGAAAAATATGGATTAGAGCAACACCAGAGCATGGAGATAATTGTGTCTGTTCCCAACCTCATCATCCAAGGGCTTTTATTACCTGTGTTTCTGGAAAAGCCCTTTGCAGACCTGGAGAGGCTGAAAGACATGAAATGTGCTCATAAAATACACAAAACCCTCAGGTTTTGACCATAATTTCACAGACTTTGGGAGGGTCACAGTGCTCCCTGTTCCCTCTCAGGCCCAGCTGCCCAAGGGAAGAGGAAGGTTCAGTGCCAGGGTTTTTCTCCAACATTCCAGGAGCAAATCCCTGTGCAGCAGGAGGCAGCCTGCACATACCTGCAGAGCTCTCTGGGGGGATCTCTGGATTTCAGGGTGGATCAGAGCAGAACCAGATGGCAGCCAAGGACAAACCTCCCCATCCACACCAGCCCTGCCCTCCCTGAGCACAGCTTGTGCCCAAGCACAGCTCCTTGCCTGGATTTTCCCACCACAGCCAGGCCATGCTGTTCCAGCAGGGTTTATTACAGTTTCATGGGTTTGTTTTTCTTCTTGACCAGTTTGGTATTTTTTTTTTTAGTCCCCCCCTCTCCTTGTAATCAGCAGTAATTTATTGTCTGTAATTTGGGATTAGCCATTTATGGTCAAAGAAGGGGAATCTGGAGAGGTTCCCGTGGCACATGTGCTTGGGGATATCGATTTCTGCACTGTCCCTTTCACCCTGCTAAAAACAGATCCTCACTGTGCCCTGTCCTGGGGCTGTGCCAGAGCAGGGGCTTCTCCTTCAGCCCCACCGCAGGGCTGGAGGGATTTCGGCTGGAGGGGGAATTAATCCCTTTCAAATGAGTGTCTGGGACCGCTGAAATGAGCCAAAACATTTGGGGTTTGGGTATGAGGTGAGAAAAAATCTAATTTTGTGGGAGTGCTCCCCAAGTGCCTGGAGCTCAGAGCCTGCAGCCACACTTTGGTGGGGCTGGAAGAGATGGAGGGAGTGCACAGAGGGGTTGCTGCCTGCCTGGGCAGGCTGGAGGTGTTTGCCTGATGGTTTTTTTTTTTTTTGTGTTGCCTTTCAGACTCCAAGGGGCTGTCGAACCCGGCGGAGGTGGAGGCGCTGCGGGAGAAGGTGTACGCGTCGCTAGAGGCTTACTGCAAACACAAATACCCCGACCAGCCCGGCAGGTCGGTCCCTGTGCCCTCCTCCTGCACCCCCTGCAAACCCCCTGCAATGGGTGCTGCAGCTCCCAGGGTCCCCTCTCTGATCTGGGCTCTCTGTTCTCCGTGATTCCCTGCGGGTAAATCCTTCATTTCTACCTGCTCCAGCTCTGTGCATCCCTAAAAATCCTCCCCTGTGCAGTGCACAGAGCTCTTTATTCCCTTGCCAGGAAATCCAGCAAGGTGGGCAGAGCTGAGGAGCCCCAGCTGCCACAGCCCCAGCAGTGGGATGAGCACGTGTGGGATGGGGGTATCATTTCCCTTCAGGAAACCACGGCCAGCGAAACCGCAGCAAAAACAGGACTCACATGGAGTTAATTTTCAGTGGCAGATGAGCATCATTGCTGGGAAGTGAAAGCCTCAATTGATGCTCTTTTTCTCCCCTCCCTGCCTCCCCCAATCCAGCTGGGAATGGGAGGGGGAATCAGGAATGTGTTCCTGGATGGCTCCAGAGCTGAGTGGGCGCATTTTCCCAGTTACAGCCTGGAGCTGGCAACTGCCAGTTAAGTTCCTGACAGCTTCTTGAGAAACCAAGCACAGCACTGGAAGCTGCTACTGGTGCATGAATGGTGGGGGGAAAACAGCCCAGGCAACTGGGATTTGCATCTCACCTGCATTCCTGGCGGGGTGTGGGGGTGGAATGAAAGGGGTGCTTTCACAGCAGCGAGTGCAGCGGGCAGAGCCTGCCCTCAGAAGTGATGCTGGGTTTGGTTTTTCCCCCCATTTTGGGTCTCAAAATGCTGGCAGATGAAGAAAGGTGTGTTGTGAAGGGATTTCTGGGACGCTGCTGGTTGGTTTGAGGCAGGCAGAGTGAGGATGGGGGTGCCATGGGGTGTGTTTGGTTTGTGGTGAGCAGGGGGATTGAGGGGTGAGCACAGGGCTGTGCTCACCTCTTCCAGAAATCTTTATTAAACTGCATTTCTGGAGCAATTCCAGAGCCAGCCCCTGGACTTTGGCTGTTGTGGTGTTGCAGAAGAGCTGTTCCTGGCACCAGGAGAGCTGCCTTGGGAATCATGGCCAGCAGCTCTTCTGGATCATTCCCTTGGTGGGCTGAGCTCTTGCTTCAGGGTCTGCAGCCTGGCACACACAGAGGGTGGCACAGGGACAGCACCAGTCCACAGCAGCTCCCCAGGGCTCTGCCTCAATGCTCTGTGGTGTTTGAGGGAGTGTTTGAAGCCCAGAAGCTGCACCAGGGGCTCTGCAATTTCATCTCTCACTGGCTTTGAGTGACCTTGGGCTGGTCAAAGGTCACACCCATGATGATGCTCACACCCATCCTTGGCGACCTGAGAGGTTCTGCAGGCTCAGGGATGTCCTGAGAGCTGTGCCTGGGCCCTGCTGCCTCCCCTGAATCCCTCAGGGGTGCAGGGCAGTGGTGGCACCATCCCAGGAGCTTCAGCAGGGTGAACCCCTGGGCTGGGCTTGCACAGGAGCTCCCCAAAGTTCTCCAAAACTCTGGGCATCCTGCTGGCCCCGTGGCACCATGTGCTCACCAGCTGCAAACAAGTTCTCCCTGTGCTTGAGCCACGTCTGGGACCTTCCCCTGCTCCATGCTGTGGGATTTCTGGAATTCCCACCTTTTCAGGTGTCCCAAATCCCCATCCAGCAGCAGCTTGGGAGCACCCTGCAAACACCACAAGGGAATTTTTACTGCACAGAGAGGCATTCCCAGGAGAAACCCAGCCCTGCTCCCCCCCTGCAGCTCCACAGGGAGGGCTGGGTGCCTACGTGCCAGCCAGCAGCCTCAGGGAATCAGGAATCAGGGCTCTTTTCTCCCCTCCCAGCCCTGGCACGTTGTGCTCTGGGCTGGTTATCTCACAGTTAAACATATCCGAGGGCTGGAGCCATCATCTGGTTTGGTTTAAAGTGAAACTTCCTGAATGGGATGGTAGGGCTGATTTGTTTTTCCTGGCTCTGCTCCCACCGTTCTCGCCAGCTCAGCAGAAAAAAAAAAATAAAAAAAAAATAGGGAGAGGGAATTGTGCATGCATGTAGAATATCTGTGTGCTTGTGCATGTCTGTGTGTGTGTTTTCTGCAGGGTCCCATTCTGCCTGGCCCTTTGCTGCTGCTCAAGCCCTGATTGTGCAGCAGGAAAAGCAGATGACCCTGGCCATGAAAGGGCTTTTCCCTGGCTTGGGAGCACTCACTCACTCCAGGAGGTGACATCCAGTGGCACCTGGGCTGCTCCAAGGCACTCTTGCAGGAGCTGGTGGCTTTCTCCTGGCTCCACAGCTCCTGTCACCCTCTGAGCCCAGCACCAGCAGCTTTTCCCTGTGAGGGTGGCTGTGGGTGGCTCACTGCCATCCTGGCTGGGTCCTGCAGAGCTGCCAGCTCTGCCCAGCCCTCCTGGGCAGCTGTGACCTGAAACCATCTGCTCCAGCAGGGCAGGCTCTGGGGACAGGGTTTTGTTTGCCCTCCTCAGAGCCCTGGGCCAGGGGAGCACCCCTGGTTTGCAGAGCTCCCTCCAGCTCCTGTGTCACCCTCGGTGTCACCCCTGGCTGGCAGCCCCAGGGCTCAGCTGGGGCTGCCCAGAGCCTGCAGGAAAAGGGGCAGCACCCAGCCAAGTGCCAGCTCACCCCACTGGGCATCTCCTCCAGCCCCTTTCCTGCTGTTTGCCTTTTCCCTGGCCAAAATTTGAGCTGCTGCTGTTTGCAGCCCTGCCAGTGCCAAGGCTGATCCCTGGTGCCTCCTCTCAGTGGCTGCAGTGCAGGGACCCCAGGAGCATCTCGGGGTGTCCCCCACTCCAGGGCTGCCCTTTCATCCCTTGTTCCACCCTCCCAGCTCAGTTCCCAGCCCGTGTTTGTTGTGAATCTCCCCTGATCTCCGAGGCTGGGCCATAATTCCTGCTTTCCCTGCACATCTCTGCCTGCAGCCCCACGATTTGATCCCAACACTTCGACTCCAAGCCTTGGGGGCCGGGACAGAAGCAGGGCTGCACCTGGCGATGTCTGACCGTGCCGTATCTCCCTTTCCCCAGGTTTGCCAAGCTCCTGCTCCGCCTCCCAGCCCTGCGATCCATCGGCCTGAAATGCCTGGAGCACCTCTTCTTCTTCAAGCTAATAGGCGACACGCCCATCGACACCTTCCTGATGGAAATGCTGGAAGCGCCGCACCAAATGACTTAAAAACTCTGCTGGGTCAGTCCCTCGCCCGGCCGGGCTCCCTCGGGGCCCTTCCTCTGCTTTCCTCGGCCCCAGCCCGTCCCTCCCTGCTGTCCTGGAGGCACCGTCTGCTCCGGGGGACCCTCCTGGTCATCCTGCCCTCCCTGTGCGTTCGCTGTCACTGCTGCGTCTCCAGACCTGCCCGCTGGTTCCCTGTGCTTCTTGTAGAGGAGTGGGAGCGGAGAGAGCTTTGCCAACCCCTGCCCCCCGCCGTGCCATGAGGTTTGGGATGAGCCACCACGGGCTGGTGTCACCTGCCAGCCCTCTCCCCCTGGGGACAAGGACGGTGCCAGCCCTCGGGGCAGTGGGGGTTCGGACGAGCCGAGGGGAGTGGTTGGACTCTGCCAGATTTGCAGCTGGGCTATTTTCAGAGGATGGAGTTTTTTGGAAAAAAAAAAAAAGAAAAAAAAAAGAGAAGAAGAAGACAAAAAAGAAAAAAAAAAAAGAAAAAAAAAAGAAATAATTTCTATTTTTGGTTTCTAACTATTCTTAGTAGTCTCGGTAGTTACTTTGCGGAGGGAGAGGCCGTGCCCCCTGAGTGAGTCACCCGTGGCTGCACACAGGAGCCTTCTCCTTCCACTTCAGAGCATTTGGGATTGAGCTGAATCCCCCAAAACACGGTGGCAGTGGCACAGGAAATGCCCTTTGGCCACCCCGGAGGGTGCCCGGGCATCGCTGCCCACCCCAGAGCTGTGGACATGAGCCAGCTGCAGCGCTTGCTTTAAGGCTGCCAGGGACTCCCCATGGCCCTTCCCCAGCTCCCGGGGGTTTGCTGGGAGCCCTGCCCTCAGCACGGCATCCCAGTCCATCCCAGTCCATCCCAGTCCATCCCAGTGCTGCCCCAGCACCCACCGTGACCCCGCTCTGGAGTTTTGGGGCTCACCCAGTAGCTGCTCCTGTTCTTTCAGCCCTGCAAAACACTGCAAGGCAACAATTAGTGGGAGTGCTCGGCCAGGCTGGTTAATTGCGGCTGTTAATTAGTGCTGAAGCAAGAACAGGGCTGTCCCCTGCCCTGGATCTGCCCCGTGGGGGTGGGAGGGCCGGGCTGGGTGGGGGATGTGGCAGCAGCACCATCCCTGTCCTCCCCGGGATTCTGAGAGCACCAAAAGCACCTTGGCTTTTGCACAACCCTTCCCTTCAGTCTTGGTGACAGGATTTTGGGGTTAGGGACAGGAATGTGCCCACACCCCACAGGATGGGGTTCCCCCAGGAATGTGTGGCCAGCGAGGGAACCATCCCCCTTCCCCTCCCTCCTCATCTGGTGTCTCCTGTGCCCCACAAAAACACGAGTTGGAGAGAAAACAAAGCAGAGGGAATGATGAGGGATCTTGGGAAGGGTTTTCTTCCCCCCTTGTGCTGGGAGCTGAGGAGGAGGTGCTTCCCCACCACTTCCATGTGCTCTGTGCTTTAAAAAGCAAAGGATGAGTCCCCAAAATCCCTTCTTGCTCCCCGTGGTTTGCAGCTGGTTGAAAACTCCTCCTTTGTTCCTGGAGGGGGATGGAGCAGCACCCACCACCTCACTCCCACTCTGTTTTGGAGGGGACACCGTTGCCCCCTGCCTGTTGCCATCCCAGCTCCATCCCCTGCAGCTCCAAAATACAAAAACCTCTCGGGATTTGGGGTGGCAGCTCCCCCTGGGGCTGGCCCGGCGCGGCGAACCGGCAGAGGCAGGCAGAGCGCCTTGGCTCTGCTTCCCCAGCAGCCTGCAAGCCACTGAAAATATTATTAAACAGCTTCACCCTGCAAGAATTTGCCAAGAAAACGAGGCAGGAGAAATGAAATCTGGCGAGGGTGCCAGGAAACACGAGCAGGCTGTTCCCTGCCAGGAGGAGGCTGGCACAGCCCCAGGGCGGGCAGGGAGGTGGCAGAGCCCAGAGCCCCCAGCCCTGGGCAGAAAGGAGCCTGGGACTTGCTTGGCACAGAGGAAAAGCTTTGGGGAAGTTGGTGGATGTTGCACTAGGATAAACCCGCTGGTCTCTGGTGGGTTGAGCCACTTTTTTCCTGGGGGATGGCTGGGGAGGAAATCTTGGGTGCTGTGGTGGCTGCAGGGTGGCACAGTGGGAGATCCCATCCCATTATCCCATCCCATTATCCCATCCCAGTCTTATCCCATCTCATTTCATCTCATCCCATCCTGTCCTGTCCATCTCATTTCATCCCATCCCTTTCCATTCTGTCACGTTTCATCATCCCATCCCATCCCATCCCATCCCGTCCCGTCCCGTCCCGTCCCGTCCCGTCCCGTCCCGTCCCATCCCATCCCATCCCATCCCATCCCATCCCATCCTTATCCCATTTTACTTCATCCCATCCTTTTCCATTCTGTCACGTTCCATCATCTTCCATCCCCTTTTTTCCCATCTGTCCTCATGCTACCCTGTCCCATTTCATCCCATCCCATCCCCTTTAGTATCTGACCTTACAAAGCCAAGGGGGAGGCTCTGCAGGCCCCAAGCTCCAGGTCAGGCTCATCCCCGTGCCTCAGTTTCCCTGCTGGAGCAGCACAGCCTCAATCCATGCCCGTGGTGGAGGGGATTTTGGGAAAGGCTGAGCCTTGTCCTGGGGATTTAATCTCAGCTGGTGAAAGGGAATTGGGGTTCCCTGAGCCTCCAAAGCCCAGCCCAGCCCCTCCATGGTCACCCCAGCCCTTCCCGTGGGAAGGAGAAGCTTTTGTGTGTTGGGAAGAGCCAGAGCAGCCTTAAAGCAACGAGCTTTGCATGAGTTTGAGTCTTTCCTTTGTGTTCTTTTCACTTTGGGCTTTTTTTTGTTGTTGTTGTTGTTGTCCTCATCATGATAAGGCAGAGTGTGGAGAGGTGAGCGTGGCTGAAGGAAAACAAAAGGCACATTATTCCCTGGAGAGGTAGGACGTGGATGTCACCAGCTCTCAGTGCTCCTGCAAAAATCTCCTCAGATTCGGGTGATCTGTTTTTAATGCTTCTTTTAATTCCTTTTTTGTTGGTGGGACAATCTTTAATTTTCTAAAGATAGCACAAACATCAGCCTTCCAGCCACCTGCTGCACCCCTGGCTGCGTGTTCCACCCACCCCACACCAGTCCAGCACATCCCAAACCCCTCCCTGGCAACCCCGAGCTTCCCTGGGCACTGGAGCTGCCCAGGAGTGCCCCGGGGGCCCTTGGGGTGGGGGAAATGCTGAGCCCTGGCCTTGCTGACCCCTGCACTGGGAACAGCCCTGGGCTGGGCTGCTGACCCCAAAACCACGCTGGGCTGCTGACCCCAAAGTCAGGATGGGCTGCTGACCATGAAACCATGCTGGGCTGCTGACCCCAAAGCCAGGCTGGGCTGCTGACCCCAAAGCCGGGATGGGCTGCTGACCCCAAAAGCAGGCTGGCAAAACTGGCTGGGGAGCTGACCCCAAAACCACACAGGGCTGCTGACCCCAAAAGCAGTCTGGGCTGCTGATCCCAAGAGAAAGCTGGGGATCTGATCCCAAAGCCAGGCTAGGGAGCTGCTGATCCCAAAAGCAGACTGAGGAGCTGCTGACCCCATCAGTGCAAGCTGGGGAGATGACCCTAAAAGCACCTGGGGAGCTGATCCCAAAAGCAGGCTGGGGAGCTGTGCTGTCCCCAAAAGCAGCTGGGGAGCTGATCCCAAAAGCAGCAGGGGATCTGTGCTGTCCCATGGGTGCTGGCACAGGAGCTGTGCTGTCCCTTGGGTGCGGGTGGCTCTCCGGGTGTCCCTGTGTGTCCCTGTGTGTCCGTGTATGTACTGTAGATATCGACACTGTATAATACCCCACTCACATATACACTTAGAGAACTGTAGCAATTACAGAATTTCCTGGCTTTTTGTGGTTTAAGTCAATTTTTTTTATTTTTTTTTAATTTTTTTTGGTTTATTTTTCCCCTCTCCTCGCTTTTTTTTTTTTTTTCCCCCCCGTGTTTTGCGTCCATTGTATCTGAATCCCTTTCCGAATTGGCAGATGCCAAATCTGGATTTTTATTCCTCGAGACAAAGGAACTGCATCTATTTTAAGATGCCTTTTTGTTTTGTTTTTCTTCTTTTTGTTTCCTTTTTCTTGTTTTGTTTTGTTTTGTTTTCATTCTTTTAAGCAGGTGGTTTGGAGTAAAGAATAGCTTTAGCAATTCCCAATACTTAGTGATGGATGCCTTGGCTATGGGATACATAGATTAAAAAAATGACATTAAAATTTAGAATGACAAAAAAAAAAAAGATAAAAGATAAGGAAAAAATATCTAAAGCATCAATAAAGTTAAAAATCTATTTTTGTACAAATGTAATTTTATCCCTTACTGTATCCTTGGATATTTTCTTTCCTGGATTGTTTTGTTTCTTCTACAGAGATTGTTATAAACTCTCTCTATTTTTTCTCTCTTTCTCTCTGTAAATGTTCAGCCACAGGGATCTGGAGAAGAGGGAGAAACTTCTGACTGTGTTTTAAAGGCTTTATATGAAATCTCTTTTGAAATAATTTTTTTGAATGAACTTTTTATTTTTTTTTTCCCCCCCACTTCCAAAATCTTTTTGGGGATGGGAGGGGGGTGGGAGGGAGGGGGAGGGCTGGCCTGGGGGTGTCTTTTGTCACGTATCTCTGGCGTTCCTGCAGGTCTGTTTTACTGTGAAATCACTACCGTATATTATTATTCACTTCAAAAACAACAAAAATGGTTACAAAAAAAAAAAAAGAAAATTAAAAAAAAAAAGAAAGAACTGCTGCTGGAAACGCCAGTATTTTGAGAACAATTGTATTAGAATTGTGGAAAAAAATGAGAAGGAAAAAAAAAGAGAAAAAGAAAAAAGGAGAAATAAAAAAGAAAATATATGAGCATTTTAAAATATAAGCCAGTCCAAGTCCTGGTTTGTGCTTATTGGTGTGTCTGGAGTTATTCTGGGGGGCTGTCCCCAGCGGGGTCCCCATTCACTGCAAATCCAACAAATGTGGAGGGAAGGAGCAGCCCCAGCTCTCCCCAGGACCTTTTCCCTTTTCCCCAGGTATTCCCGTGAGGGATTCCCCGATCCCGCTGCCCCGGTGCCCGCTGTGGCTTGGGAATGCCCTGCAATGGCATTTCAGTGCCAGCCCGGTGGCACCGCGGGGACAGAGGCCACCCTGGGCTGGGGCTGTGCCAGGGCTTGGCTTGGGGGGCGTAGGGATTGGGGGGCACAGAGATTTGGGGGGCACACAGGGGTTTGGGGGCACAGACTGATTTAAGGGGCACACAGGGATTTGGGGGCACACAGGGATTTGGGGGGCACAGAGTGATTTAAGGAGCACATAGGGATTTGGGAAGCACACGGTGATTTGGGGGCACAGAGTGATTTGGGGGGCACAGAGTGATTTAAGGAGCTCACAGGGATTTGGGGGACACAGAGGGATTTGGGGGGCACAGAGGGATTTGGGGGGCACATAGGGATTTGGGAAGCACACGGTGATTTGGGGGCACAGAGTGATTTGGGGGGCACAGAGTGATTTAAGGAGCTCACAGGGATTTGGGGGACACAGAGGGATTTGGGGGGCACAGAGTGATTTAAGGAGCACATAGGGATTTGGGAAGCACACAGGGATTTGGGGGCACAGAGTGATTTGGGGGGCACAGAGTGATTTGGGGGGCACAGAGTGATTTAAGGAGCTCACAGGGATTTGGGGGCACAGAGTGATTTGGGGGGCACAGAGTGATTTAAGGAGCACATAGGGATTTGGGGGCACACAGGGATTTGGGGGCACAGAGTGATTTGGGAGCACACAAGGGTTTGGGTGCACAGAATGATTTAAGGAGCACGCAGGGATTTGGGGACACACAGGGATTTAAGGGACACACAGGGATTTGGGGGGCACAGAGTGATTTAAGAGGCACACAGGGATTTTCGGGGCACACAGAGTAATTTGGGGACTCACAGGGCTTTGGGGCACTCCCAGCACGGGATGCTGGAGATGTTTGCTCCCCCCAGTCCCTCCCGGAGCCGGAGCGGTGCTGGCAGCAGAGGGTGGCTCGGGAGCCTTTAGGCTGCGCTTAACCTGGATTTGTTGCCAGGTGCAAACGAGATTGAGCTCGCTGTCGGGTTTACAGCCGGGATAAATCCTCCCCCGGCGGCTGGATGGAGATGGAAAATCAGAGCCCCAGTTCGCTTACCGCCGATCCGTGCTGGGAAAAATGAGGTTTTGTCACTCGGGAAGCGGAGCCAGGAGGTTTTTGGAGGGCAGGGAAGGGGCACAGGGATTATTTACCCAAAAGTGCCCATTCCCACTCCCTGCCCCTCTTGGGGAGCCCCCAGGGAGCCGGCAGCACCCGCCCGGCCACGCTCCCATCTCCAGCTGCTTGTGTGCCTCGTTAACCTCCGGGCAGCACTCGGTGTTTGCAGAGTAAACACTGACCTCCCTCCCGAGGGGTTTTTGTGCCCCTGGGCCCGGTGGAGCGGGCTGGGGTGTGTGGGGCAGCCCGGGATGCTCCGCGGGTCGCTGCTGCCTGCTGCTTGGCAAAACCGCATCCCGCCTTGAAAATCGGGTCTGCTTCTATTTTTAACCATGCTTAAAACAGAAAAGAAAACAAAGCCGAGCTGGCCACAGATTTTTGGTGGGTTTTTTTAAATCTTGTGTTTGGTTCCTGCTGTGTTTTCTGCTTGGGGGGCACTCCCAGAGCCCCAAACCTGGGAAGGGCTCTGCTCTCCCTCCAGGAGGAGGAAGAGGAGGAGGAGGAGGTTTTGCACCTTGGCCAAGCCGTTGCTGTTTTTCCAGCTTCTGCAGGGATCAAAGTGCCTGTTTTGACTCTCCTCCTGATTCCTTGATACCAGCAGATGATTGCAATGCAATTAAACCTCAGCGGGCTTTTGTTGTGTCTCGGGGCTGGGTGTGCACGGCATTCACCCTTGCCCTGGGAGCTGTGACGGCACACAGAGAGCTCCGGGGCTCCCTGCTTTACCAGGAACAGCACAATTCCTTAAATCCCGAGCTCTTGGAGATGTGGGATCAGGGTGGGACCCCCATTCCCTGCGCTCCGCGTCCTGGAGGGGATGGAGAGTGGGAGATGCTCTTGGGAAGGCACGGCTGAATTTCTGAGCATTCCCAGCGCTGACAGAGATGGAGTGGGGTGTCAGCAGAGTGTTTGGAAATCCTTAAGAGAAGGGCTGTGATCCCGGCCCTCGCCGTGCCTCAGGTTTGCGGCGAGGAGGGGACTCTCCAAACAAACCCAGACAGATGAGCTCTCTCGCTGGTAATTTGTCACTTCATAATTGCCGAAGAAAAGCAGGTTGGTTTTCTCCTCCTGACCTCTCTCAAGCAGCCTTTTCACCCCAGCTGGCCCCGGGGCCGGGGTCGGGGTCCTGCCGTGGCCTCTCGGGGGCGCAGAGGGCACCTCGTCCTCCTGCAGCACATTTCCCAGTGACATTTCCATGGATGTCCCCATGGCACCCACGGCCGGGCACGCCCTGCGTGGGTGGGAGTGGAGCAGATGGGAGACAAGCTCAGAGGAGCTGGAGTTCAGGTTTGCACTCTGGATTCCAGGCTCACACTCTGATTTCAGGCTCACACTCTGGATTTCAGGCTCACACTCTGGATTGCAGGCTCACACTGATTTCAGGTTCACACTCTGGATTTCAGGCTCACACTCTGATTCCAGGCTCACACTCTGGATTGCAGGCTCACACACTGATTCCAGGCTCACACTCTGATTTCAGCTCACACTCTGATTTCAGCTCACACTCTGGATTCCAGGCTCACACTCTGGATTTCAGGCTCACACTCTGATTCCAGGCTCACACTCTGGATTTCAGGCTCACACTCTGGATTCCAGGCTCACACTCTGATTTCAGGCTCACACTCTGGATTCCAGGCTCACACTCTGATTTCAGCTCACACTCTGGATTCCAGGCTCACACTCTGATTTCAGGCTCACACTCTGGATTTCAGGCTCACACTCTGGATTTCAGGCTCACACTCTGGATTTCAGGCTCACACTCTGGATTTCAGGCTCACACTCTGGATTCCAGGCTCACACTCTGGATTTCAGGCTCACACTCTGGATTCCAGGCTCACACTCTGGATTTCAGGCTCACACTCTGGATTTCAGGCTCACACTCTGTCCCAAACCAAATTCGGGAGCTCAGCTGATCCTCTCTCCTGCCCCAGCGCTTCCCCTTCCATCCCCACTGCCCGGGGTGGGCTGGGAATTCCCTCCAGGCGTTTCCAGGTGGGAATTTGTGCCGGGCGGTGCTTTCTGTGCGAGCTGAGCTCGGCTCAGCAGGGCCGGGCTTGCGGAGGCGGCTGCGGGCCAGGAGCGGGGCTGATCCCACCGGGATCGGGGGCAGCGCCTCGGGAGCCCCCGGGGCCCGGCCTGGCCCGTCCGAGCAGAGAGCAAAGAGCAAAGAGCAAAGTGCTGCTGCCATCTCCCGACCGCAGCGAGCCCGGCCCGGGATGCCCGAGACCCGCCCGGGACCCCAGTCCTTTTCCCAGGATCTCACTCCCCTGCCCAGGATCTCACTCCCTTTCCCCGGGATCCCACTCCCTTTCCCAGGATCTCACTCCCTTTCCCCGGGATGCCCTTCCCCTGCCCAGGATTCCACTCCCTTTTCCCCGAATCCCACTCCTTTTCCCGGGATCCCACTCTCTTTCCCAAGGATCCCACTCCCTTTCCCCAGGATCCCACTCTCTTTCCCCAGGATCCCACTCCTTTCCCGGGATCTCACTCCCTTTTCCCGGGATCTCACTCCCTTTTCCCGGGATCCCACTCCCTTTTCCCCGGATCCCACTCCTTTTCCCAGGATCCCACTCCTTTTCCCGGGATCTCACTCCCTTTTCCCGGGATCTCACTCCCTTTTCCCGGGATCTCACTCCCTTTTCCCGGGATCCCACTCTCTTTCACCAGGATCCCACTCCCCTCTCCCTCTCCTCCTGCCCAGCTCCCATTCCCCTGCCCAGAGCAGCCCTGGGGCTGGAATGAAATAATCAGTAGGGGGGAAAAAAAAAATTTTTAAAAAGTGGGGTTTGTTTTGGGTTTGTTTTGGGGTTTTCAAAGTTTTTTCGTTTCTTTGTTTGTTCTCCTTTGCCCTCACCCTGCGAGGCTGTGGAGATGGGGAAGTGAAGCTCTGCCTCTCTCACTCCACAGAGCCCCAAATCAGGTCCTTCTGGGCAGTTTTCTGCCCCTAGAAGATGCTTTGCTCTCAATCACTTCCAGCTCCTTCCCTCCTCCTTGCCCCGGCTCTGGAATTCCTGTCCTGACCCTAAAATTCCTGTCCTGACTGAAATTTCCTGCTGAGGCGAGTTGCACAGACCAAGAGCCCAAACACTGAAATTTAACCCATTTTCACTCATTTTCCCTTCCCGGGATGCCCGTGCCTGCTCTTCCCTCACAGCCCGACCAAGGGTTAACAAATTCTCATTTAAAGCATCACCTAAACCGGGGCTCTTTCATTTCCAAAGAGCCCCAGATCCCAAGGCACGGGCGAGAAACACCAGCCACAAAAATTTTGCATCTCCCTGCCTTACAACACTGGCAGTGAAACCTTGTTTGGCTTTGGAGGCAAGATTTTCCATCCCGGGCTCCAGCGCTGCTCAATTGCTCTGAGCCCACATCTTGTTTTTCTTCTGACAGAGTGAGGTATGATTCTTGGCTCGGTGAGCCTCTGCTAAATGAAAAGATGCTTTTAAAGCTCCTTCGCTCAACACTCACCCCAAAACCCAAGGGGAGGGTCAGATGGAAATTCGCTGAAGTTATCAGCCAGGCTTTCTGCTGGATTTCTTTTGTGGTGGGTATTAGGCTGAAGAGCATTAAATGAAGGCACAAGTGTTTGCTGGGGCGATGGTAAAGGTAGAAAAGCCTGATGATTAAAGCAGCCAGAGCACTGAATTTATTTTCTTGTGAAAAGCTGGTGTTTGAGTCATTGTGATTCCTGGGGACTCAGCTCTCAGGGTTCATTTTGTCTGGATCTTTTAATTTACAACATAAAAGCCTCCTGCTTGTAAGAAGAGCAGCCCCATCCTTGTGAGTTCACTGCAGAGCCGAGGGATGGAGGGGGAATTTCCTGGCCACCGAGTCAGGAGCAGACTGGGAAGGTTGGACTGGATGATCTGGAAGTTCTTTTCCAGCCTGGTGATTCTGTGCCTCCCTGGGGTGCTCCTGCTTTGCTGCTGCTGAGCTTTGCAGGCTGCAGTCCCTTCCTGGGGCTCCAGCTCCACCCTGCCCTCTCAGGGGGCTGCCCAGAGCGAGGGAAAAGCCTTTCCTCAGCCTGGAAATGAAATGAATTCTGATCTCAAAACGCCACAGGATGAGCAGAGAGGGATGGCACCGTCCTGCTGCCCTCTTGGCCACCATCAGCCCCCAGCCAGAGTCCTTCATCCCTGGTCCAGCCCTGTCCTGTCCTCATTCCATCCCTGCCCCAACCCTGCTTCATCCTTGTCCTAATCCTGCTCCAGCACTGCCTGATACCTGTCCCAGACCTGTCCCAGACTTGTTCCATCCCAGTTCCATCCCTGTGCTATACCAGTTCCATCGCTGTCCCATCCCCTGTCCCATCCCTGTCCCATTCCTGTCCCAGACCTGTTCCATCCCAGTTCCATCCCTGTGCTATACCAGTTCCATCCCAGTTCCATCCCTGTGCTATACCAGTTCCATCCCAGTTCCATCCCTGTGCTATACCAGTTCCATCGCTGTCCCATCCTTGTCCCATCCCTGTCCCATCCCTGTGCTGTCCCTGCCCCAACCATTCTCCAGCCCTGTCCCATCCTTGCCCCATCTCTATCTCATCCCTGTTCCAATCCTGCTTCACCCTTGTCCCAACCCTGCTCTATCCCAGTTCCATCCCTGCCCCATCCCAGCCCCATTCCCATCCCATCCCCGTCCCCCCTGCCCGCTCCCTGTCGGTCCCACGCACTCCAGGTGACAGGGAGGTGACAGGGAGGTGACAGGCAGGTGGCAGGGTGGGCTGGCCCGGCTGTCCATCTCCTCCCGTGTCCCCTCCCAGCCTCCCCGGCCCCTGCCTTCCCGGGCCGTTGCCTAATCCTGAAACTGGATCCTCCCCAAAGCTTGCCCTGGCCTGTCTGCTCCTGCTCCGGGATTGTTTCCCTCCTGAAGGCGAAGAGCAGAATTTCCTGCTGTCTGCAGGGTGGGGGTGGCTCCCCAGAGCCCCCCTGGATTAACCCTTGCTCTGGTTGTGTGCTGGGAAATTTCCTTCTTTCTTTTTAGGGTGCCACCTTGTCACTATAGGACACGAAACAACACGATGTGGACACACTGCTCTTTGTAATTTCTGACTCCAACATTTATAGATTTCCAGAAGTGACAGTGGATTGGAGGGTGACATTGCCACCTCTCCAATGACACTGGACAAACCAACACTCCATCAAATTTCTCCTCCTCCATAAAAGAATGTAAAACAATAAGTTATTTACAGAAAGCACGTGAGAAAGTTTGTTACAAGAATGTAAACATCAGAAGGCTTAGAAAATCATAAAAAATCAGGGTGACAGCACCTTCCTCTGCTGGGCATTGCCACCTCTTCCCTGCCTTCCCAGGCTCCCTGCTTGGCCCCTTTGGAAGAGGATCATTGTCAGGAGATTCCTTGCAGCCCATGGAAGTTTCAAAGGCACAACAGCTCAGTGCAGCCAGTTTTAACTGATCTGACCCAGCCTCACCCCTCCAGGCACAGATCAGACTGTCTGTGGCAGCAGAGACACTTGGGAGCCAACTTGTGGCAGTGAAAGGATCAGCCCCGGGAAATATTCTCCAATTCCAGAGTCATTTGTACCTCCAGCCAGCTGTGGGTCTGATAGGGGATGCTCCAAGAGAAGAAAAATCTGTCGCGGGGTGAGTGACAGGGTGAATTTGGGCCAGCTGCCCAGGGCACCCTCACTCTGGGGTTCAGAATTCCCCCTGGATTGCTTGGTTTTGTGTGGCCAGCCCACCCCAGAGTCCCTGCAGGGTCCTGGAGGCTCCCTGAGCCCCTCAGCCTGCACCAGGGCTGGCAGCAGACACAATTTGTGGCCGGCTGTTTGCTGTTGTCACTCCAGCCATTCCACCTGCCGAGGCAATAAAGATGAAAGCCAATAATGAGCAGCCAGCCATCGTTTGAGGGTGGGGGGAAAGCTGTAATTTACTGAGCCAGGGCTGCAGGGAGTCCATCTGAGGCTGGGTTATTGACAGCAAGTCTATTTGGGTTTGTTCCTCACGGTACTTACGTGTGCTCGGAGCACTTGAGGGTGACATTTTTAAAATCTAAAAATATATAGCCGGTAGCAAACTTCCAGCAGCACGGAAGGGAGGGGAAGGATTTATGCCCAGAACATGGTGAACTTTAAGGAAAGTGTGTTTGTGGAGAAGGATTTGAAGGAGATGGGCAAGCTCCAGACTCTGGTGCTGGCTGGGGGTGGCACTGGGGTTTTGCTGAGGGACTTTATCCAGGGAAAGCTCTTGAATCATCCCAGGGATGTGAATCAGGAATCTGCTGGAGCCAGGGAAGGTACAGGCAGATCAGACAAAGCATCCAGGTGCTTTTGTACTGGCCTGGGCTGTCAGCAGCGCAGCAGGTTCTGGGGAGAGCCCCGGGTGGGTCTGTGCTCCCTGAGGGCCATTCCCAGGCTCCCAGGTGGGAGCTGATCCTGGGCTCATCCTGCCCCGTGGCTTTAATTCTGGAGCAGGCCAGCCCAGGCTGAGGGCAAAGCAGGCTGAGGTGGGAGCTGTGTCCCCTCTGATCTGCCCCAGAGCTCAGGGCCAGCCCACAGCTCTGTGTAAATAAAGGGTTTAACCTCAAAGGAAGAGAAAGGATAATAAAGCACTGGAATGCTCTTCCCATGGAAGAATCAGGTGGAATCAGGTGATTCCCAGGTGGAATCCCCATCTCTGGATGTGTTTAAAAAAAGGCTGGACATGGCACTTGGTGCTATTCTAGTTGAGGTGTTGGAGCTGGGTTGGACTCGATGATCTTAGAGGTCTCTTCCAACCTCGTGATTCTGCCATTCTGTGTGATTTGGAGGTTTTTTTTTCCTTCCCTAAACAAGCTGTAGCCTTGCTGAAAGCATAATTTTCCCTGGGACTGCAAGGACTTGATCCTGCAGATCTGGGGAGCCCCAGATGAGGAGATTCAATCCATCCTTCTCCTCCTGTGGGGGAGGCAGGAGGTGGATCCAGGAAACACAAGGAATGAATAATCTCTCCCCTGCCTCTGCCAAGGGACCAGAACCAGCCCCACGAGCACCCCTGCTGCTTGTGAGAGCTCTGGGGTGCCAGCAGGGTTATGATTTATGGCAATCAATCCCTCAACCTTATTTATAGCTCACGTGGGATTTCACACATGAAGATTGGCTTGTTCTGTGGCCTCCCTCCTGCCAAAATCATCCCTGGGCCTCCCAACCTTCCTGGAGGCTTTTGTCTTGTCTCTGCCCTGCCCATGTGGGCAGCTGGCATTCCTGCCCCATCCCAACCCACTTTTCCCATCCTTGTTCCTCTCTCAGGGCATGTTCTGACAGCCAGAGGTGTCCAGGGGTGGAGGAGGATGAGGATTGCTGAGATGAGAGGGGAGCCAGCACTGGGCAGGCACAGGGCTCCCCTCCCTAGCGAGAGTGTGGGCTGTATTTTCTTGATTAAAAATGGGATTTTCACCTCTGTGAAATATTCTTCTTGACTATTCAAAACATTTTCCTGCTTGCCAACTGTTGTTGTCTCCTGCTGGGATTTTTGTCCTGCTGCTCGTGGGTGTCTGGGTGTCCTCTGGTCCCTCCAGGCTGTCCCTGGTTTCCAGACCTTGGGGCATTCCAGGCATCTGGAAAACTCCATTTTCCTCTGGGAGCTTTGAAATATACAGGTACAATCTTTTCAGATCCAACCCTGAAATTTCAGAAAACACAGGGCAAAGAAAAGGAATGAGCAGAGAGGAATGAACCCCCGATCCCGTGACAGCAGAAACGAGTGGGGGTCTCGGGGACTGTAATTATGTTTTCCCTCTGATTAACTGGGAATGGGCACCTTGGAAACCCTTCTCCCTGTCGTGAGAAGTGGTGGCAGGGAGGGAAAGTGTTGCAGAGTGTGTTTAAAGCTGAACCTGCAGCCCCGTTGATGGATGGAGCCCTGGGACCCGCTGCCTGTAAGAGCCAAATCACTTACCTTGGAAATGCAAACCTTATGGAAAGGGAATCAATAATTTCTGGAGCCTGGCTCGTGCTGACACACGCCCCGAGTCCCTGGGAAAGGAACCCTTTGTTAATCTTCCTCGGGAGGCACACGCAGCTCCTATAAAAAGCTTCTGAAGTCAGTAACTAATTACAGGCTGCACGAGGCTCCAGTCTGTCACCCCCGACAGCTCAGGGGGAGCTGGGGCTGCTCTGCTGCTGCTGCTGCCCAGGATGATGGACGAGCTGCACCAGCTCCTGCCTGGGCTCTGAAAGAGGAAGAATTAATGGGCAAATAAATTACAAATCAATTATTAAACCTCAGCGGCGTGCGGGGCCCTGCTCAGCCCTGCTATCAAATATACATTTCTAATTAACTCAACAACTCTTGGCTAATGGGCGCTGGATGCTGCCTGCTGCTAGGAATAGGGGGTTCTGGCACGTGCTCTAAATTGAGTATTTTATGTCTCCCTTCATGCCCAGTGACACGGGGAGGCCACGAGGACCCTTTTGATGCACAGACAGCACCGAGAGACCCCAAAGCTTCATGCTGGGGCTCAGGACAGCCCTGGGCAAGCGTGGTGCAGAACAAACCCAGCGTGTCCTGAGGGATCCTCAGGCTCTCACCGAGCCCCAAATCCTGGGGGAAGAGGGAATCCAGGGTGTTTTCCTCCCCTCCCTGCTGGCTGGGACCGTCTGTCAGCACTGGGAGCTCCTGCCATGAGAATCCCCACGGCCTGGGAGCTGCCTGCAGGGTCCAGACAGATCCCAGGAGTTCCTCCTGGAGCACGGAGGAAATCAAAGGATTTGGCAGATGGATGGCTGCACTCACACCCAGCCCTGCTGCCCTCGGATGCTCCGTGTCCTCCAGCTCCCAGCAGGATTCCAGAACCACTGAAAGGTGGGACAGGGCTGAGGAGCCCCTGAGGGAATTTGGATGAGGATGGAGGAGGATTTTTGGGTTGGAATGGGTGCCAGGCCCCTGGGAGGAGCAGAACCTCGGGGGGATTTGGTGTCTGCACCACGGCAATAATTCTGCAGCTCACTAATCAATTATGATCCTTAGACAAGCTCCCATATGGTGCCTTTATAAATCACTCTCTCCACTTATCAAGGCTGTCTTGTTTGCCTGACACGAGCTATAAGGAGGGTGGTTTTTAGGCTAATGTTAACTCAAGCACGCAGAATGCGATTTATTTATAGAGTTTTAGCAAAGCGCTTTCTGAAGAGCCAAAATCTGGGTCCTAAGGAGATAACCAAGAGGCTGGGACTGCTCTGCCTGAGCAGCACAGCAAGGTCTGGGCTGGGAATAGATGAACTCAGAGATGTGGGCTGGGCAGGGCAGGTCTGTCCCTCTGGAGCAGTTCTCCATCCCCGTGGGACCTTGGGGACCCTGGGGACAGGCAGGACCCCTGAGGGTGAGGACCTGGAGGGAGCTGGGACAAAGGCTCTGAGGGGGGACAGGGCAGAGAGAGGAGCTCTCCACCTCCCAGAAAGAGCAGAAAACAGCACAGGGGCTGTGGGGGCTGGAGCTGAGCCCAGGGGAGAGTCCTGGGGGTGACAGGGTCCTGTCCCTCGGGGGGTGACACGGCCCTGTCCCTCGGGGGGTGACACGGTCCTGTCCCTTGTCGCGGGCCGGAGGGAGCAGAGGGCAGCCCGGAGCGGGGCTGTGCCGGGTTTGGGGCACACCTGAGCCGCTCCCGGCTCTCTTGCTCCCCCCAGTGCGCTCCCCCGGCTCTGGAGCATCCCCTGCTCTTCCTTACCGAGCTCAGCGTGTTTCCTCCAGCCGTGAGGAAATTCCTCTTTTCCCAGAGCCCCCTTCCTGCTCTCCAAACCCAGCTCTTCAGCTCGAGAATCACTTTTTCTGGTCGCATTTTTCCCCCCCGGGTATGTAAATCCCCATTTTTCCTGCTCTGAACAATCCCTGGTACAGGAGCAGCCTCCTAAACCCTGGCTCTCTCTCTTGGCTCTTTTTTAATTGCATCACTCAGGATATTCCAATTTATTTTATCAAAACACTGCTCTGTTTGCAGATTGGCTTCTGCTCGAGAGCTCCAAAATTTGCCGTTCCTCTCTTATTAATATACACCCAGTTCTTGAGATTTTACAATTCCAGCTTTGTGGGGTTTTGCCCAAATTCTCTCTCCTCTGCTGAGAGATTCCATTTTGCTGCCTGGTGCTGCAGAGAGCCCCTCTCCCACACTTTTGGTTCCAGAATCCTTGAAGCCAGGAACGTGTGTAGGGGTTCTGTGCTGAATAAAGATTATTTTCCTTTTTCCCATGGGAAAAACCCAACCTGAAAGGAAAATCCAGCACCACAACTTGGGAACCTCCCTGGGCCTGCTGCATTCTCGGGATTTGCATGATCTGAAAGGGATAAGCTCATGGAAACCAGCATTAGGAAGCAGGAGCAGAAGGCAGGGGCATGGACAGGTTTCTCAGGAAGCCTCAGGAAGTTCCCAGTGACCACCCAGTGGGAAGATCCTTTCCATATTTTAGAATAGTTATTTTTACCTTTTCAATCTATAAAAACTACCCCCAGTCTTTTTGAATTAATTGCTGAAATCACTATTAAAGCTCATAAACGATGTGTTGAATTGACCAGTCGAGATCCTGAAAAAATTGTTTTAGCTGTTCAAAATTAATATTTTGAGCAGCATCTTGCCAACAGTTATCAATTACAAACTACTATAGCTGCTTTTACAAGGCAAGTGTCAGGTCACCCTTTATTAAATTTTTTTTCAAGAAATACCTCAAAAAATTAAAAACTGCTAATAGATCTTGTTATGTACCTCAAAATTCCTTTCCTAGTGACAAGTCCCAGCTTGCCCCCATTAAAGAAGATTTGGGGTGGGTGGAGGGAAGGCTGTGGCTTGTTAACCTGACATCAGGATCACGAGAGGAAGGAAGACTAAATCTGGCTCTGCAGGTCAAGAACAGGAAAGAATTCCCTCAATTCTGGTGCTTTTCTCTCGCACTGGGTGGGGAAGGGGCTGCCGTGAAAGCCCAGCTCGGAAATGGTGGAGTCTGGGATTCTGAGGGGTTCCCTTGGGATTTTGAGGGATCCCTTGGCATTTTTAGGGGATTTCTTGGCGTTTTGTGGGGTTCCCTCGGGGTTTTGAGGGCTCCTTCCTCCCGGGACCCCGCGGATCCCTTCCCGGGCCGCTCGGGATTTTGGGGGCTGCGGTGTCCCCGCGCTCCCACCGGGTGGCGCCCGAACCCCGCGCATCCCCAGCGTCTCCATGGCAACGGCCGGCCGTGGGTACCGCCCTCGTCCGCATCCCGCATCCCGCATCCCGCACCCGCAGCTCAAGTCCCACATCCCGCATCCCGCACCCGCAGCTCAAATCCCGCATCCCGCATCCCGCACCCGCAGCTCAAATCCCACATCCCGCATCCCGCACCCGCATCCCCAGCTCAAATCCCGCACCCCGCACCCTCATCTGCATTCCCAGCTCAAATCCTGCATCCTCATCCCACATCTCGCATCCCACAATGCCAACCCTGCATCCCAACTTCCTCATCCCCCATCCTGCATCCCAGCTTCCCTATCCCACCCCCCATATCCCCCATCCCCTATTCCACACCCCAGCTTCCCCATCCCACCCCCCGCATCCCTCATCCTTCATCCCCCACCCCTTATCTCGCATCCCTCATCCCCAAATCCCTCATCCCTTATCTCTCATCCGCACCCCACATCCCACTCCCCAAATCCCTCATCCTTCATCCCCCACCCCTTATCTCGCATCCCTCATCCCCAAATCCCCCATCCTGCATCCCCCATCCCATCCCCCAATTCCCTCATCCCCCATCCCACCCCTTAAATCCCTTTATTCCCCTTCCTGTATCCCCCATCCCACCCCCCAAATCCCCCATCCCTCATCCCACATCCCCCATCCTGCCCCCCAAATCCCTCATTACCCATCCTGTCCCTCAAATCTCCCATCCCCCTTCCTGCATTCCAACTTCCCCCATCCCTCATCCCCCAAATCCCTCATCCCCCATCCCTTATCTTGCATCCCTCATCCCCAAATTCCCCATCCCTTATCTCTTATCCGCATCCCACATCCCATCCCCCAAATCCCTCATCCCCCAAATCCCTCACCCCCCAAATCCCTCACCCCCCAATTCCCTCATCTCCTATCCCTTATCTCACATTCCCCATCCCCGGGGTTCCCAGGTTCCCTCCTGGCTCTGCCCTGCCCCGCTGTGCAGGGGCTGGCTGTGCCCAGGGCACACCCTGGATCTCAGCTCAGCTCCCTCCTGGGCCGTGCAGAGGCTGGGGCAGCTCCTAGGGCACACCTGGAGCCCAGCACACCCCTCCCAGCTCCCTCCTGGGCCGTGGAGAGGCTGGCTGTGCCCAGGGCAGGCTCTGCAGCTCAGCACACCTCTCCCAGCTCCCTCCTGGGCTGTGCAGGCTGGTTGTGCCCAGGGCACACCCTGGAGCCCAGCACGCCTCGCCCAGCTCCCTCCTGGGCCGTGCAGAGGCTGGGGCAGCTCCCAGGGCACACCTGGATCTCAGCACGCCTCCCCCAGCTCCCTCCTGGGCCGTGCAGAGGCTGGGGCAGCTCCCAGGGGGTGGGGATGGGATGGGGGCAGTTCCCAGCCACATCTCCGTGTCCCGGCTGCGCCTCCCAGCGCTCCCCTGCTCTGTCTGGGGAGCTCCCACTGCCACGTGGCTTTTCCACTCCAGCATCCTGCTCTGGGCCTCACTTTGCCTCTTGTTCTCCTGCTTTTTTTTCCTCAGGAAACATCTGGAAGCTGAGTGAGAAACATTAAAAGGGGGGAGGGGGGAAAGAAAAGAAAAGAAAAGAAGAGGAAAAAAAGCAAAGGGGGAGGGGACCTTGGGAGCACCATATGATTTCACTTTCCTAAGACAACTGCAATTATGCCTTTGAGGCTTTACCAGTCACTGTAGATTCAAACCATGCTGGATGATGTCAGTGGGAAAATATGAAGGCCCTACTGGCTGCTCAAATTAAAAAAAAAATAGAGAAAAAGCTCCTTTTCTGGCATTTTATTTCCCATTCTGAATCAGAAGAAGGGTGTTGTGTAGATAGATTTCTTCTTGGTTGCTTTCCTGGGCTTGGCTAGATCTTGCTGATCCCATGGGAGAGGGGAAATGTCTCCTGGATCCCTCCAAATGATCTCCTGCTCTGTCCTGCTGCTGTCTGTGTCTGCCACGAGTCCCAAAATCCTCCTGGACAGTGCTGGGGATGGATTTCTCCCCTCTCAGACACATCCCAGGTCAGGCTCCTCTTGCTCATAATGAGCAGGGCCCATTAATTTTTGGAAGCTGGGGACTGGGATGAGCAGGAGCTGTGCATCCCAGCTTAGCAGCCATGAGAATTCCTGTGCTCAGGCAGCTCCCACCAACCTGACCTGGGCAGTTTGGGGAGTTTGGGAAGTGGTGAATCCATGGGGAACTGGCATTGCAGAGCCAGAGCCAGAGCCAGCCCAGCTCCAGCCCAGGAAGGCTTTGCCAAAAGCGCATTTCCACACCTGCTGGGAGCACCAAAACCACAAAAGTTCCTGGAAAGCCAAAGCAGCAGGGCTGCAAGTGTGGACACAGAGCAAGGGCAACCCAAAAAAGCTCTGGGAATGAGGGAGGGATGTGAGGAGCACCCTTGGGTGGGGAGCCAAGGCACAAGGGCTCCTGCAGAGGAGGAGGATGAGCCCAGCAGCTGGCTGGGTCATGGTGGAACCTCACACCGACCTTGCAGAGCCCTCAGAGGCAGGAGGAGAGCTCAGCTCAGCGGGATGTGTCCCTGGAGCATGACAATCACAGAAACAGAGAGAAACCCTGGAAATGCATTTTAATCCTGTTAAAAGATGATCTGAGACATGAAACCACGTGCTGAGGGCTCCTCTAGGCTAGATCAGAGAGCCAGAGCATCAAGGACTATCCTGAGCTGGAAGGGACACCCCAACAATCCCAGCCTGTGCCTCAGAGCTCCCTGAATTCCAAATCTTTGTGCTGTGCCCATTCCCTGGGCACCCATGGCATCCAAAGAGGCTGTCTCCATCCTCCAGCTGGGGCAAGGCAGGAGAGGAAAGGCTTGAATTTGTCCAGTATTTGCCAGAACAGACGTGGTTCCAAGAATCACTGGGATGAAATTTCCCCAATCCTGTGGCTCCTGTCCCTGCTGTGTCCTGCTGAGGTGACAGTGCTCCGTGAGCTCCCCGTTCCTGCATTCAGTCCACGCAGGCACTCCCAGCCCAGCTGCCCTGGGAACGTGTGCTTTCCCTGCCCTGACCTTTCCAAGCTGTTTACACTGCTCAGGAGTGATGTCCTGAACCTGCTACAAGATTTTTCAGTGGTGACAGCAAAGAGCATCCCCTGACATGTCTGTGGAGATGCAGGTCAGGCCTTTGGACAATGCACCCCAAGCTGCTCTCAGCATCCTGAAAGGATTTTCTGGCTCTTTGCAGACCCCCAGGGGGAGGCAGGAGTGCAAATGAGAATTCCAATGTTCTCCAGCCCCTCCTTGCAGGGGATTCTCCTGTCCAAGCACCCTTTGTGTCACACAGACAGCACTGAAATTTTATTGGGGCACCTGAGTGGCAGCAGTTTCCATCAGCTGGGTGTTGAACAGGAGGTGCCCAACCCCTCCAACCCCCTCCAAACCCCATCTTTGCTTTCTGAATCACCACATGAAGAAAATGTTCCTCCTGCAGCGCTGTTCTGGGTGCAGGCTCTTGCCCAGTGCTATTGCAGCTCGGGTCGCTGCCTGGAGCTAAACCCAATCCTAAATCGTGGAGGGACACGAGGCAGGTGAGGTGAGGGTGAGGGCCCTGGCCTGGCTGAGCTCCCTGAGCCCCCTGAGCAGCCCTGGCAGGGTGGCAGCACCAGGTGCCCTTCAGCCCCATCCCCAGGGCTGCTTCTCTGCCTCCTCCTCCTCCTCTTCCTCCTGAATCTCCTCCCTCGGGGCTCAGCCCCAGCACAGCACCCACGGGTGCCTGGCACCTCAAGGGTTTTGGCTCCAAAAGTGCTTCAAAGCACTGAATTCCCCTTTGCAACCTCATCAAAATGTTCTCCAGGACTCGGATTACAGCAATTAACTCATTTCCATGTCCCCAGGCACATCTTGCTCGCTTGCTGGGGCAAATTTAGGAGAAGCATTTGGGTTTCTGTCTAACCCCCTGTCTCCAGCTCTGCCTTTGGTGGCTGGGAACTGAGCCTAGACATGAAATAATGAACTCAAACCCTTCCACGCATTGACCAAAGAAAACAAGCTGTCAACTAGAAATATTCCCTCTCTCCTTTTGCAGGCACACCAAATCTCCTTCCCATCTGTAGGTACGGGGAGCAGCAGGAGGAACTCAGCATGAAATTGTCAGCGACAGCATGTGATGCTGTTTGGAGAGCATAAATCAGTCTAGGAAATGAAAAGCATGATCTTCTCTCTCTTTCCCTCAGGTTTGCTCAGCGTTTTATCCCTCTGCAGGGATGTTAGGAAGGAGATTTTTTTTGGCAGCTTAAACCCAAGTCCAACATTTGTCGTTAGGGCCTTAATTATGTTCAGTCTTCTCAGTGCTGTTTGCATTAGGCCATAATATCTCCCTCTCCTGAGCTCCAGTGACTCCACTCAAGCATGAAAATGCTGCTGGAGAGGCTGAACCTCCTCAGGTTTTTCACTCTCAGCTCCTGGCTCAGCCTGGAGAGTGACAGGAGCTGGGAAATTTCATCTCCTTTCCCACCACGGAGTCCGGGGGATAATGTCACAAACTGGGCAGAGATGTCTGGGTGCTGAGAGCTGAATGAAGGTTTGGGAAGGGCAGGTTTGGGCAGGGGCTCCCTGCAGCTGCCAGGGGGTTTGCAGAGGAGCAGAGCTCAGGCAGGGCTCTGCTGCAGCATTTACAGCATTTACAGCCTGGTGGATTGATACTCACTCTGAAACAGAGAGAAACCCTGGAAATGCATTTTAATCCTGTTTAAAGATGATCTACCACGTGCTGAGGGCTCCTCTAGGCTAGATCAGAGAGCCAGAGCATCAAGGACTATCCTGAGCTGGAAGGGACACCCCAGCAATCCCAGCCTGTGCCTCAGAGCTCCCTGAATTCCAAATCTTTGTGCTGTGCCCATTCCCTGGGCATCCCTGGCATCCAAAGAGGCTGTCTCCATCCTCCAGCCGGGGCAAGGCAGGACAGGAAAGGTTTGAATTTGTCCAGTATTTTCCAGAGCAGATGTGGTTCCAAGTGTCACTGGGATGAAATTTCTCAAACCTTCCCACCAAGAGGCACCTGAGTGGTGATGGCACCGTTGGGGCACCTCAGGCTCTTCCACCTCCTTGTGCTTTGGCATTGCCACTTTTAGGGTTCAAATCACTGCCACTTTTAGGGTTCATCTCACCCCCCTCAGCCTCTTTTCCTTCCCCAAACCCAAAGCAGAGCTGATCCCCTCGCTCCTGGGAGCTCTCTCTGCTCCAGGAGCTGCTCAGAGCCCAGGCTGTGAATTCTCCTGCAAAGCACCAATTAGTACCAATTTTCCCAGACAGCTGCTCCCATCTGCTCCGGGGGTTGTTTGTGTTTGTGTTGTGCAGGGAGCAGGTTTTATTTTTGCTGAACTCACATGGTTCTCGCAGTTGAGTTTGTCAGAGTGAGATGAGCCATTTAATTTAAGCTAGTCCCTTCTTTTTTATTATTATTTATTTATTTTTGTTTGTGCAAAGAGCCTCCCTGAGAGTTTGGGCTCGGAGTGGGTGATGCTGTGCATCCACCAGCAGTGGCTGCCCCATCCCTGGAATTGTTCAAGCCCACGTTGGATGGGGTTTGGAACAACCTGGTTTAGTGGAAGGCAGTGTTGCACTTCCCTGAGTAGCAGGATGAACCAAAAAAAAATCAGCGAAGAGGCCTCAAATGGAAAAATATCCCCCAAATTCAAACCTTTGTGCCCAGTGAAGGGTTATCCCTGCAAGGCTGGACCTGCTGGGCTCTCTCATCATGTGGTGAGCATTTGGGATGATGTGGGATCAGCCTTGCACTGAAGTCATGGTCCCCTGGAGGGGGTGGGGAGGGCCAGGAGGAGGAGGAGAATCCCATCCAACCTGCTGGATCCTGCAGGGAATTCTCATCAGGGCAATGGGAGGCTGAATTGTGAACTGGAAATGATAAAGATAACAAGTAAGTAATCTCATTTTCATGCAACATTGGTGCTCTTCAGGACCAGGTTGCTCCAAGCCCATCCACGTCCTGGGGCATGTTCATTTGGTGACACTGAGGTGGCTGCTGTGACATTTCTGTCCCCACCGAGTGCAGGGTGCAGCACCTGAGCCCACACAGGGATCCCACACCATTCTGGGGTGGATAACACAGGCAAAGCATCCCATCCCAAAAAATCTGCCTGCCCTGGGAGCCCCTGCCCACACCAACCCCAGAGCCTGCCTGATGAGTAGCTGCATCTCCCAAACAAAGAGCTGGGGAAAAAACCTAAACCCAAAAAAGACACCAGAATTACATTCAAATCAACTCCCTCTTCTCGATCCTAATGAGGAAGTCCCAAAATTCTGGGTTGTGGAAGGGATTGAGCTGACAGGGAATGGACAGGGAATGAATGGAGCTTCTGTTCGGTGGGAAGGGCTTGGATTTCAGCTCCAGGAGGGGCCCTGGTGTGCAAAACAAACAAACCACTGTGGATTCTGAGCACTGCTCCAGAGGGGCCCAGGCAATGCAGCACCTGGTGTCAAACTCCTCTCGGTTTGGGAGGGAATTTAATTTAATAAATGGAAGCTCAGAGATGGGCAAGGCTGGTTGGCCAAAGCTGCTGTGGTTTGGAGCTCCTTCAGGTGGGGCTGAAGGTGGCCACAGCTTGTCCCCAAGACCAGACAGAACATTTGGGGCCACCCCTGTGCTGGGGGTGACCCCTCTGCCCAGTGCCTGCAGTCCCCCTTTGGGCAGCTCCAGCAGGACACGGGGGATGCATCCCAAGATGTCACCTGCATCTGCTCTGGGGCCAAACCCTGGAATTCTCAAAGGAATTCACACGTTTGAAATTCAAATCAAACTGAATTTCAAATTAAATTCAAATTGCTTTTTTGAATTTGAGTTTTCAAATTCTCAAAGTTTTCGAAGTTGAGAACTCGAAAATCCTCAAGTTCAAAACAGAATTCTCAAATTTGGAATTCTCAAATTTGGAATTCTCAAATTTCTCAAAGAAAGCTATTTTCTTTTCTAAATGAAAGAAATAACCTTATTGCTGTCTTTGGCAGCCCCAGCTGACTCCCAACCAGCCCTGTGGCCACCCCTTCCCTGTTTGTGTGACACCAGCCCAGCTCGGCCTCTCGTGATCAGAGCTGGCCTTTTTTTGCTTGGACTGACTTAATCTTGCCAGTTTTTTAATTGCTGATTTTTATAAACACTTTAAAGCTCTGGATGCTCTGTTTCCTCGGAATATGGCACTAACCCAGCCGAGCTAAAACCCAATCTGGACAATTCCATCACCTCGATGGCTGCAATTCCTGGGGCTGGGCGCCAGCTCCCCCCTCCTGCCCTGCTGCTCTCGGGGTCCTGCTGCAGCTGCAGCCAAACCCAGCTCTGGGCTGCTTTTCCCTGGCTCTGGCAGCAGGATCCATGTGGAAAACACTAGATGGCAGCTTGAGGCCACGTGTGAGGCTCCCCGTGCCCAGCCCCAGAGCGGGGCAGTGTGTGTGGCATCGCTGGTGGCTCTCTTGGCACTGCCAGGGTGCTCCCGGGATGCTCCCGCCTTTCTCCAGCTGCACTTCTGCCTGGAACTTCTTCAAAACTCTTCCCCTGGGGCTTCTGGGCCTCAGCCAGCTTTGGCAGGAGCTGGCAGAGAGGTTTGGGAGGAGGGGCAGCCTCGGCAGTGGGTTTGCAGAAATTCAGGGGTGGCCTGGAGGCGGCAGGTTTGGGGAATCGGGGAGAGGGCGTTTGTAACCCTTGTGCTCTTTGTCACTTCTGAGCTGCTCAACACGGCCCGGAAAGAGCCCCAGGGACCAGAGCAGACCCCACACCCCCAGAGCAGAGAGAACTGCATCCCAAAATGCATCCATGGTGCAGCACCCCAGGACAAACTGGGATTTCTGTCCCACCGAGGGCCACTTTTGAGGAACAGTTTTTCCTTCCTCCTTTTAGGACATCTGTGCAAGCTGGAATGCCAGATTTCTTACTCTCCAGGGATCCAGCTGGCACATGAGGGGCTGATTAGAGACATTCCAGGGCTTTTTAAGGACAGGGACAAGAGGCAAGGCACAACACAGGCAGTGCCCAGGGTGTTGTGCACCTACAGTGGCCTTTGGAGCTGCTCTGTGCCTCCAGAGGCTGCCAGGAGCTGTGGAAAACTGGGGAGCAAAGCAAAGGAGTGGGATGCAGAGGCCTGGGCTTCAGGTCTGTGTGTGATAGTAAATATCCCTGCAGCTCCTTGATTTTTGGAGCAAAACATCACTAAAACAGAGGAGGTGGGAGCTGTGGGGTGCTCGGCTCGGAGCTGAATTCAGTGCAAACCCTCCTGGAGAGCGGTAGGATCTGAGCTTTTTATCTGCTCTTGGGATTTTGACTTTCAAGAGCAGCCAGGGGTAGGGATGTGGCTTTTCCAGGCTGATTTTGCAGCTTGGAGACGTTTCACAGCCAGGGCTGAACTCCTGAACTCCTCCACGCTTCCAGAGCTGCAGCCCAGCCCTGGGCTGGCCCTGGCCCCTGTCCTTGGGGACACTGGGGACGTGGCTCCTCAGGGGTGGCTTTTTCCACCCGTGCAAGGGCTTGGACCTCACAATTTTGGGTGCCAAGAGCTGGGGCAGGTGACCAGCAATGGGACATAATCCAAATAAACCAACAATGATGGCAAAATCTGTGTTCAGCCTGGGCACCCGGAGCAGCTGGTCCAGGGATGTTCAGGCAATATTTAGTGCAAGATCCCCAGGGAAAAAAGGAAATCCCCTGGTTTTCTGTGCACTGCAAAGGGGCTGTGATGAGATCTTGAAGCCGTGGGGGATTTAGGTTGGAAGGGACCTTAAATGTCTTGTTTTATGGGGCAGGGACACTTTCCACTAGACCAGGTTGCTCCAAATCCCATCCAGCGTGGCTTTGAACACTTCCAGGGATGGGACAGCCCCTCCAGGAGGGTTCCCCACGGATCTGGGAGCCCTGCAGGTGCTCAGCTCCCCGTGGGGCTCTGGGTGTCTGTCAGGAGCTGCCGTGGCTGTGTGTCAGCAGAAGGGAATGTTCTTCTCCAGCATTTTCGAGGCAGCCTGACAGTCAGGATCCAGATCTCATGAGTCACCTCCCCTGCACATGTGGGCTGCACCACAGCCAAATCCATCCCGGTGCCAACAGCAACAGGCGTCTCCTAGCAATGGGAGCAAGCCCACCACAATAAACCAGTGGGACCAGTGCCCCGAGAGCAAACCTGCATCCACTCAGCCTGCCTGATGAGGATTTTCCAGCTCTGTCCTGCAGGGAAAGCAGAGGGAAATCGTTTGGCTGAGGCAGCCTCGAGGTCAGGGCTGTGTCTGCTCGTGGCTCTCACACCTCCGCCATCCTAATTGTCTTTCCCTCTTCTCCCCCCATTTATTTTTCCTTTTTTTATTTCCCCTAATGGTCAGGGTGGGTGCATCCCACAAGCAAGCTCCTCCTTGAAAAATTGGAATAAATGGATATCCTTGATGCTGTCCCTCAGCACAGGATGGATCCTTTGCCACAGCCAGGGCAGCTCCTCTGCCCTCAGGAAAATATTTCATCTGCACTAAGGTGACTGTCCCAGCTCGGGTCATTTCTGCTGTCTTTCAGCTTAAAAAACACTCACAATTTCCAAGGATTTAATGTCCCCACCTGCCTTTAATGGGACTATTCTCACAGCTATTGCTGTAGGTAAAGACTTAAACTCGGCCAATAATTACTCCCACGAAAGAAACGCTGTTTTCTTGTCATGTTCCATTAAACTGGTCACAGCAGGAGCCAAAGAATTAACGGCCTTATTATCTGGCCTGCAAAATAAATCATATTAGCGAGGAGAGGAGCACAGAAGACACCAGGGGTGCCAGTGCTTGACGTGTTTTAAATGATGAGGGTGGCTTTGGGGAAGGAGAGGATCGGGGGAAGAGGCAGGGCAAGTGCTGGGGTTTATTTTCCATCCTGGGTGAGTTCCCTCAGCTCCGTGCGGGCCTGCCTGGGGTGGGTGTGTTGTGGGAGGTGTTTTTGCTGTGGGAGGTATTCCTGGGCTGGAATGCACCCCGTTTTCCCCGGGATGGCAGCTGGAGCTGGGGAAGGGGATGTGTGGCAGCCACGTGCTGGCAGCAGGAACCCGGGGCTCCTTTGATTAACGAGAGTTGTTGTTGCTGCTTCCCCTCGAGCTACAGAACCTGGCAGCCTCAGGACGGCTTGGAAGAACATCAAATCCCCCAAAGAGGAGACACAGAGCTCCAGCCCTTCCCCAGCGCTTCAGGGCTGGTGCTGGAGAGGGTTTGGAGCAGTTCCTGTCCCAGACACCTGCAGACACTCAGGCATGAGCACAGCTGGGCTGGGCTCCTCCTGCCACAGGGCTGATGTTCCACCTTCCTGGGCTGATGTTCCTCCTGCCCCAGGGCTGATGTTCCTCCTGCCCCAGGGCTGATGTTCCACCTTCCTGGGGATGATGTTCACCTTCCTGGGGTGATGTTGCTCCTTTCTGGGGCTGGTGTTCCACCTTCCTTGGCTGATGTTCCTCCTTCCTGTGCTGATGTTCCTCCTTCCTAGAGCTGATGTTCCTCCTTCCTGGGCTGATGTTCCACCTTCCTGTGCTGATGTTCCTCCTTCCTAGAGCTGATGTTCCTCCTTCCTAGAGCTGATGTTCCTCCTTCCTGGGCTGATGTTCCTCCTTCCTGGGCTGGTTCCACCTTGCAGGGGCTGAGGATGAAGGGATTTGCTCAGTGGAACAGTGCTCAGCTCCAGAGCTTCCCCAGTCCAGGGGTTTGGCTCACATGGGGACACACCAGCTCAGGGCTGTGTCTGCCACCAGGCTGAGAGGCCACCACGAGCCAAATCCAGGCCAGCTCTGCCTTGGATTTGGTGCCACACTTCCCTGGGACAGAGTTTTAGCTGGGAAAGCAAAGTCAGGGCTGACTCCAGCTGCATTTCCCTCCTGGCCTGGGAAGTTTCTCTCTGGCTCACGCATCTCCCTGGAATCCCAAATGTGTCAGGCAGCCCAGGAGAGCACAGAACAAAAAAGGAATAAATCTTCCTTAAATTGCTTCAAGTTCTGCATTTATTTATTTATTTATTTATTTATTTATAGGGTTTTCATTTATTTATCTGTATATTTATGTATTTATTTTTATTTTTTTATGTTTATTTTTATTTATTTATTATAATTTATTTTTATTTTGCAGACCCAATGTTCTCCCTCCTTTGTGGATGCACAGAGCAGCTCCAGAGCAGCTGGGACATTTTGAACAGCACCTTCCTCTTCTGAGCACCAGCCTGGCAGGTTGCTGTTTACCCACCTGGCTCTGCATTAATTTCTTTACCTGTTTCAGGGCTAAAATTGCTGAAAAAACTTCAGCTTTGAGGACCAAGGGCCTGTGCTGATTCCTTTGCAGCCGCAGCCTGCTGGCTTTCAGCTGCTTTGAATGATTTCTTAATTCAGGGGTCGAGGCCTAATGGCACTTCAGGGTTGAAAAATGTCCCTTGACACTGCAGGGTACTCTCAGGACGTGGTCCTGCTCCTATAAATGTTATTTCACTGGAGGAATGACCTCAAGTAAGGACAGGGGGACACTTTGGAGTGACACCAGACAGGCCTGAGCACGGCTGCTGTCGGGGTGTGAAATATCTCCATGAAATCCCAGCTCAGGAGGAATCCCTGGATCCCAGCAAGTTCCCTAAACCTGCTTCCTTTACCGTTTTCAAAAGTTTATTTAATATTTATTCCATTTCTTTCATGTCCATTCAATTCCTGCAGGCACTGGAAATGTTGTGGCTTGGGTTTATTTGTGGGTTTTTTCATTATTTTCAAAATGTTCTGCTTTTCCCACTCCCTGTCTTTCCTCTTATTCCACAAAGGCAACAAAAAGCCAAATTGCAGGAATGAAAAGGAAGCCAAGCTGCCTTATTAAGGCCTTAGGATTCACTAAATATTCTCACAGTCTTACCTGGGCACTGGGAAATAGAGTAGGATGGAGGAAATATCTTGAGTGTCTTTGGATGGGGAAAAAATACAAATCTAATGCCCTCTTGTGGCTCCTGACAGAGCGTGGCTGCTGAGTGGTGGCAGGGCTGGCTCATCTTTGGGTTGTTTTGGGGTAGAAAAGGTAATTTTGGGGTAGAAAAGGTAATTTTAGGAATTTAGGGCTCGTAAAGTTGCTGAGAAAATCTGAAATCAACCCAGTGTTCCCCATTACTCAGCATCCCACCCCAGCAGTGACTTCCCACTGCCTGGAGGAAATTCTCATCTCTTAGAGAAAGTGTCCTAAAATTAGGGAAGCACAGCTCCTCCCTGCTTTTGTTCCAGTCCTTCTTCTTGGAAGGGGCAAATCTCTCATTCCAAAGAAATCCTGAGCTGATCAAGGCCCGTGAGCCTCTTGTGGTGCTGCAGGATCAGCATCACTGCTGGGATGGCTCTTCAATATTTTATTTTTTTTTCCATGAGAAATTTCAGCAGCGCCAACTTTTCTGTCAAAATAACAGCTTCAGGATTTCTGCAGAGATATTTTTGATTTGAAGTTTTCATCTGAATGCCAAAAATCAGTGGAAAATTTAAAAGATGAGGGTTTTTTTTAAAATTGACAGCTTTTTGGTGGGGAGCCAATCTTATTTTCCTCGGGAAAAGTGTGAGCTGAGAGAGGGCAGAGTTCCTTTGGTGATCTCTTCACACCCCAGGAGGAGGATGCGTAAAAATAACACTCAAGAGTTGAGACTGCAGACGTGGGATCAGCTCTGCAAACATCCCCCAGAGGGAGCATCCACAGGGATCCTCCCTGCTGGGATCAGCCTTTCCTGCCCCTTTGTGGTCTTGGCCACAAGAAATGGGATTTTTATGGGCACAGCACGGAATCCCAGACTGGTTTGGACTGGGAGGGATCTTAAAGCTGATCCCATTCCACGGGCAGGGTCATCTTCCATAATCCCAGCTTGCTCCCAGCCCTGTCCAACCTGGCCTTGGCCACTTCCCCATTTGCAGCAGAAAAAGTAGAAAATGTGACCTCACACCCCGAGGAGCCCCTGGAAGATTTCCTCAAGCTGGGATGCAGGGGAAGGAGCGAGCAGGGATTTTGGCAGGAAGGCCCCACACATCTGCAGGCCCAGCACTCTCTGCTCATTCCTCACTTTTTCCTTTCTCACTGTCCACTTCAGGCAGAGAAATGGCCGAGAAAAGAAGAAGCAGCAGCTCTGTTGGCTGCAGGCCTGGAGAGGATCTGCCTGGTGGCTCTGGGTGCCGTGGGGGGGCTTCCCAAGCTTGCTTTTATCCTGGTTCGTGTCTGGGAGTGGGGTGGGATGGGAGGCAAACGTGGCCAGCAGTGCCTGACAGCTGCTGCTGGGACTGAGGGCTCAGATGCCGTGACAAGGGAAGGCTGCAGAGGGGAACTGGCAGCTTCTCCTCGTGTTTTTGGGAGATTTTCCCTCTTTATTCCAAATGCTCAAACCAGGGTGCTGCTTTCTGCCTCGAGAGCAGAGGCTCCTTAGAGGGGCTTTTCTTCCTCCCACCCAAGCACAGATCCATGAAAAAGCACAGCTCTGCTCCGTGCCAAGAGCTCCATTTCCTCCAGGATTCCACTAACTCCGTTTCCTGGGAATCTCTTTCCAAGGGCTTTGTGCTGATCCTTCCTCCCCTCGCTGTGGGTGTTTGGGGTGAGCACTGAGACTCCTGGGCTGGAATCACATCCCAGCTGTGCTTCCTGCAGGCCCTGCCACTTCTCCTGAGGTAAAACAAAGCCTGGAGAGGACTGGGAGCATTTTCCCCTGGGTGTTTCCCACTGGGATGTGCACATCCAGCTCCCATTTCCATAACCACGGAGCAGGTCAGTGCCAGGACACAGAGGGAGCATCCCCTGGTCCAGCACCCAGCCAGGCTGGCACAGGTCTGGGGTGTTATCACACTTTGCACCAGCCAGGGCACCTAGAGAGAGAGACAGGAAGGTGCTGCAGGCAGGGAATGGGAATTTTTGCTTGTTGCTGCTGCTCAGACAAAAAAAAAAAAAAAGATGGGAAAGCCTCAGGCTTTCTTTGTGGCCTGGACAGTGTGAGTTGTGCTGAGTGCCTGGACGCTGCTGCCTTGCATTCCAGGTGGGAATGCAGAAGGACACACAGGAGAGGATGGAGGGACAACAAGCCCAGAGAGCTCAGAGCAGGGCTGGCGTGTGACAGAGGGCTCCAGCAGGAGTGTTCCCAAGCCCTGGGATCAGCAGTGGGACAGAGGAGTAAATTCAACACATATTTTCCATCCTCAGCTCTCCACTCTGCCCCTAACCTGATCCCAGTTAGAGACTCACAGGCAGCTGCCAAGGAACTTTTATGACTCACTGGAAAGGGAGCCTGCAGCAGCGCGGGCGCGCTCGGATCCAGCTGTCTCCTCTCTGGTGTTGTTTAGGGAGGACATTTGTGCTTGCTGAGCTCACCTAGGAAAGGGCCAGCGGGCCTCTGGATGCAGGGAAAACTGGTCCTCAGCCCAGTCTGGGAACAGGCTGTGTATTCCTTAAAAAAAGGGAGAGATGGAGCTGAGCTGCCAGGGAGCACAGCTCAGGACAGGGGAGGGGGCAGCTCTGGGGGATCTCCCTGGCTCTTCACCTTCACAGGCTTGAACAGAGCCATTCCCCAGCCCCACTGTGCCCAAACCACCTGGCAGGTGGAAATGCCTGGATTTGGCAGTTGTCCTTTCAAAGCCCTGCCCTCTCACAGAGGGAGAAGCCGAGGGCATGGGATGCACCCTGAATACAGGCTGGTGTTCAGCAGCAGGGCTGAGTGACAGAGCAAACCTGGCCCAGGAAATCCAGGTTAAATGAGACCTTAAGCCCCTCTGGGTCTCTGGCAGCAGCCAGATTCTGCTGCTCTGTGTTGCTGCCCTTATTGAGTCTCATCCCTGTCTTTAGGAACAACAGATCCACCTAAACCCTGAAGAGTGAGACTGAAAATCCCTTCCTAAATGCTTCCTGTTATTTTAACTCCAGTGATCCGCGCTATAGCCACGACCCACAAATTGCCTGCCTGTCCCCTGGTGTGCTTTAGTGTGTGGGACAAGGTGTGTGGCATGTCCTCAGCTGGAATTGGGAAAAAACCCCAGGAATGTGGTGAATATTTTGTGTTAGGAGTTCAGAGCCTGTCAAACGAGGCTTTGTGAGTGAAATGTATCATTTCTGATTCCAGGCTGGTAGCAGAAAGTAGGAGGTTTATCTTTAAAGCCATGGCTATAAAACAAAATAAACCAACAACCCTGCCTCTCGTGAGGGAGAAAAGGAGGTTTTTGGTGTCTCTGCATTGCTCAAAATGTGGTTCTACAAAACTGGACCTGGAGAAGCCCCAGCATCATAAATCCCTGTCCCAGGCTGGGTTGATTTTTTAGGCAAATCCCTGACTTCTAAACATTCTACTTTCAATGTGTAACAGGCCGCATTTTCCCTCAGCACTTTGAAAACTTTCACGGAATGGAATTGTGCTTTTCCCACTCATCCCTAAAATTCAGTGTCTGCAGCACAACTCGGACTTGGGTTTTCCAGTTTCCGAACCCTGCCACTCTCTTAGCTCATACTTTCATGAGATTCAAATGAATATTATTTAAAAAAGGCTGAGATTTCTGTATATTTAAATGATGGTGGAAAATGGATCATTAAGAAAAGCACCTGTGACACCCAGACCCTTCCTAGGAAATGCCATCGTGTCCCTGACAGGCCCAGGCAGGATCTTGCTGCCATCTGCCCCCTCTGTACTGCCAGGGCAGGGATTTCCAGAACTCTGCAGAGTTCCCCATCCTCGTCTGCAAGAAGGATGCTGGAAGCCCTGGGATGAGCTCCTGGGAGGGGCTGTGCCCGAGGCTGGTGCGAGGGAAGAGATGGATGAAGAGCTGCAGTGCTGGAGCATCTGGAGGGATTGGACCATCCTACCCAGGGACAGGATTCCCTAATTGCCCTGCTGCTAGGGATGCCTCAGGGTTTAGCTTTTATATTTTTCAGGTTCTGTGCTGCTTTAGTGTGTGGGTCTGGGCTTCATATTATGGGATGGTGAGCTCTCTTCACTAAGCTTGCTCTTGGTCCCCAGCTAGAGCAGGGAGACAAAACAATTCCTGCTCCAGCTGGGGACCAAGGACAAATGATCCAAATCTCAGGCCCAAGAGCGCAAACGACGTGGGCTGGAGAGAGAAAAACAAGCAGGATGGGACTGCAGGGGCTAAAGCTGGAATTGGGCAATGAACTGCAATCTGCAAATGGAGCAGAACTTATAAAAGTGAGAGACCCCGTGAGCGGTCATGCATTTTGTGACCATTTTGGGTTGTGCTGCCCAAGATGCATCAGTTGAGGCCTGTTAATAAATCCCTAATTTATTCTTTAGCTCTGTCTAGCCTCTTCTAGGTCAGCCTTCCCAAGGCACCCCCGGCACTCCTCCTGTCCCTCCCTGGGGGTGAAATGCCGGGCACCCCCAGAGGGTACCCAGCACCCGGCAGAGCGGTGCCAGCCCATCACGGGACCCAAACAGGGCTCAGCGGTACCGAACCGAGCACAGCCCCGCACTGCCCGCTTCGTGCGGGGCTTTTGGGGCCGCTGGGGTCCCCGCGGAGGGGACAACCCCGGGCATCACTAGATGGTGCTCACGGCTGCCTTTTCCCGAGCTCCCGGAGCAGCGGAGCCGCGCCCGGGGATGCTCAGGGGGCTCCTGGATGTCGCCGGAGCCTCGGGAGGCTTTGCCATTAGTGACAAGGATGAGGAAGATGTTCCCCATCTCTCTCCTCGTCCCAAGGCTGTCGGGACCGTGAGTCAGAGCAGGCAGCCCTGCACCACATCCTGCGGGACAAACCCACACAGGAGCAGGACACGCTCGGGGCGCTCTCACAAGGAATTGCTTCCTCATGACTAAACATCAACGGATAGTTTAAAAAAAAAAAATGAACCATGACCATCAATTTAATTCAAACCCATCAGCGAGGCCCCAGCCCAGAGGAGAGGCTGGTGTGAAGCAGATGCAGGGAGAGGGGCTGGGGGTCTGGGTGAGGGCTGCTCTGGAGCAGCTCCTTTCTGAGAGCTGCTGACCTGGGTGGCAGGGAGCTCGCTGGGGTGGCCTCTGCTGGGACAGCTTCTTGGCTTTATTTTTATAAATAATGAGCTGTTCCTCAGCAGCTCGTTGGGGCACGAGGGAGAGGAGCAGCTGGGATTGCACTGACACACAGAACTGGGGGGAAGTTCCAAACCCGCTCTGGCTCCCGGCAAGTCCCCAAGTCCCCTTCCCTGGGCACAGCAGAGCACGAGTGGCTGCCAGCCCACAGGCTGCAACTAATTAAAAATCCACTCCAGCCTACAACTGGGACCTTCATTTTGCTTTATCATCCCCTTCCTCCTTGGCTTTGAGGTTAGAAAAGCGCCAGCACCACACAACATCAGAGCTGGTGGGCAAGGCTGGGTGTCAGCCACCCTTGGAATTTTGTTAATGGATGAATTGAGGAGCAAATGAAGCCATTTAGGTGCAATTGTCACTACACAGTCCTGCCATGGTCAGGAAAAAAGTTCAGGCTACATCACCAGCAAATTTCCTGCTGTGGGATCTGATTTGGCCTTGGTTCTGCCAGGACTGGGCTGGTGTTGGGAGTGTTTTCAATCCATCAATAAAAATGTCTGGGCAAAGCAAAGCCTGCCCTGCAGAGCAGAAAGAGAAGGAGGGGGAAGGACAGAGAGTGCTGGCCATGAGGAGCGAGCTGGGAGGGGAAGGACACAGCTCCAGCAGAAATCTGAGGGAAAACCTAAGGAAGCAGAAGGGATGAGCCAGGCTGAGTTAAACACCCGGCTTTTTGCAGGACTGGAGCAGACCTGCCCCAACTGCAGGAGGATTTGGGATGGTTTTGGGGAGTGCAGTGCCCATGGGATGGGTATCCCAAAGGGTCCCTGTGCTCTGTGGGCACTGAGAGCTGCCTGACCTCCTGCTCTGCCCTGGGAATCCAGGGAGAGAGGGAAGAGGAGCTGGAGCAACACGACTGAACCCAAATGTGTTTCCACTTAGCTGCTCCTCCGAGGCCAAATGATGTAACTCCCGTGAAGCCCTGCAAGATATTGGCAGGAGGACCCCAGTGACAACTCCAACTGTAAGTTCCTGAGCTAATGAGCACAAAAGTTGAATAAAAATAATAATAAAAAAGGGCTTCTATTTTTTTTTTTTGGCCTAACACAGCGATCCTCCCCGGGACTGTTTTCTGAGCAGAGAACAGCACAGTGAAGGAAAACTTCCAGCCCCAAAAACTCCTCTCCTCTGGGTCTAACGGGGCAAAGCCAAGGGGACACCACCTATCAGGACGAGCTTTTCAAACCAATGGAGTTGGGTTTTCCTCATCCTGAGGAGATGCTGAGGCCCATCCCTGCTGCAGAGGGACCTCCCTGCATCCCCTTCTCCAGCCTTTATGGAGTTAACCCCAACCATTTCTCCTGAGGTTGGGTTTTTCTCTGTCTGTGTGTGTGTGTTACCAGCGAGGAATGTTTTACTACAGCTCTCCACACAGCCACCAGCCTCCAAATGGACCATGTTACAGGAGAGCTAAATATTGTGTCAGGGACCATGTGTTTCTTGTAAGACAGGCTTGAGCCACAACTGTGTAGGAAATTGTTTATCTCTCCCCCCTTCTCCCTCTGCCTGCCTTTATCCTCCCACGGATTGCGTGGATGGCCGGGGCGCTGGCGATGGGAACTGGCCTGGGGATGCTGCTGGGTTTTTTTTTACAGCTGGGACTGCAGGGAGGGCAACTGCAGGCCATGAAATGTCCCTTGCTGCTGGTGGCATGTCCCCTTCTGCTGGAGAAAGGCCCCTTCCTGCTGGTGGCTTGTCTCTTTCTGCAGATGGCTTGTCCCTTTCTGCTGGTGGCTTGTCCCTTTCTGCTGGTGGCTTGTCCCTTTCTGCTGGTGGCATGTCCCTTCCTGCTGGTGGCTTGTCTCTTTCTGCTGGTGGCTTGTCTCTTTCTGCTGGTGGCATGTCCCTTTCTGCTGGTGGCTTGTCTCTTTCTGCAGATGGCTTGTCCCTTTCTGCTGGTGGCATGTCCCCTTCTGCTGGTCACTTCTCCCTTTCTGCCCAGTGACACAAAAATCCTGCTCCCAAAGGCCACGGGTGGCTCTGTCCCTAAATTTGGGTGCCATGAGGGACACTGGGAATGGCCAGCACCCTGATGGGATCTGGCTCAGCACCACAACTGCCTGGGGAACCTCTGGGAGGGGGTTTGGATGGAGCTGCTGCAGGTGTGCAGAGGGAAATTTGGGCACAGAAAATGTTGCAGCCCCGGGATCAAGGTGGAGATGAAGCTCCTCTGCTTTGCTGGAGATCTCGAGCCAGAGGGTTGATGCAGAAGTAGAGCAAAATGTCTGAAAATTGATTTATTGCTGCTGCAGCCAACAGGGAGCAGAGCAGGGGCTGCTGCCCGTGCCATGGGTGGGACACGGATGTCACCATGGGTAGAGTGAAGGCTGGGCTTGCACTTCCACTCCTGACTGGAAACTCAGCAGAGGCACCACAGCAAAACCCCTTTAGCCTTTCCTGAGGCAGAGTCAGCAGATTTGGGATTTGTTTGTTCCCTGCACTGCTCTGCCAGAGGGATGTGAGGGAAACCTGAGCCCCTGGTGCTTCTCTCCCTGTCCTTATCCATCCATCTCGACGCCGTCCCCAGATGGAAAAAGGCACTTTTCCTTTTTACTGTCTCTGCTCTCTCCTGGCCACGGCTCTGTACAAAAGCATAATTGTACATAAACATCTGATTTCTTTTACTTTGCCTCAGTAATAGCTTGTAGCAACCCTTTCCAACATCTATTAATGCTGTGCTGTGTATTAGATCCAGACTGCAGAGCCCCAAATGTGACTGGCTTCCAGTAAAGTGGGGGAAAGGCTGAACCCGGATCAAACATTTGCTCCCTGGTCAGGTTTAGATACAGTAAGATCTGCATCTCTATAAATTTAGCAAAGAATCTTGCCTTTAAACACCTTGGACTTTTCTCTGGGTGAGATATTGGAGATGAGGCCCAGCTGGAGGAGACTGATGATCCCTAAATTTCAGTATCATGAGTTTCAGGCAGCTGAACCAAACACAGAGCTCGGAAAAGGGGCAGCACTTCCATGGGGAAATTGTCTTTCTCTGGCCAACCCAAAAATCCACCCAGGTTCTAATGACATAAAGGCATGGTAACCCTGACTGCATCTCTGGGAATGGGAAAACCAGCCAGGGTTCAAACTTCCAGCTGGTTCTAAACCCTGGGAAATGCCCTCTGCCCTTTCTTGTTAGCACACCATCAGGGTACTGCCCCAGATTTTTAAAGTATCAGGTTTTTCTGCATAAATAAACCGTAAATCTGCATTCTCAGCTCTGTTTTCTTCCCTCGGAGCATGACAGCATCACTGGCAGTGGCTGGTGTGAGATGACAGTGACAGCTCTGGACATCCCACTGCTCCCTCAGAGTGATCCAACAGATGATCCTTAATGAGAAAAGGACACTGAAGAGTTTGGCTTGGAGAGAAAAACTGTCTGGGAAGATCTGCTGGGGCTGTCTCAAGGTATTCAGGCTTTGTAGGGCTGCTAAAAGCCATCAGATTGTTTTTCCTCTCTAGCAGAAGCAGCAGTTTGGGGATTTCCCTGGCTCTGCTTTGCTTCTTGCTGCTGTCACTGGTCTAAATTGGGCTGGGTGAAGGAAAGTGGCTCCTGGTGCTCGGGATTATTAAAAAACCTGACCTGAACCATGAGCTGGACCAGCCTTTCAGATGCCAACCTGCTTTACCACCAGCCAAATTTCTTGGGCTGCAGCAGGGAATCTTCCCCTTTGATCCACCTTTGCTATTAAAGAGCTTCAGATAAAACCACTGAGCTCATTTCTAGGAAAGAGAACAACCCAAATCTTGGAGCTGAGCAGCAGCAGGGAGCCCATCTTCAAACTGCATCTCTTCAGCAGCTTCAGAAGCAGAGCAGCTCGTTTTTAACACCCTACACAGCTCTTCAGCAGTGATTAAAGCCCCTTAAACGAGCACCTTTTTCATCGCAGGCCCCGCCGCTGACAGGGTGCCAAGTACAACAAACCCCATCAAAAGCGCCGTCCCTGTGATGGATTTAATTGTCCTTCTCTTGTTTTCTGAGCGAGGAGTGCTGGAGGAGGAATAAAATCTGGAGAAAAATGTCCATCCTGGTGCAGAAAGATCCCCCTGAAAGGCCGTGGAGGAGCTGGTCTGCACAAAAAGGAACACGGGGAGATAATGCCCTCAAATCCTTCCAAGGCTAAAATCACCATGGCTGCAGTGATCATCTCAGCAATAAATTCCCTTATCATCTGATTGGAATCTGACAGGAATGCCTTGACTGTTATTTCAGAGAGAGATGGGCTGGAACTGGTGGGTAATTGGTAGGAAAAATCGCTGGTTCTAGCAGAGATCTGATACCATCGGAGGAGTTACACCACGAGAGAGGGGGATTAGAGAAATCTGTTTACCCCAAGGGATTTATTCATCCTGAATAAAGGTGTTCACTTCCCAGAGCCTTCCCCTCACACCCTGATTCCCCTTCAGTGGCATCTTGACATCAGAATTAACATAGTTTTTTTTCCCAGTCAGGAAAAAGAGCTGCTGTCTGTGCACAGCTGTCTGTAAAAATGATTAAAACCTTCTCATCAAACTCCCATTAATTTATGCATTTATTTCTAAGTTGTCTCAGCAAAGACAACTCTAATTTCTTAATCATTCACATTACTCCCAGAGCTTCTGCAAACACCTCTGCTCTGCAAAATTTTGCACAGCCAAATGGTGCCTGATTCAGGTTTTGTTTCTGTTTCTCTGCTGGAGAGACACGATTGGTTTATTAACATTTTTCTTTCCACCTGCAGGTCAACTTCCAGCCTGCTGTACCCAAATAATTGAGCCCAGGTTTGCAGGGAGAGCCTGCAGCCTAAACCAAAAATAGGACAACTGGAGTTCTCTGGAGAGTGCTGGGGCAGAGCCAGCAGCAAATCCAGAGGTAAGATCCTGGCTTTGCTGCAGCAAACAATCCCCGTGCCCCGACTCCATGGATCTTTGCCTTTCTCAAAGGTCTCTCCTGCTTTTTCCTTCCACTTCCCAGCTCACAGGAGACAGAATTTTGGTGAGCATTCCTGCTTTTTAAATGAGCTCCCCAGAGGATTCTCAAGAACAAAGCTGCAAGGCAGGGCTGCAGGAGGGCTGAGGCTGCTGCAGGAGCAGCGGCACAGATTCCTAATAAACCATCTGCATTCCTTGCACGGCTCTGACTGCAACTCCCCAGCGTGTCCTTCACCTTTCTGGGAAGGCAGAACTGGTGAGGGTGGTGGGAAAATTGTTTCACTGGAGCCAAAAGGGGTTTTGCAATCAGTTTTAGTGGAGCCAGGGCTGCTTTTAACCCTGTGTGTTCCCATCTCTCTGGACCACCCTGTGGGCTGGCAGTGCTTTGAGAGTGATGGAGGAAAAATAAATTATTCTTTTTTCATATTGATTCTCCCTGGGTGGTAGGGATGGCCCCAGAGCCTCCCTCTTCAGAAGCCTGGCTTTCTCTGCAAGGATCCTGACAAAATCCACCTTCCAGGCTCTACTCATGAGCCCCGGAATGTGCCAGGCTGGGTGTAAACACAGGATGATCATCCCTGAATCCTCTGTCCTTGGCTGAGAACAATCTGCTTCCTGCCCATGGCATCACCACAGGGTGCCAGGACTTGGTGACAAAACACCCGGCAGCAAAATCCTTCCAAACCCAGAAAATAACCCAGGGAGAAAATCTGGCTGGAGCCTTTCTCAATATTCTGTAAAACAGAGATTTGACGTCGGGCTCGGAGCAGGGACAGAGCGTCAGACCCCGAAACAGCAAGCAGGGCTTGGAGGGACGGATGGAAAATTTGAGCTCTGCTTGAGCAGCATCTGAGACAGAGGGCTGGAACAGCTGCCCCGGCACTGAACCATCCCCTCCGATGGCTTTAGCAGGGTCTGGGACATGATTCCCACATCCCTGGTGCCAATTCCCTCATCCCTGGTGCCGATTCCTCATCCCTGATGCCGATTCCCACATCCCTGGTGCCGATTCCTCATCCCTGATGCCGATTCCCACATCCCTGGTGCTGATTCCTCATCCCTGATGCCAATTCCCTCATCCCTGGTGCCAATTCCCACATCCATGGTGCAGATTCCCTCATCACTGGTGCTGATTCCTTCATCCCTGGTGCAGATTCCCTCATCCCTGGTGCCGATTTCTGCATCCTGGGTGATGATTCCCACATTCCTGGTGCAGATTCCCACATCCCTGGTGCAGATTCCCGCATTCCTGGTGCTGACAGAGGGAGGGGAAGGCACAGGTACCACACAGGGCTGGAACCTGGAGCTTGGATTCCATCCTTCCAGCCATGAAAAAGTTGTTCCCTGCCCCAGCAGGGACGGAGATTGTGCATCCCAGCCCTTCTCTGCTTTTTATGGAAGGTTTTCCATGCAAAAAAAGCATCCCCAGAATGAATTAAAGGCTGTCGTAGTGGCCACGTTCCCGCGTGCTCCTGCTGCTCCTCACTTGACTCACCAACGAGGAAGCCAAGATATTTCATGGAGGGTGTTTCGAAAACACTTTAATTGATTGAATTCATAGCCAGAGCCCGTGCTGGACTTGTCCCCAGGATGGTGTTTAATCCCTGGTTGCCTTGGGCCCATGGAGATTGTGTCTCGTTCCCTCTTGGCTGCAGCCCTGTTCCTGGGGACTGGGTATTCTCTGCTGGTCTTTGAGGCCATCAGAAGAATGAAAACATTTGTGACAGCCTGACTCGAACTTCAGTTTCTCCTGGCCTTGTTGAAAGGCACGTTGTTCACCGCAGACAAACCCGAGATGAACACACACTGCAAAGAGGCCAGAGAGTTCATAAATTAAACCCAGAATAATTGCAATATCCCTGCAAGAAGGGTTTCCTTATCTTGATTTTCCCCTTTTTTTTCTCTCTCTCTCTCCCCTCCTCCACCTTGGATTAATCACTCCCAGACCAGGAACCTTCAAACAGATTTGTTTGGAGATTTGGCTACAGCTCGTGGTGGCTGAAGCCTTCTTGCTTTCCCTACAAAAAGCAGAGCCCATTTGGAGAGGAGGGAGAGGCCCAGCACTAAAACCAGAACCCGAAGAGCAAACAAGATGAGAACTAGAAACCTCCCTAAAGCATCTCTGGCTCCTGCACGTCTCCAATAGATCCTCTTCCCAGAGGCTAGAGGGGTGGAAATTGGGGATTTAATGCCTTTCTCAGCTCAAAATTTTAATGGAAAATGACCCCAAAAAAGACCAGAGTCCCATCCCAAGATGCTGTCACACTAAGCAGGGGCAGGGATGATGCCTGGGCAGGAAATATCTCAGTTTTTTGATTGTTTGAGTCATCCTGGTTGTGAAAATCACACAAGCATTGGCTCACGTGTACATCAGGACACAGAGCAAAGTTCTCCTCCTGAGCCCTTCTCTCCACCTCTCTGTCCCAAACACTCCCAGGGGGATGGCGTAGCAAAATAAATGTTTTAGCAAAAAATAAACACCACAGAAATGAGATTTACATGTGTTTTCTAGGAAAAATATCACATTTTCCCTGTTAAAAAAATGAAGGTGTTGGAAACCAGGTTGTAAAAGGGATTTGCCATGGGACTGTCACCTGTAGTGGCTGTGCAGAAGAATTCCTCAATTTTCTGTCCCACAGGGAAGGTTCCTGTGGATATTTGATTGAGGGATTTGTGCAGGAGCAAATCCTGGCCAGGGAAGGAACTGGAGCCTTCCAGTGGGAGAGGAAAGTTTGTGGAATGCAGAATTCCTCTCAGCTTGTTCCCAAGGAGATGGGGAGCAGGGTGATAAATGAATTTCAGGAAGCCTGGGGGTTCAGCCTGGCTGAGGGAAAAGCTGCTGGTGTCCATCCCAACACTGCAAAGGCGATTTTCCACTCGCACACCCGACATAAATCAGCTCTAAATGTACTTCTGCTGACATGCCAAGCTTTCCCTTGGATGTCATTCCACAGGCACACGCTCCTTGGACCGCAGGTGATTTGGTTTGATGGAGGAACCTCCAAGAGGGGAGCTTTGGTGGATATCAGTAGGAGATCTGTTGGATTAGATCCCTCAAATGGATTCCAGCAGAGACTCCAACCCAGCCAACGGGAATCTCTGCCTCCAAAGCAACTTGAGTCTGGAAAAACCACGTTGGAAATCTCTTAAGAGGTTTTTGATTAATGCAAATTGATTTTTTTTTTTTAACAGCAAAGTAAAGCTTTGGTTTCTATTCACCTCCCCTTGAGGCTTGTTGAGTCTGAGGTTTCTTTGCTGAAACAAGCACAGCTTTGCTTTTAGATAGGACAAAAAGCATCCCATTTCTGTATTCCCAAAGAATTCCAGCCACCAAAACACAACCAAAGACGTGAGAACAAGTCAGGCACTCCAGGCTCCTGTGGGCGGCAGGAAAGGAGAAACTGGGGCAAAAGTTGAACTAGGATTTAATTTTATCTGGATTGATTCATCTGTCCCTAATTAGTGACAGCTTCCCAGGGCATGACGTAAGAATATGCAGAGGTTTTTAAGGAATAACTCTGGGCTAAGATAAAGTGTAGTCGTTCTCAGAGAATTCTTTTTTACGCCAGCAGAGATTTGGGCAGTCAAAGATGAAAAATAGATGAAATTCCACAATCACACATGTAGGAGACTAAAATCTTTTAGCATACAGACCCTGCCTTCTTGCCAATTTATTGTGGAAAAAACAGTAATTTTTCCATATCCTCTGATTTAATATCTGTATTGAGTTTTACTCCTAAAACTGCATGATTCACAGTGCTGTGCAGAGGGCTGGTGTACAAAAACCCTGTATGACTGTTCTGAAAGTTCCAAAACCAGCTGGAAAAAAAATGGTGGCATGATGTTTAATGGCACTTCAAGAAAATAAATGAAGCAATTAGCTGAATTAAAAATCTGTATTTTCTGGCTTTTCATGGCAACAATATGAGACTGGGCCAGAGTCTGATCTCGCTCACTTTGTGCTGCACCTTCCTTCTTCTTTATGTTTCCTGTGCTCCCAGTCACACCTGCAAGTCCAATTCCACAATTCCACCTCAATTCTCTGTGCTCGCACCCTTGGAATCCTTCCAGGCTGCTTTTCTGCCCACTCCTCCTGCTCCTCCCTGAGCCAAGCTGGAGATCCAAGCTCCAATTCCCCCCTACAAACGGATCCCTCTGATGCCCTGACCACGTTCTGCTATTTCCACAAGCTGTGCAACATGGCAGCTCCTTCTCCTGTCTCTGACATCCATAAAAACCCAGAATCTTTCCCCGGAGTAGGGGAAAATGAGGATTTTGGGCTCCTTTGGGCTCAGGGATGCTGCGCACGGCCTTGACGCGGCGGCGCAGGACCAGGCCGGGACACGTAGAGCAGATGGTGGTTCTGGCCTGCAGCTGAGGCCTGAATTACTGCGCTCAAATCCCATCTTTGATACACTTCCAGCTTCTATCAGATGGTTCCACTCAAGCTTTGGCACGGCCGATGTGAGGGGAAGGCCAGGAGAGCACTGAAACAGCGAGAGCAGCTGAAGGGCCCGGCGCAGGAGAAGGGCTTGTCCCCAAGGTGCTGCCACCACACTGAAGTGGGGACTTCCCTGACTGCTCCAGCACTTCAATATTCACCTCTCTGTGCAAAAAAACCCAAAACTCCATCACTGCAGTGCTTACACAGCCTCTGCTCCCCCTGCCACATCACACTGCAAGCAGCCTGCCCAGGCGATGTAAATCAAAGTTTCTGGGAGGACTGAGAGCATGTGAGCATTTTCTGGGAGTTAAAAGCCTTTCTTGCTTGGTTTTGGCTCTGGATGACCCCTGCTCCTAATGCACTCCTCACTTCATTCACCCCTGCCAGTGCCAGTGCTCTTATTTATGACTTCAGTAATGGCTTTCTATCAACAGGCCCTGAAAAGCTGCTCCTTGCACAGAACATTCCTCCAAGTAAATCCTGCCCCGGGAGGATTCCCAGTCCGAGCTCGGTCCGGGGCCTGCTCGGGGCAGAGGAGAGGGCTTTCAAAGGACTCCCACTGAGTTCAGCTGGCTCAGACCCCAAAAGAACACACATCCACACCCACAAAGCTCGAGTAAAGGGCCTGATGGAAGCTCACAAGGAGGAATCCAAACCTCTCCCAAAGTCTTCAGGAGGCTCCCTGGCTGTTTTGCCATCCTTTTGCTGCTGCACATGGACCACAGGGTTTTACTCCTCAGGAGGGATCTCAGGCAGCCCCACAAAGCTGACTGAAAATCCTTCCACAACACTGAGTCTGGGCTCTTTTTTCTCCCTTAACTTAAAAGCCACAAAAAACATCGAGAACTGCCTGTGCAGGAGAATCAATCACACACACAGGAACCTTCTGGGTGCCGTGAAACAGCCTGTGCTTTCAGCCTTGGCAGTTTGTTCTTCCTCCTTTTGGGAGGCAGCACAGACATGTTTTCCATTTGGAATATCCCAGGGGTCTTGCAGCTCATGCTGAGCCCTCAGAAGTAAACGAGCCACTTTTCCCAGCAGCAATCCCAGCTACAACTGAGAAATGTTGCTTTTTTTTTTCACCAGACCCAGACTGACACTTGGTTCAAGCCATAGGAAAGTGGAGACAGAGGGTCCACCCCAGAGCAGCCCCAACAAATACATAAATCAGAGCATCTTTAGCTCAGTTCTGCTCCATCTCCCTCAGCTGTTCCACAGGCCAAGCCCAGCCCTTTATTGCTGTCATTTACTCAGCTGTCGAGTGGGAGTTAGGCTTAGGTTTAGGTTTAGGCTTAGGAAAATTGCAATGTCCTTCAGATGCCTCAGCCCCAGCCAGGTGTGTGAACATGAAGGTTCACATCAACCCATCTTTTTTTTTTCTGCGTTTTTTTTTTTTTTTAATTTTTTTTTTTTTCTGATATTTTCATTCATTTTAGCCTTCTCCACTCAGGTTGCTCAAGTCAGTACTGAGGATGGAAATTCCTCAGGGAGGAGGAAAACCCAGCAACCAGGTGGGGAAGGAATTTGCTCCCTCCTGAAGGACACACTCTGAAGAATTGTGCCAGCCAAGTGTGCCCAAAAGTCCCCAAGGAAATCATTCAACATGTGGGGGATTTTTTAGGCTAAAGTCTAATTACATCTAGTTGCTGTTTGATTTTGGTCCTGTTTCTGTAGCCATTGAAGGAATTGTTGAAATGTCTCTGCTAAAAGCCTTTCTTCTTTTTTTCTTTTCGTCTTTTTCTTAAATCATCCTGAAAATAAAAAGAAAAAAAAAAAAGGGTGGTGTTGCAATGCTGGGAGATCATGAATGGCCATTAGCTTCCAATGGTCCTACAACAAAGAGCCATGGGAAGCCTGATGTTTTCCCAGTGCTGGGAACTGACAGCTTTCAAATTTTGCAGAACTGAGGAGAATTCTCCTGGTTGTTAAAGAAACCTTTCTGGGCATGAGGCTCAGTTCCTGGGGGCAGATGGGAGCATTGGAGAGGTTTACAAACAGGAGGGAAGGGGCCCTGGTCCGGGGAGAGAAATAAATAATATTTTTTGTGTGTATTCCCCAGGGTACAAAAATAGCCCTGGTTTTGGAGTTTTTCATTATTTTCTTCTCCTTCACCCACATTAATTTTATATTTTGCCCATCTCATAGACCAGCAGAGAGAGAAGTCTGGCATGGCACTGGTGAGCCCAAAAATCCACTGGGAGCTTCCCTTGGTACCAGGATCATCATTAATTATTTTTCTCAGCCCTGTTTTTTAGCACAGCTGTCCCAGGAGATAATTAAACATCCTGCGTGCTCCAAATCTGATGAATTCTCATGTTCTAATGGCCTGCAGCAAGGCCAAAGCCCTCCCTTATCAGTTCCTCAGAATCCATACACACACCTTCCAGCCATCCCTCCCCATGGCTTTTCCAGGGTTTATTTTTCTATCAGAAAATTGACTTTATGTTAAGGTGTTCAGGAGGTTTTGGGAGAAGGAGCAGCAAAGAGTAAAGTTTTCCTGTCCTGGGAGATTCCTCCATTCCCCTGTTTCATTTGGAATGAAAAGCTGGAGTTAAGATCAATGCTGAAAGGTGAAAGTATTTTTTAATATGTCCATAGAAATGCTTTGGGTTTATTCAACATTTGGTAAATAAAAATCATCAAAAAAACCACCACACACACAAAAAATAATTTAAAAAATGTTTTTTTCTGGGCTTTGCTATTTCAGCATAATTTTCCCAGGAGCTTCTCCCATCCCATGGGATTTTTTTTGGGGTTGGAGCATTTGGAAGAAGCTCCTGGATGTGAAGTGGGTGGAAAAAGCAGTGGAAGGACTGGAGAGGGGCTTTTATGGCTTCTTTACAGAAATCCTGGAAGAGATGCTGGGGGAGATTCCCAGGCTCTCCCACCTCACCCAATGCGATGTCCCTCTGGAGAATGGAGGCAGGAGAGGCCTCCCAGAGCTGCAATATTCCCATTCCTGAGTTTTGTGTCCTCCAGAGGGGACCAGGAGTGCATGGAAAGTGTCCTGAGCATGGCGAGCCACAAACGGAAAACTCGGAGCAGGGAGTGATCCCAAAAAATACAGGATTGCAGTGCCAAAGGGACGGGATGGAAAAGGAGCTGGTGCCATCCCAGCCCCTGAAAACAGGGAGCTTGTTTGCTCTGTATTTTTTTCCTTTTTTTTTCCTTTTTTCTCTTTGGCTTCTGCCTCTGCTCTGAGAAGCCAAATGAGCTCATGGTCTGAGGCTCCCGAGCTGAACATGAGCAGAAGGAAGATGACATTGGCTGGAAAGAGGAGCAGGAATGGAGCTGCTGGACATCCTCCTTCCCTCTGGCACTGGGAGGGAGCAGGAAACAACCGCAGGGCATGGACACGCACACAACAGCCCCCAAAAGCACCTCTGGAATTGTGGGATCATGGATGGTTTGGGTTGGGAAGAACCTTAAATTCATCCAGTCCCACCCTCTGGGCAGAGACACCTTCCACTATCCCAGGTTGCTCCAACGTGGCCTTGGACAATTCCAGGGATGGGGCAGCCACAAATTCTCTGGGCAATGTTTTCCATGTGGTTTCGTGGCTGCTGCTCCTTCCCACTCCAAAAACACATCACCTCCTTCACCTGGAATGTCCCACCCCATCCAATGGACTTTGAGATGATTCCCCAGAGCAGAAGATGGGAACCCAAATCTCAGCCAGGAATCCACAACAGAGATTTGAAAACCACAGTATTCCAGCTGATTTCTTATCCCAAATTAAAATCCCTTTGAGTTGGTGGCTGCTGCCCCTCTGGCCACTGAAGCCTGCAGGGATATGTGGGATATTTTTATCCAGGCTCTTTGGAGCAGGATAATGATATGGTGGTGCCTCCTCCCTGCAATTCTATGAGGTCTCTCCTGCATTTGGGAGATGATTCCAGCCATGGCACTTCCATGTTAAATAGCAGGAGGGAAAAGAATGAGCTGTTGATTAAAATCTGTCTAGACAGCAACAGCCTCCTCTGTTTTTAGGTCCCAATTTAGAGGACCAAGGTATGGAGGGATTGGATCACTTCCCAAAAATCTGGTCAGTTGATTCTGATGGATGGCGTTCTCATGGCCAATCCTCAATTTATCAGCAGTCCTGGGATATTTGGTGCTTTCCTGGTGGCCCCCAGTGGCTCCCAGAGTAAATGGGACCTGTAGAGATGGAATTTAATCATGGAATCATAGAAGAGCAGGAGCTGGGAGCTGGAAGCTTCTCAAGGTGGGACAACACTGATATTACATGGGATATTTTGAACCATCTCATGACTTTTGAAGGCTGGGGGTTGCTGTTCCCACAGAGATGACCCTGCTGACTTTCAGACCATTTGTGTAGTTTAAAACTCCCCGAGCCCAGAACTTCCAGCTGCCTGTGGAATTTCTTCCCCAGCATCCACCCAACCCTCTGAAGGGAAAGGCTTCACACAGGGCTGATGCCCCAGGGGACTCCATGTGGCAGCTGAGCCTTTCCACTTGGAGCTCAGCTTTTCCCAGTCCCAGCCATCCTAAAGATAAACCCAGTTTGCAGTCTGGCCTTGAACTGCTGCTGGCAGGACAGGTTTTTTAGGCTCAGCCTAAGCGCAATTTACTCTGCTTGTGGAACAGCATCAGGATCCCAATCAGCTGTGCTCCAGGTGGCTGTGACAGCACAAAACCCCTGATCTGGGGACGCTTTGAGGCCACATCTCCAGTGCAATTCTCACTGGTACTCACTGTGATTGGGAAATTAGGTCACTTAATTGCCCCATTATTTAAAGCTGTTGAGCAGAGCCGAGTCGAGGCTGTGTTTTCCATCCCCTGACAATCCTGGTGAGTGGTTCCGCAGCTCTCAGCCCTGGCTTTGGTTACAAACTCCACAATTATTGGCCTCTCGACCACGCTGTCGATCTCCAGGGTTAATCTGGTTGAAATTCTTTGGGCTCCACGAAGAACAAACAGTGGTGTGTGAGTAGATGTAGAGAAAAGCAGGGTCTGGAGTGTTTGGGTACGAAATTGCTTCTGCCACAATCGATTTCTCCTGCAGGAGATCCTGATTTGGCCAGGCAGGGGCTGCTGGGGGTTGCTCAGCACTGCAAAAAGCAGTTTATTGAATGGTGACTCTCTGATCTGGTGAACTAAACAAAGGGAAATAAAGTGAGACACTAATTGAGGTGTAATTAAATTTATATGAATTCCTAAAAGGGTTAGAAGGAGAAAATCAGAGCTTTTTGGTCCTGGTAGAAGAGTTCATTTGCAGTTGCTCTCCTGACCAGTGGCATTGAAAAAAATAACAGGATAAGAGGAAAAATGAGGAATTCTGTGCTTTTTTAATTCTTCTGTTCAGTTGGCCTTGGTGGCTCTTTCTTTTTGAGAAGTGCTCCATCCCCTGATCGTGGAAGGAAGAGGCTGGCACTGCACATCTGGAATAAAGCTTCCTGAGCTCTGTGGAGGTGGTGGGACTGCAAAAAACCCTAATGAGAATCCCAAGCTTTCCAAAAGTGGCTGGGAAAGAGGGGTAAGGAGACAGCACAAAGTGCTTTTCATCCAGAGCTCAGGAGCATGGAATGACTCAGTGTGTGCTGACTTTTGTGCCTGAGATGTCTTCAAGCCCTTAATGATTCCTCCATCCACAGGCCCACGGAGAAGGGTTTAATGTGCTTTAGATGTGAGTCACAATTCCAGCCCTTCCAAGGCAGAGAAACCCAGGGAAAAAGAAGGAAAAAGAAGAAATGGATCTTTATTCTGCCTGGGGATGAGTAACCCCAGGCACCCTCTAACTTTCATCTCAAGGGTATCATTCAAAGGCAGTCTGGGGACCCTCCCAGTGCCACACCAGGCTGCTGCCACAAGGCCAGGGTTATTTTGGGAGCTGTGTCTGCCTTTCCAAGGCCATGATCCCTGCTCCCTTTCCCTGTCAGCATCCCAGGCTTCTCCTAGCCCGGGACCATCCCAGTCCCTTGGATGACAGCTCATTTCAAAGGCAGACAAGGCTTCCCACAGCTATTGTCCTGTGGCTGTCTGCATATTTGAGCCCTTCCCTATTCCTGCTCCCATTGGAAGCTCTGAACTTCAGCTGAAGGCACACAAATTAAACTTTGAACTAAATAAAAGACACCCCACTCTCCCCTCCCCGTCCAACCTTTACTGAAATACTCTTTAAAAACAAATCCTGATATATTCTAAACTCAAAACCATCTGGGTTTCCAAGCCTCAGGAAATTACAACTCCCATTCTGGAAATAAAATGCATGTTTGTCCATAGATTGTATTAATTAAACCCTATAATATGGAGAGAGGCCAGGGAAATGCTTTCCTGCTGGCTGGCAGATTTGCATAGCAATTTATTATCTCACCAATTGTTATTAATATTATTATTTTCATTATCATCATCTTTTCATTCATGTCTGCTGTGACAGAGTGTTCTGTGCTGATCAAGAGAGAGAAGTAACTGGTTTCAAAGTGATTTAATTATTGTTGATCTGCCCTGTTTCCTGCTGGGGAATCCCAAATCCTTGACTTATTGATTGTAGGGTGTGAGCTTAGCAAGGAAAAGGTTTAAGATTGAGGGATAAGCCTGGTAATGTATAACAAAAAATATAAAATATTTATAAAAACAAGCAATGGCTGCCTGAAGGAGCCAGATCTGCCCTCCAAGGCTGTGGCTGTGTCCCCCTACTCCTGTCCCATGGATCATTTCCCATCTGTGAAGCACTGGATGGGGAATTCCCTCATGGACAGAGCCTGCCCAGTGCCACCATCCCTGCTCCTGAGCCGGGTCCCTGCAGCTGCCAGCCCAGCAGCGTGGTAGGAAATGCCACATCAGAAACATTCCAGCCACCGGGCAAAATGCTCTGGGGATTGGGAAAAGTGCAGACCTCAGTTGTTCTTGGTGGGGTTTGCATTTTTTCCTGGTGAGGTGAAGGGCACGGAAAAACCACGGTGCTCTCTGTGGTCGGAGTTATTCCCAAAAACCAGAGCAGTTTCTGGTTGTTAAATCACTCAGAGCTCAGGGGAGGTGGGGTCAGCTCCTCCAGCAATGAACCCAACACCCAGTGGGTGCAGGAGCTCCTGGAGCTGCCCTTTCCCAGACCCCAACCCTTCCTCAGAGGAAAGGAGTCCGAGCAGCCTCGGCAGCAGGAATTGTTTGCAAAGACAAGGTTTGAACTTGTGGATTCTGAGCAGAGGCCAAATTGTCTCGGACTTCAATCCATGCCTTCATTCCCCAGTTGTGTCAGCCCATCCTAAGTTGGAGAAGTCACTGCCAAAGGAAATCTGGACCCAGATTTTGAATTCCAAACCCTGGAGTTGGCAAAAGTTGTATCAAGAACTTTGAAAAAATTTAGGGAAGATTTTCACGGCCAATTTTTTCTGCCTGGATGCAGCTCATGGCGTTCAGGTGCTCCAACAGCAATACTGATTTTGTGAGGTATTTTTATGGCATTTTGTGCCTGTGCAACGGGGAAAGGAGCATTATTTATTCGGGAATGATCTGTAGGAAGAGCACGTAGCAAACCCAACTTCTCATCCTCATCCAAGGGGCACCAAAACAACGTTTGGAGCAGAAGCAGCTGCGAGCTGGATGTGGAGTGCCCATCCTGGTGCTTTTAGGGCAGGAGGACTTCAGGAGGCAGCCAAGAAACGTGGCAGTCTGCAGCTGTCACCGCCCTGCCACGGGAGCAGCCCCAGCTGGCCACAGTGTGTTCAGTGCCCGGGAATTGCCACGGCATGGGAACGTGGCTGGCATCCCACCCCAGCTCCCTGCCCTCCCCACACCTCAGCCAGGCTCCCCCTCCCTCAGCAGCCCCATGAGGATCCCTTCCCTGCAATTAACAGCCCAGATTCCATGTGGGACAAGCTGGGATCTGGTGACAGCTCCCTTCTCTCCCCGAGCAGGGCGTGTTGAGCGAGACAAAACATCCCACTCCCTCTGGTCCCTTGTTCAAATAAATGTCAGGTCCTCTGATCAGCCTCTGTGTACAAGCACACAGCCAGCAGGAGAAAATCAAACATCAAAAGGAAGGAAAAGCCCCGAACAGGATATTGCCATCAATAGGAGTTCTGGGGATGGAGATGAAATGGAAAATTGAGGCTCAATCCGGCGCAGAGAAGTTAAAGACTCCCTTAACCCTTGAGCTGACATGAAAGGCAGGAAAGCTGGGAAAAGCTCAGGGTTACTTCTTGTTCCACAGGCACCTGGGCCATGCTTTTCTCAGGAATTTGAGGGAATTTGGTGCTTAAATTCCTTGGAAAGTAATGCTACAGGTTCTTTGGGAATTGCCACTTTAATTGCTGCCACAGATCCAACATGGCACTGGGGAGAAACCAAATTTCCCTTGTTTTTCTCTCACCATCAGTTTTTTAGTTCTTTTCCTGGTGGAAAGAGCTCTTTGTTGCAGTGATGAGGGGAAAAAAAATAAAGGATGATAAAGGAGAAAGAGAGCAAAAGTACAGGACAAAATTTTCTGCCAGAATTTTTACTTTGGGCTGAGAAATACAGAAAGAACTAAAAGAAGTCCCTGATGGAGAATTCCTGGCAGCTTTAATGTCACAACCTCTGACCTTTGGCCACGTCAGCCAAAAGGCTCCTGCAGACAGCCTGACCTATTCCCAGCTCTGTGCTCTGGGCACTGGGTCAGGATTAATCCACCCTTGACTGGGAAATCAGAGCCCAAATCCAGTCCTGGGGGTCAGCAATCCCACCCCATTCCCACTGAGCTGGACACCCCAAGCAAAGACTGTGCCCTAAAGGGACACAACCCCCAGCTGCCACCTGAAATGCACAAAAGGTTCCGATTTATCCTTAGAAAATTCAGTTTATTTTCCTAACATCTCTTTTTTTGTTTATTTTTAGGAATAATCAGCCGTTGAGTTCGTATTAAGGACTGTCTCTTCTGGCACATTTTTATCTGACAGAACAAAGGGATTTATTTCTGCAGTGAAGAAACAGAAAAATAACTCGTAAAGGCGACTGTAATTCTGACTATTTGAAGTTGTTTCGAGCTCTGCAGCAGCCCCAGATAACTGCAGGAGCTGTAAGTGTGGAAGGGACTTTTATCTCACTGCCTGGATAAGCATCTCCTCGACTTTATCCGGGATTTCTCAACATGAGGCTCTTGTTTAATAACAGGAAGCAACATCATAGAATTATTAATGTTGGAAAAGACATCTGAGATCGTAAAGTCCAAATCCCCAGGTCCAAATTCTTCTCAGGATTTGGGATGAAAACCTGGCTGGCTGGTGGGGGACCCCTCTCCCCAGAACAGATCCATCCCATGGGATGGATTTGGGAACACAAACCCATTTTTTTGCTGGTTCTGGACATTCCCAGCACTCCAGAGAACCTTGACACAGAGAAAGAGGAATAAAAGAAGATAATAAAGAGGAATAACTCCATGCTGAGGCTTCCTGGAGCAGGGCAGGGTGAGCAGGTCCCATCCTGACCCAGACAGACACATTCCCACCAGGAATTGGGTCTGGCTGTCCCTCGCTCCGGCCGCTCGGACCGTGCCAGTTCTTAACCAGCACCACTTGCTTGGCCTGAGCTGACCCCGCCAGTACCTGGAAGCAATGAAACAGAGAAGCCACGGAGGCAAAGGAGTTGTTATTTAACAGGTTTGACCAGCAGGGAAAAGGGAATCTGGACCCTCACTCTGAGATTCCCGAGGTGCTGGACTGCAGGAACCCAACCCTGTCCCTGTGCTGCACCCACAGCCCCCTTCAGGGTCCGTGCTCCTTCATTTCAGGTGTTCCACTGGCATTGTTTTGTTGGAATAGCCCAAATTATTCCCTGTTGCAGCAGGATTAGGACAGAGTTGATGATCTGCAGGTTTTCCTCAGGCACAAATTGCCACCCGTGCCTCGCTGCCATCACAGGCAGAGCAGTTGGGATTGCACTGGGAATTTTGGGACACAACACCCCAGAGGGGCAGGAGGAGGGTGGGGGTGCTCAGGATGAGCAGTGGGCACATCCCCAGTCCTGCTGTGCCTTTTGGGATGGTGGCCATGCATCCCAAAGGTGGTGACACAGGACATATGGAGCTCCAGGTCCCAACATACATTTTCCAAGAGCTGTTTAAGGCATTCCTGTGCTGCGAGTAATGTGCTGGAAAGGAGCCAGCCTCGGGGATGTTTCTCTAAACACGTCATCCCTCGCTGCTCTCCCACCTCTGAAGGATGTGGTGTTTCCCTCTCCTGCTGTGGAAAGCTTGGATGTCACTTCACATTTTGCCGGGCCATTAAAGGCCAATTTTTCATTTTTATTCAACCTTCAGGTTCAGCACAGTCCACGTCAGAAAACCTCTGGAGCTTTTTCATATCGCTGGTGCCTTGAGGAGATGATTTCCTAGAAAAAGCCTTGGATTTCTCCAGCTATGCAAACATTCCCTGGACATCCTGTGTGTGGATGTGATTAAACACAGCACACACACCCATTGCATTGGGGGTTCTGCTTTTATTTGTTAGAATTGTCACATTTCCTCCTTCCAGCCTGGTTCTAAAATAGCTGAGTGCCTTAAAAATGGGCATCAAACCCCTAATTCCATCCTTTAGGAAAAAGATAAGCACCCAAAGTTGTTCAGGAATAGCAAATTGTTAGGAACAAGCTCTAGATCTGCATTTCTCTAGAAGCAGCAGGATTTGTGGATGCTGCCCTAAAGGAGGGGATAAATGAGGGCATGGACAGGGGGATTGGGGTTTCTTGAAGGGGATGTGCAGCCTGGAGCTCTGCTCTGCTGAAAGATGTGGGAGTTTTAATCCCTATTTCCCTGCCCTGCCTCATCCATAGGTTTCTCAGGTGTCTCTTTCTCCCCAAATCAAGAGGCACCAGAGGGGACAGAGTCATTTCTAGGTAGCCCAACAAGCAAAGAACGACACAAACTCTCTCATTGAGTATTAGGATGTGTTTAATTAGTCACAAGGCAACAATTTAGGACCATGTTTTTATTTTATCCTAAAATGTCATTAAATTATTTACATCCAAGCAGAGACCAGCAGCTTCTGCTGTGCTTTGCTCTCCTGTTGCAAGCATGAAACTTCCTTTTTAATAAATGTTTTCCCTCAGAAATGCAGAGCGAACCGATGGAATTAGAGCAGGACTCACGTGTCTGTGTTCAGAAAGGAATATCATTAAATCCAGTTTGCATTCAGAGCAGGCTGGAATTAAATCTAGGGCTGGATCCAGATATCTCCAATTTTATTCTAAATGCTAATTCGAGTCTGAGGCTTCTTTGATTGAGGGAACAAGGAAAAAAAATCAATGTGCAGTTTCCACAGACAAGGAGAATTGTCCTCCCAGTTTAATTTGTTGTGAGAATCCTTCTCTGCATAATTTCCAGCTCTTCTTAACAGAGCTGGAGTGTCCTTCCCTGTGTTCTGGTGGGAAGCAGCTGTAAATCCACCCTGCTCCTGGGATGATTGCAAAACTTCCATGAAACCTGACTCACAGTCTAAAAATGTGCCTGTGGAATGGTGATTGCATCACGTAGGTGCTGCAAAGCCACCAGAAATTCGGGAGTCTCCTCTCCTCATCCACACTCCTTCCTGCCACGCGTTTCCTCCTCCTCCAAGGGACTGGGAAACACTGGAAGTGCATCTCCAGGAATCTGAAATCTCCAAGAGGATCTGGGCTCCAAGAGCTCAGTTCCAGCTCTTGGGTTTATTCCTGCAGTGGAGCAGAATGTGGGAGAAGGGAAGGGAGAGGAGAAACATCTGGAGGTTGGTTTGTGGCAGCTCAGCCCTCGCTTGCAGGGAGAGGAAACTGCCTTGTGGATAACTGATAGGAGTGTTTGCTCACTGGGGTGCAAAGGGGAATTCCTGAATGCCAAGAAAAACACAAGGAGGAAAAAAAAAAGGGGATTCTACAAGAAATAACACCCAGTGGAGAAAGGCGGCCAGCTGCTTTCCAGGGATGGGCACCCTGCATGGGGATGGCCTGGAGCGTGTCCTGGTGTTCTGGCATCCTGCATTCCATCCCCGGGCTCCACGCTGCCCTTGGGAATGTGGGCATGGCATGGCCAGCTGCAATTCCTCACATTTTGTCCATTTTCGGAGCCATCTTGCAGCATCTCCCAGCTCCTTTGTGGCGTGGCACCAATAGTGAGGGAGAAAGAAAGGAGAAAGGAGAAAGGAGAAAGGAGAAAGGAGAAAGGAGAAAGGAGAGGGGAAAAAAGCAAAACAACACCATTTTCTGTGACCCTCCTCTGGCTTCTGCCTCCAAAAAATCCATGCATAAGGATCAGGTCCTTGAGTGAGTGGCACTTTAATTTGGGTTGTATTAAAGCAGCATGTTTTCCATGGACAGCACAGAAAGGGAAGAGAAGCAAGAGCCTCTTCAGCTCCCAACGTGTGCCCCAGATGCCATCACAACATCTGTGACAGGCAGGCCAGGGGACTGAAAAGGGGGCAGGAGGGCTCAGCTAATTGAAACCATCGTTTTATGATAACCAAATGTCCCACGTCTTGTGCATCTCCCTGACATGGCAACACAGACTGAAAAAAAAAAAAAAAGAGAAATAATAATAAAGCTCTGTCCAAGATCAAAGGAGCTCCTGGAAAGAAGAGCCCAGTTGTCCCTTGAGTGCATCTGGGCTGCAGACAGCCTCTGGAAAAGCCTTTTCCTTCATCCACGAGGCTGAGGAATGCTGTCTGGGTCCTTGGAAATGCAGGGGCTGATGGAGGAGGCTCTGGGTGAAGGGAGCTGAGGCACCTCAGAGTGGCTTTTGTCACCTGGCTGCCATTGCAGTGAGGTCCTCTGCTCTGGGGTTTTCAGCAGGAGACACAGCTGGGGCTGTGGTACCGGGAATGCTGATGGGCCTGGGCTGGATATAAGGGACAAGTGGGGAGAGGGACAAAATGGATAACTGGGGAGTGGGATATAATGGACATTTGGGGTGGGATATAATGGACATTTGGGGAATGGGATATAATGGACATTTGGGGAGAGGGATAAAATGGACATTTGGGGAGTGGGATATAATGGACATTTGGGGAGTGGGATATAATGGACATTTGGGGAGAGGGATATAATGGACATTTGGGGAGAGGGATAAAATGGACATTTGGGGAGTGGGATAAAATGGATAACTGGACAGTGGGATAAAATATATAATTTTGCAGTGGGATATAAGTGACACTGGGGAGTGGGATATACTGGAAAATTAGGGAGTGGGATAAAATGGATAACTGGACAGTGGGATAAAATATATAATTGGGCTGTGGGATATAAGTGACATCTGGGGAATGGAATATAGTGGAAAATTAGGGAGTGGGATATAATGGACATTTGGGGAAAGGGATAAAATGGATAACTGGGCAGTGGGATAAAATGGACAATTGAGCAGTGGGATAAATGGACAATTAGGGAGAGGGATAAAATGGACAATTGGGGAGTGGGATAAAATGGATAACTGGGCAGTGGGATAAAATGGACAGGCAGTGGGATAAAATGTAAAATTGAGCAGTGGGATATGAGCGAGAACTGCAGAGAGGGAGATCCAGTGTGGCCCTGGTGTTGGAAAGCACAGCTCCCTGTCACTCCTGGGATACTCCAAGGTGAGCAGCTTTCTGCAAATTAATCCCTGTTAGGACAATGTGCTCCTTGAAAGCTTTTTGGCAGGAACATTCCTTCATCGATGTCCTGGGAGCCCCCAGCTCTGCCCACACCTGCTCCAGGCCTGGATCTGCTCCAGCAGCGCTGGGTGCAGTGGAACTTTCCCCGAGGAGCAGGAGGTGCTGTCCACACGAATCAGGATCATCCCAGCCCTGCTCAAAGCAGATGTTCCTCTTGGGATGGCCCCGACACGTTCCTGTGCAGAACATCTGCTCCTGCACAGCCAGCTGCTGCTGCTGCTGCCCTCACCTTCCTGCTCCCAACAGCTCCAAGTGTCCAGATGCCACTCAAAAAATGGTTTTGCCAATTCAAAAGAGAGATATTTCCCTTTGTTTTTAAGCTATCGCTGTTCTGCACTAAGGGAAGTGGCAGTGCCTGAGGATCAGGTGGTCTGAAGGAGCCCTTAAAGGCTTTCAGCTGACAGAGATTTGGGTTAGATGGGGCCCTGGGGAGAAATCCTTCTCTGTGGGCTTGGGCACAGGTTGCCCAGATTTGCTGTGGCTGCCTCACCCCTGGCAGTGTCCAAGGCCAGGCTGGACAGGGCTTGGAGCACCCTGGGATGGTGGAAGGTGTCCCTGCCCATGGAACTGGATGATCTTTAAGGTTCCTCCCAACCCCAACCATTCTGAACTTTGCTGTGCTCAAAAGGGATTGACCTGGTTTCTCCCCAGAAAGGCAAAAGGTCACCAGTGTGACCTAAAACACAGCCCAGACTGAGCCCTCATTCCCTGAGGAAAAGGACCAGCCCTTTTCCTCATGACAGGCTGAATCCCAACACAGGAAAAATTAAAAATAACATGTACATGATTAGTGGAAATTAGAAACAGAATATGGATGGGAAAGGAGAGACTTGTTCCTCCCAATTTGTCCTTGATTTGGCCCTGCTCTGGCAGCCTCCAAGGATGCCTCTGTCCCTTGCTCATGAAGATATTTCCGAGGAAATTGGGAAGGCTTGGATGATTTTGGAAGGCGTCTGATTGCACCAGATGGTAAATATATATTTTTTTCAGTCTCCTGGGTGGCTGCCCTGTGAATCACCTAACAGGGTTTTATTGCTTTCTCCTGCATCCCCTGGCAAATTTCGGAGTGCAAAAACTCAGTTTTGTTTGCATTTGTAATGAGGTCTTTGGAAACATCTGCCAACACCTCGGCTCCTCAACCAGACAAAAACCCCACTTAATGGTATTTCAAACAGCAATTAAAATGACAGACCATCTTCTCCTCCTTCCACCAGCAGAAATTGGGGAATGGCCTCTAGAAATCCAGAGTAACTGGAAGCAGAGCCTGCTCCTCTGCAAGCATTGCTGTGAGTACAGAACGTGACCAAAAACCCCTTTATGAAATGCACCAAGTGGAGAGCTCAGTGAAACGTTTCTGAGATATTGGAAAATTCAAGTCCAGCCCTCGCGTTTCATCAGCTGCAGCTCGAGCTCAGCACACATGGACAGCACCCAGATGGCAACCTCAGCTCTGGAATTTGTCCCTGCTGCTCCAGAGGGAAGGGAAGGGGGTCAGGGCTGGCTTTGAAGCCAGGGAGGACGGTGCCACATGGACACACAGCTCCTCATCTGCATGTGACCGAGGCACCACGCGAGCCCTGGTGACATGGCAGGGACAGGCTGCTGGCAGTGCCATGGACAAGGAGCAGGGAGTGTCCCTTTGGGATTTGTGATGCCGTTATGGGATGGGCAATGACACAAATGGGGGTGTCACCAGAGCCAGACCTGCTCTGAGGACTGAGTTTGAGTGGGATGAGCCCTGCCCTAAAATCAGGCAGTGTTTCTTTCAGCAGGAGGTTGAAGGTGGTGAAGCAGCTGCAGCAGAGCCCTTACATGTCTGCAGCTGAGTTTTGTCTCCTTCCCGATGTGCTGCTGCTCTGAAGGCAGGAATCAAGGCCTCCTTGGTGCCTTCCACATTCCCATGGCAGATTCCCTTTCAGGCGCCAGGCTTGGGATGAGGAACATTCCCCGAGTGTGCATCAGTTTTATCACGTCCTGGTGAGCCAGGAGAATCAGTGTGTGAGGAGGAGGAGGAAGAGGAGAGCTCCAAATTCCTGCCTAATTCCTAATTTTCATCCTCACCTGCTAGGTCTGGCTTGGCACTCAGTGGCAAACTGGGGACAAGGCTGCACAGAGGGACACCTTCAATGAGCCCCTCATGGAGTCCCCGGATCAGAGGCAGGATTTGGGATGACAAGATGCAAGTGTCAGGCCAGGGAGGCACCAAAGGCTGCTGGAGAAGCCACAAGTGGAGGAACAAACAGATTTCACCAAGCCATGTTTGCTCACCTCTGTTCAACCTTTCATCCTGGGTGCAGCTCATGGCAAACTCGTGGAGACTTTTCCAGCCCTTTTCCAGGGAAAAGTGAGTGCAGAGCAGCTGGGTGGGCTCCATCCCACCCTGCCCTGCAATTCCCAGCTCCCTTCCCTGAGCAGGGACCTTCAGAGAGCCCCGTGCAGCTCTTGTGTTTCACAGACATATGTTTGTAAAGGGAGCAGATGTTGGGAATGCTGTCTGCCAATTCTCTCTGGTTTAACCACTGCTCTGGGAGCTTTCCCCTTATTTATTACCCTGGAAAAGCAGGAGTGTGGTATCAGCCTTCACGGAGCTGCCTTTTATTGATCCCACTTTTTCCTCCTCCCCTTGCCCTACTGAACAGTTTCTCCTTTCCCAAGGCCTTGGCATCACCATGGGCACTCAGATCTGGGCACTGAGGGAGGATCTGCACCCTCCCCCTCCCATTTCCCCCCTCCTGCTCCCCATCTCACATTTTGGCAGGGCTCTAACGGAGAAGGAGAGAGGCATTTTTATTGCACACGCAGCTCTGTGTATCCTTTCCTTAGCATTTGTTTTTCCTAGATATACATGTGTTTATCCCCGGCCATTTCTGCAGGCAGAGATGTTAATTTGGCGTCCTACATGGAAAGTCTGAGGCATCTGATCAGAATCAGCACAAGCTTCTGGGAGCTGCCTGCCAGCTGAAGGAGAAAAGGCCAATATTAAAAAGAAGCCTTTCCTTAATCAACATAAGCACTGCAAACATAAACATTTAAAACCACTATTAACTGCATTTAGAAAATCCTGGTGAATCAATAAAGTGCTGAGGTGAAAGAGTGAAGCAGAGGCAATGAAACACCAACTTTGTGTTGTTTTCTTCGAGTGCCCTGACAGATCCAAACTTTAAAAATCCACGTCCCACCCTCCGTGGCTGATTTCCTTTGTGGAACTTCCAGAGTTTGCTTTGGGCGTGACCCAGACTCCCTCAAAGTCCTGGGGCTGGGCTGCAGTGGGGCTTTCTCCCAGCCCTGGGTGCTGCAGATGCTGCAAAGGATGTCTCCATTGTCACCCATGGAGTGCCACTAGCTGAGGGCTTGGCAGCTGCTCTTCAACCATTCCAGTCCAGGAAACCTCTGAGCCAGCCCTCCCTGCACTCCTTCTTTAGGTTGATCCTAAACCACTTGGGCCAGATGGGGAATCTCACATCTGGGCTGGTTTAAATTGGATATTGGGAAGAAATTCTTCCCTTGATGTGTCCAAGGCCACGTTGGACAGGGCTGGGAGCAACCAGGGATAGTGGAAGGTGTCCCTGTCCACGGCAGGGGGTGAAATGGGATAAATTTTAAGGTCCCTTCCATCCCAAAGCAGTCTGGGACCTCGTGATCCCACTCCACCTTCACTCCTCCTGTTTTAGAAGCCATGGAGGCAGAAACTCTGGATTCAGAAACTCTGGGTTTGGGCAGCTCACCCTCCTGCTCAGGAGAGGCTGGTGACCCTGTGAGCTCTTCCTTTTTTCATCCTCTGGATTTTCCCCCTCACAAACTCACGTTTGGCACGTCCAGAGCTGCAGGTGGGAAGTGCAGAGGAAACCAGGCTGGGAGAAGACCATGATCACTCCAGAGGGGATTGGAGTGTCTCAAGGAGGACTTTCCTCATCATGCAAAAATCAAATCCTCCCCAAATCCCCCAAAAAAGCTCCAGGGACATCCAGAACCCTCCTGGCTGCTGCCATCCCAGGGCAAACCCTGCCTGTCCCCGGTCCCCACCCTCCCTGCAGGGCACGTGTCAAAAAGCCACCTTCATTTTCCTGACGTGCTTTTCCTCCTCCCAGGGCTGAATTAACACCAAATGAGGCCCGGATTCCTCTTTAATTAAGGGTCTCTGCTCCACATCAGGCTGTCCCTGAAGATCCTCCTGTCTCAGGAGAACTTGCCTGCTGCTTCTCCTTCTCCTCCTCCAACCCCACCATCCCAAACTTCCTCTTTCTCTTCCCATCTCCTTGTCCAGCTCCCATGGGACGCAGCCTCACGTCCCCCCTGTGCTGTCAGCAGGGATGGAGCACACAGAGCTGATGGATTTCTCCCACCACTTCCCCTGTTCCCTGAACCGAGGAGGGAGCACATGTTTTTCATGAATGAGAAAGCAATTGGAAGCCATGCAAATAAAAATAGCAGCACCAACCAAACCTAACAGGACAAATCATGCCTGGGAAGGGTCAGAAAAGCCTTGTTCTCTCTTTTCCCATGCAAGCTTTATTTCTTTCCTGCCTTTCCCTTTTCCAGCTACCAAACTTTGAGGGTTGGCCTAAAGAGAGGGGAAAAACCTCTGCAAAGGGCTCATTTGCGAGGATGTGCTTTTATATCCGTGTGATTTTGCAGGTTGTGGTAGGATTAGGCCTTGTCTCCTCCACTTAAGCTCCAGCACATGTTCCTGGCTCCCTTGGAGGCACCACTGGACAGCCCATGCCAGAGGGAGCTCCAGAAACTTGACCTTCTCCTGAACCTGGGGCTATTTTCTCCTCTGCGCCCAGCTCCGTGCAGGCAGCGCTGTCTGGCCGCTGCATCCTGGCCCTTTTGGGTGGAAAATGTGTCAGCCTGCAGGGGACTTTGCCAGCTGTGTCCCCAGCAGTGCTTCCAGCCTGCTGCTGCTGCTGCCTGGCTCCACGAGTGGCCCTGAGCAGTCCCTGCACTGAGGGATCATCCCCTGGCATCTGGGGCAGCTGGCCCGTGCCCAGCTGGCCCCCTGCAGCCCCCAGGACTCTCCCGCCTGCAGCAGAACTTCATGGAGGACTTCTCTTCTTCCTTTTCTTTTTCCTTTTCTTTTTTCTTTTCTTTTTCCTTCTCTTTTTCCTTCTCTTTTTCCTTTTCTTTGTGCCAAGCTTTCCCACTGTAGCCATCAGGATTTTCCTCCATGCAGCAGAACTTCACGGAGGACTTTTCTTTTTCCTTTTCTTTTTCCTTTTCTTTTTCCTTCTCTTTTTCCTTTTCTTTTTCCTTTTCTTTTTCCTTTTCTTTTTCCTTCTCTTTTTCCTTTTCTTTTTCCTTTTCTTTTTCCTTTTCTTTTTCCTTCTCTTTTTCCTTCTCTTTTTCCTTTTCTTTTTCCTTTTCTTTTTCCTTTTCTTTTTCCTTTTCTTTTTCCTTCTCTTTTTCCTTTTCTTTTTCCTTTTCTTTGTGCCCAGCTATCCCCCTGTAGCCATCAGGACTCTCCTCCCTGCAGCACAACTTTATGGAGGACTTTTCTTTTTCATTTTCTTTTTCCTTTTCTTTTTCCTTTCCCTTTTCTTTTTCCTTTTCTTTTTCCTTTTTTTTCTTTTCCTTTTCCTTCTCTTTTTCATTTTCTATTTCCTTTTCTTTTTCCTTTCCTTCTTGCCCAGCTTTCCCCCTGCAGCCACCAGGATTCTCCCCCACGCAGCAGAACTTAATGAAGGACTTTTTTCCTTTTCCTTTTCCTTTTCCTTTTCCTTTTCCTTTTCCTTTTCCTTTTCCTTTTCCTTTTCCTTTTCCTTTTCCTTTTCCTTTTCCTTTTCCTTTTCCTTTTCCTTTTCCTTTTCCTTTTCCTTTTCCTTTTCCTTTTCCTTTCCCTTTCCCTTTCCCTTTCCCTTTCCTTTTCCTTTTCCTTTTCCTTTTCCTTTTCCTTTTCCTTTTCCTTTTCCTTTTCCTTTTCCTTTTCCTTTTCCTTTTCCTTTTCCTTTTCCTTCTCCTTCTCCTTCTCCTTCTCCTTCTCCTTCTCCTTTCCCTCCCCTCTCCAGAGCTGCTCGATGTTTTAGTGGTATTTTCACCCATCTCCCCAGGTTTTAGCACACAGTTTGGGGTGATCCTTGTCCCTCCCCTGGCAGCAGCTGGGGTTGGATTGCTGGCTGTGGTCCAGCTTGGGCTGGAGACCAACCCAGCAACACTCCCAGCTCAAAGCAGTGGGATCTACCCCAGCCTAAGGCACTTTGTGCTGATATTTCAAATTCCAGCACTGAGGAACTGCACGAAGCTGTAATTGAATTCCACAGCAACCTCAGCCTCGCTCCTGGGGTCACCGGCACTCACAGGGGATCCCAAATCCCACCAGGCAAACCCCCCATGGAATCCCTTCCTGGAAGGTCAGGGACAACCTCAGCACTCCCGGGCCACTTCCCTGTTTGTTCTGTGCTCGCTGCCTCACAGGGAGATCTCTGCCTGAGTGCTGCTTGCAGTAACCCCATTAACGAGCCTTTTAATTAGTGTCCTCTTTTTTTTGCTAAGTAATTGCTGCGGCGTGAGATCCACTTGGGAGATGCAAATGAGCTGGAAGGAGGAGGATGCTGCGAGGCCGTGGAGGAGCTGAGTGTTGCTGCTGATGCCTTCTGACAGCCCTGGGAGGAGCAGGGCAGGCAGGAACCTGCTGCATTTGGAGAGTTTTCCTTCCCCACACCTGTCCCCGGTGCCAGCAGGGCCTGGGCAGCTGCCACCCTCCTGCCAATGGCCACGGCCGCTGCAGACACATCACAGGGGCAGTGCAGAAGGGGTTTGAGTTGCAAAATTAATTCAGTGGAGAATGCAGGGTGTGGGACAGGGAGAGGTCTCTGCGCAGGAATTGGAATCACTGGGGTGAGCATCCTGGTGTTGTTAATCCTGCTAAAATTCCCCAGGAAAAGAAGGAAGAAGGGTCTGGATCCCTGCTGTGGGGCAGGGGCTGGTGATGCTGCCCCAGGTAAAAATGTCTTTGGGATATTCCCAGCTTGGCTGAGCTCTGCTGATGTACAGAAGTGCTGTGCAGAGCTCCCAGCACAGGAGCAGCATTTCCTCTGCCAATCCAGGGGGTTTTCCATGAATTCACCTCTCACTGCTCTGCTGGAGGCTGCACCCACGTGTGCCTCAGCTCTGCTGCTGCTGCCTTTTCTCGTCTGCATCCCTGAGCAGAGCTCACAAGTGATGCTTTGTGCCAGAGCTGGACAAATATGAAAGCCCTGTGCTGTGGCACACAAAAGGAAAAAGCTTCATCTCACCTCCCGTGTTTTTCCTGGAAGTGGCAGTGCCTTTAATGCATCCCATAACTGGAATCACTTCTCCCCCTGTGTTTGCCTTGGCCCTCGCAGCTCACGTGCAGCAGGCCAGCACAAAGCTGTGTGCACCACAGGAATTCTGGGCACAGCCTCTGCCACGGCTCAGGGAGAGGAATGACTCCCAAAATCCACGGCCTGGCTCCCAAAACCCACTCCCTGTGACTGTGGGCAGCTCCAGGTGCAGAGGGGCCAGGACCCTGCTGGCCATCCCTGCTCCATCCAAAACCTGGGAATATTCACTGCCAGGGACTCCCCTCCAGGGAAAGCTCAGCTGTGGCACCAGGGATGGGAGAATCAGGAGCGGGGTTTGGATTTGTGGGATGTTTTTTTGGGAAGGAGCCGAGGCTGAGGAGCATGTGCTGGGCTCGGAGTGCCAGGGATGATCCAGCCCAGCAAATCCAGCTCCTGTTCCCCTCTGCCTGGCACTGCTGCTGCTGTTTCATTTATTTTGTTGTCTTTTCCCCTCTGTGCAGATCAGGACAGAGTTTGGGATACCCAGAACCAGGAATTCCCTCAGGATGGCACTTGGGAGTGAAGGATCCACAGGGAGGTGCCTGGTGCTGATGCTGGGGAAGAGAATTCCCATTTTGGCATCAGAATTGACCCGGTGCCCACGTGGAAGGTGTGAGAGGGATGCCCGTGGTCCAGAGGGGTGGATGTGCCCCTGGATTCCTGATGGGATGTGAAACAAGGAAATTCATTTCTGAAACTGGGATGTGGAGGCAGATTCTTTCTCCTCTCTGACATGGGAGAAAAGTTCTTTGCCAGGCACTGGAAAACCTGTCCTGGGCAAGGTGGGTGTTGGACCCTTAATCCTAAATATTAATTTTATATTCAATGAAATTAATAAATATTTATTTATTGAGGATTTGCCGGGCTGTAGGCACAGCCCCCTGACAGATTTGCTGTGTTGCAGCAGGTATGGTTTCAATAATTGGCTAATATTTTTAAGAAATCTATAAAACCTCTGCTATTAAATCCAGTCCTTGGTTTATTAGAAGACATTCAGAAAGCAGATGTCTCTAAAGCCTGAAGAAAAAATAATCTATGAGGGATTTGTTCTTAAATTTTGAATCCACGAATGTATAAAATCATAATGACAATTATTATCTGTCATCAAACACTCACTAACGAAACAGAGAAACCATCATTTGCAATTTTATACCACACAGCATTCAGAAATGAAGACAAATAAGGGAATTTCCCTGAGAGCACTTTGAGATTTCACCAGAATAACATGTTTAGGTGTCTGTGCATCTTTGAGGAGATTTACAGACAAACTGGTGGGTTTCTCAAGAAATTGTGCAGTTGTGGAAGCCAGCCTTGCTCCTGATCTCTGGTGATATTCCTAAAATTGGGGAAGCCCCTTGCTGCTGTCCCAGCCTAGATTTGTGCAGAAATGCATCCCCTGGCTGATTTATCTACAGACACACCAATATCACCTTCCCGCCAGGAAATTATTGTCCAGATTCTTGCTGGGGAAGAACCACGTGGTTTTCAGATGATTTTTTGGTCTGAGAATGCAATCAGCTGAGGCCAGCCCCGCTCTCAGAGACCTGAGCAAAGCTCCTAAATATTCCTCAGGGAGTTATTTTGGTATCAAAGGGAAGAAATCAGCCCTGGCTGTGTGCACATTCCTAATGATCTTCCCAGCTCCTCCTCCTCGCTGCAAAGCACATCCACAGGAAATCAAAAGGGAAAATAGGCCATGCTTCCCTTGCAGGGAGTGTAATTAAGTTTGGAAGTGATTCCCCAGGGATGTAAAGCACCCACAGCTCTGGGAGAACTGAGATCCACATGGGAGGAGATGCTTTGCTGCCAGCAGCTCTGCCCTGCAGGGATTCCCCAGGGGGTTTGGGGTCTCTGCACCAGCTCTCGGTGGGGTTTTGGACAACAAGAGACTCAGTTTGTCCTAGCTCAGCTTCCAGTGGTCCCAGTTCAGCTTCCAGTGATCCCAGTTCATCTTCCAGTGGTCCCAGTTCAGCTTCCAGTGGTCCCAGTTCAGCTTCCAGTGATCCCAGTTCAGCTGCCAGTGGTCCCAGTTCAGCTGCCAGTGGTCCCAGCTCAGCTTCCAGTGGTCCCAGTTCATCTTCCAGTGGTCCCAGTTCAGCTGCCAGTGGTCCCAGCTCAGCTTCCAGTGGTCCCAGTTCATCTTCCAGTGGTCCCAGTTCAGCTGCCAGTGGTCCCAGCTCAGCTCCCAGTGGTCCCAGTTCAGTTCTCAATGTGGCAGCTTTTGTTCCAGGGCCAAATCAGTGAGATTTGACCAGGAATGCAGGTAACCAAACCCACCTGCAACTTCTCTTGGTGTGCTTAATTCCCAGTGTGTGGCACTGGGAATCCCCTGGAGGCAGCCCAGGTTCCCCTCCAGCAGCACAGGGGCTGTGGGGGGCACTGCTGTGGATTTTTTAAACCTTTGATGTGACTAAAATAATTTCAAATCCCCTTAGAACAGCACGAGGAGACACCACCTGATCTTCCCTCCTTCGATTTCCTCAGCATTCCCAAGGCCAGGGGCACCACCCAGCCCCCCAGGTCCCATTGCTCTCACCAGCTGAGGCTCTGTCCACAGCAATTTTGCTCTCTTGTTTTGCTCCTAGGCTGGTGCTGCAGCTTTTTTGGCTCACAGGAAGGTTTCCCTTCCAAGATTTCCATGTTGGAGGAACGTTTCCCTAATCCCCAATAGTTGCAGATTATCTCCAGCCAACTATTAATCAGAATCAGGATCTAGCACTGCCTGCTTGTGCTGGTGCACTTGAGCACATAAAAAAAGAACTCTTTTTCCTCTGAAGAAGCACAGTTGTAGTTTTTTCATCAGTCCCTGACTCCTTCAGCAGCTCCTCAGCCCCAGAGCAGCCACATTTCTCCCTCAAAGCTGGATATTGCACCAGGATGGAACCAGGACCAAGGGGGGCTTTAAAAACACGGGGAAAACAAGCAAACACCAATTCAGGCAAGGCTTCAAATAAGCCAGAAAACAACAAAGAAACTTTCTTATATTTTCTCCTTCCCCAGCCTGCTCCTTGGAGTGCAGGAGAAGGAATTGCCCTGTAAAACCCTGGCATATTGATGGGCAATTAACTGGTGCACTGACAGGGGTTATAGAGCAGGAGATGGATTTTTACAGCCCCTTCCATATGCCAGGGCTCCAAAAGCCTTCCTGGAGAAGTGAATTAGATGGCACTGATTTTTTAGGGTTGCTGGCTGGAACAGCCCCTTCTGCTTCAATCGTGTTTCAAGGTTGGTTGAAACAGAAGAATCCCACAGAAAGAAGAAATCCACTTTAGGAGACTCCTGGGGAATCACTTCCACCCACCTGGGAGCAAATTCCACACACAGGGCTTGTCCTGGGGTGGGGATTTCTCAGGTTTCCCTTCCTCTGCTTGGTCATTAAATCCATTCTGGACACTCATGGCCACAGACTGGCACCCAGAGTGGGGGAGTCCCTCTAAAAAAATTATTTTGGGGTGCACAAAATGCCAGGAGGAGCTCTCTGGGTGCTGCATCCTGGAGAAACACTAAAATGCAATTCCAGTTACTACAGGGAACAAGAATCTTTCCTCCCATGGCAGCACCTCACTGGGACTGACACATGGAAATGCTCCCTGACCCCAGTTTGGACTCCACCAATCCCAAATCCTCAGGCAGGAATTCCTGCTCTGACCCAGCTGCATCCAACCTTTTCCTACCACTGCAGACCCTGTGCAGGGCTTTATTTCCCACTCCCACCATTTTCTGATGGGACTCCCACCAGAAAATGCTCTCTATCTATTTCTAGAGCTGCCTCTCTATTTCCATCTCTCCAGGCTAAAAACAAAACCCTTCCCCAGCACCCCAAACTGGGGGAATTTGTGTCAGGTTTAATCCCAGGCAGCTCTTTTCCTCCAGCTGCTCATGAACAAGTGAAGATAAAGCAGCGCAAAAATCATTTCCAAAATGATTCTGCCATGCTGAGTCCTGCCTTGGATGGGGTTTGATTTGTCCTGCTCATCCTGAGAGCTGCCCCAGGGAAGGTGCAGCTCCCAGGCTGGCACTGGGTACCTGTGAGGAATGCCCTGCTGTCCTCTCCCAGGCTGCTGTGCACAGATCCCAGCTCACTCCAAAAAATAACTAGCAGGAGACAAAATCCCAGCTGTGGTTTGGGATTTATTCCTGGGGAATTGGAATTCTGGGGGCAGCTGAATCCTCCTCCCAAAGGCAGGACTGCTCCAGGGCTCAGCAGAGCAGAGGAGTTGCTGTCACCAGAGGCTTCAGGAGCAGCCCTGGGGATGCTGCTCAGGCTCTGTCCCTGTCCCTGAAGCTCCTGGCAGGAATCTCACACCCTCCCAGCCCTGCTTTGAAGTCAAGGTGAGCTGGGATCTTCTCCTGGGTTCTCTACCAAGGTTTTTGCACAAAACCCAGCTGAAAATGGGAAGTTCCCATAAAATCATCATCTAATAACCATGAAGGGCTCAATTTGTAAAGGCTGGAATGGTTCTGCCTCCTCTATTTACCAGCCAGCAATTATCCTCACTCGAGTTACTTCTTATTTAGCTGCTCCCAAATTGGAATGAGCAGGAATGGCATTTCCTTGCTGAAGCAAGGAATGGAAATGCCGGCTTAGCTGAGGAAGCCCCAGACAAGCCCCAGCTCTGGCTGCACCCTCCACCTCCAGCAGAGACCTGAGCTGGGCACAGGCTGCAGAGAGGGGGATGATTTTAGGGAATGTTGCTATTTTTTGTCACTCCAGAGACACAAAGTCCTGCAGGGCACAGGGGATCATTGCAGGGTTTGCTGTGGTGCAGCCTCAGGTGCCAGGGAGGCCCTGAACCCTCCTGCAAGGACAAGCTCCACCTTCACCTCTCACCTACGTCAGAATTACCTCATCTTCACAACTCCAGGAATTTCCAGCTGCCTCAGCCAAGCCTTTGCACTGCTAAATTAAAGTTTCTACTTCTCCCTGCAGAGTTATTTCCCTTTTTTAAATTGTTTCTTTAATTAATAAATTACTAACAATGCATTGTGCTGGTGGTGGGTTTGGCTCCGAGCAGAAGAAGCACAAACATCAGCTTGTGAGCACATCTGGCTGCAGGTCTGGGTACCAAATCCTGCCCTCAGCACTTGCCAGAGCAACGGGAAGGGGTGAGGGATGTTTTTACAGGAGAGAATCCTCCTTCCTTCTGCCCACAGCTGCTCCAGGCAGGGCCTGCTCCGTGGGAGGATGATGGGTGCTGCCTTCCACTCCCAAAACTGGGATTTCCTCAGGGAACTCCTCTGGAAAGTGAATCCCTCTGGTTGGGATCAGCTCCTCATTCAGAGGGTGCTGCAGCAGCAGGGGAGGGCTCCAGCCTGGGAATGAAGGCAAAAGGAGAATTTTCTTTCTTAAAGCTCCCCTAAATAATTCCCTGGCCAGGACAAACCCTGTGCCAGCCCCGTGCTGCAAGGCAGGAGGCACACAGACCTCCCAGCTTTGGAAAGAAAGGGAAAAGGCATCAGCAAGGTTTGAAAAACCAACTCTAATCCCCATCCCAGCCTGCAAATGTGCCACCTTGTAGAGTTTAGCCAAGAGAGGCACGTCCTGGGGCTCTGTTCCCTCAGTGTCAGCTCTTTCCACCCCGGCTGGGGGGATTTTGGGATGTGTGTGTCCCTGCCCTGCCAGCTCCCTGCAAGAATGAACCCATCTGTCCTGCCCTGCCTGTTGAATGTTCCTCTTCTGCAGAGAAGTGAGACACTGACTTACACTTTCCAGCAGGCTGGGACAGTCTTTTGGCCTCCAAGCCCTGCAGAAGAATGAAAAGGTCTATTTACAGTAGCAAAAGCTCTGTCTGTTCCCTCCTGGGATGGATTTCCTGCCCTGGGATTTCTGAGCAGGCTGCTTTCTGTCTCACAGGCAGTGTCCTGGCAGCTCCTTCCCCACGCCAGGTATTACATTCCTGCACATTGCCACGGGGTTTATTTCTGCAGGGTTTGTGGGACCTTTGTTTGGAGGGGGAAGGGAGGGAGGCACTGCTCATCCCCCATCCCCAAGGCTTTGGGAAGCTGTGCTGCACCCCAAGCAGGGCAGGGATTACTCCTTTGCCTGTTGTAGGAGTAATTCTGCTCTTGGATTTACAATCTCTGAGCTCAAGTTGGGCTTGGAGCTGAAGCTTTGATTCCCAGAACTCCAGGCTCGTGTTGCTGGAGGCAGTTAAGGGAAATTAAAGCCCAGAAGAAATGCAAACCCCAGCTGGGAGTGGGATATTCTGGGTCACAACTGGATGTCACCTCTGTCTCGTGGTGCCACTTGTGGAACATCAACTCCTGAGGCGTCCAGGGTTCCTTCCTTGCAGCTCCCAGATCCTGGAGAACACAAATTTTCCATTACTGAGATCCCTCTGCATCCCAGACTCCCTGAACCTAACGATTCCTGAGGCTGAGCAGCTCATAAATTTCCCATTGCATGAAATGGATTGCTCTTGTTAAAAGCCCAAACAACATCCCAGCTGTTCCCTGTGTCCATCCCAGCTCTAACAAGGGGAAAAAGGAACCTTTGTCCAAGAGCCTGGAGGGCTGCAGCTTTTTCCATAGGATATCTCAGAGGGCTGCTGGATTCATTATGGTGCCTTGGAGCTGCAGGATGTGTTTGGCAAGGCAAAAATCCCATTTTTCTCTCCTTGAGTCAAAAGCTGTGAGAAATGCAAATCTCCTGGGTTGTTCTGGAAGGCAGGGAAGAGGATGGGGTGGATTCCACGGGGTGGGATTGAGCCTGGCCCTGGCTCTTCCCTGTTGTGTGTTGTCAGCTGGAGCTGCAGTGTTGTCAAACCTCTGGAAGGATCAGTGATGGAAATGGCAAAGCCAAGAGTAATTCAGCTCTTGGAGGAGGCTGATGTGCTGTGCTGTTTTTTCCTTGGAAAAAATTTAATTAAACCTTCCTAAATATCCTGAAAATGCTCATGTTTGGCTCTTCCACAGATGTGAAACAGAAATATTTGTATTTTTTTATTTAATCCATATTTATGCTGCCTGCTCTCCAGAAGTTCCAAATTTTCATGCAGGATTTTAACAAGCTCCAGAGAAAAACATTTTTTATGGCACTCACCTCGTCTTTCCACCTTCCCCTGAAGTGTGGCAGGAATCTTGTCTCTCACCTCTGAATGTGGGGATTTTTCCAGACTAAATCCAGGGAAGAGAAACTTCCAAAACCCTGGGAAGAGACGCTGGCAGCGCCACGAGGCAAAGGGTGACAAATCTGATTTATTTCAGGGTCTGTGGCACCAAGGCTTGGCTTGCTGCCGTTCCCCTGGCACAGATGTGTTCCTGAATTTCTGCTGGACCCCAAAAGCTGCTGCAGCCACTGTGACAGCAGGGAAAGGGGGGACACTGGAGAAATTCCTGCTTTTTTTTGGGAACAAACAATGCTGAGTGCCCAGCAAAGGCTGTTTGACAAGTGCTGCTGGGGAGGGATGCTCACAGAATTCTCAAAATCTGAACTTTTCAGCCCCTTTTTTGTCAACAAAGGCCACAGATTATCTCCTGCTCATGTTCCTGAGCTTTAATGGGACTGATGCTATGGAGAGCAGCTCTTCTCCTCCTCCCCAGGGTTTTGGTGCCAGCAGAAGCACTTGGGGAACAACAGAGCTGCTGTTGGAAGCAATAATATTACCAGGCTGCCCGGGCAGGGCTGCCAGGCTGAGCTCCCCCTGGTAATTGCCTTTTGGCTCCAGCACAGCTCTGCAAAGGCTCTGCCTGCTCTGGGGGACCTTTCCTGGCCACGAGGGGTGGCACTGGGCTGGGGAGGGAAGGGACAGCTCCTGCCTGGGAGAAAAGCCACCAGGAGAAGGTGGAGGGGGCTCCGCAAGGGTCTCCAGGCCAATTCCAGCTGGGGAAATCAGTGAGGGGCATGGGGAGATCCACATCCCTGTGGGATCCCTGGAGAGAACATCTGTGGGGTGCTGGGCTCATCCCTCTTGTCTTCAGGACTTTCTCTTCGTGCCCGTGCTCTCATCCCTCACCACTTTCCCCCTATTCCTGAGATAAATCCTGGAAATAATCTGTCTCAACGGCTCAAACTTCACCCCAAACTTCCTCTTGATCACTGTGCTTGATTCCAGATGTATTTTTTTTTATCCTTGGTGCTGATTCTGCTCTGTTGTTTGCATCATTCCCAGCAAAGTTTCCTTTTGGGCATGAATTTCCAGGATCTGCAGGTGAACCAACTTCAGCCCCACTGAGTGGACATTTTGAACAGCAAACGTTGCTCTCAACCCTGCTGTAAAAACTGAAATTCTGAATTTCTGAAATTCTGAACTGAAGTGCTCGGTGACTCTGAAGGGCACAATTTATTACAAAATATTGTCCTGCTGCATCCATGGGATTTCAGTGAATGGAAATGATGAGGGACACATAAATATGGTTTATCAGGTGCTGGCAGCAGCTAAAACAGCCCCAGCCCTGTCTCTGTCCTGTCCCAGGGGTGATGGGGGTGGTGAAATGAATCACAGGGAAAAATGAGCAAACAGAGTCACTGCTGGGGTGTGGGGGGAGCTGCTCTGGGATTCCGGAGGCTCCCCTGGGAGGCTGGAATTCCTGCAGGGCAGGATTTGGGATGCAGCAAGGAGGGTGCAGAGCAGCGCTCTGGGCTGGCTGTGCTCCCACCCAGGGGATCTGTGGGATAGGGATTTTACAGGGGAGCACGGGCTGAGCTTTTGGTGGATTTGTTTCCAGCCTGGGTGAGGAATTTGCTCAGGCTGTGCTTGAGGAATACAAAGATTCAGAGGTTTTTAGTTATTCACTGAGGGGTGCAAAAATGCAGGTGCTGGAGAGGCCCAACATGTTGGGTCAACACATCTGGGATGTTCTTCACACTAAAACACAGCTCAGCTACCACAGAATGTTCCACAATTCCCTGAATTGTCTATGATGTGACTGAGCAATTTCAATTCAACACTGCCCAGGCACCCAAATCCTGCACCCCAAAATTAGCCCTGAATTAAATCCCTCCATGCCTGAAAAAATACCCAAACAAACCAACCCACTTCTGAGTTTTTCCTGCCTCGGATTGGATCAAGTGAAAAGCCACAGGTGGAAGATTTGCAGGATATTTTTCAGAGCTGTCTGAGAATGGTTTTGACATGTTTGCTTCCTTTGGGGTTGGCAAGCTCTGCTTCTCTGGGACTGAACCCTGTGGAAACTTCTCATTTCTCTTTGCTGCCTGGGGAGGGGGAGGCCAGGTGTAAATCTGTGCTCTGAATCAGTTCTGCAGCTCAGAATACCCAAATTCAGGGCTTTTCTCTACAGAACTTCTGCAGCCAGCACAGAAACTGCTGCTCAGCTTCGGGGATTGATTCACTGCGAGTCTGTGGGAGAGCTGGGAAATGTTTGCAGTTTGTTCCCCATGCCAGTGGCTCAGTGAGATGCTTTTCCCCTGGGTTTTCATGAAAATCCAGAGACTTTCATGGGTTTTCATGAAAACCCAGAGCCACTTTTCCCTTTTGCAGGGCCAGCTCCCAGTCCAGGCAGGAATTCTGCACATCTCATTGCTGGGAGCTCTCACCCCAGTCCCTGCTGCTGCCTCCTGCTCTCTCCCAGGCTAGACTGCTTCCTGCTGCGTGGAGACAAATCAGCAGAGCCTGGGGGACAGGCTCAGAGTGCTTTCCCCTGCTCCTGAGGGGTTTTTTGGGGAGAAATCCCCGGATCCAGCAGGACAGGTGCTGCTCCCGCGGGCTCCGCGCTTCCTCTCCTTGGCTCCTGCAAACCTGATTTCCTCCCCTCTCACATCTGCTTTCCACATTTGCTGCCTCCTGCTCCATCCTGGGGTCTTTCAGAGGAGACTTGAATTTTTTTTTTTTTTTTTGAGGTTTAAGAGGGTTTTTTTTTTTAGATTTACTCTGCTTTGGTATCACAATTTCTCATGGAGTGCATCAGATTGAGGTGGTCCCGGAGAGCTCAGAGGGAAAAAAGCAACAAATTCCCCATGGAGCCTCTCTGTGGACTTCGCAATCCCCAAGGATGTACAAAAAAAATCAGATTAGAAAAAGAATGAGGTTTTTGGGTGCTTGACCTCCTGCAGGTTGCTCAGTGCTGAGCAGAGGCAGGAGAAAGAGTCCTGATGAAAAATGAAATTATCTGGAGGCTGAGAGGCCTTTGCAGTGGAAGGAGCTGAGAAAATGTTTTGTTTTAATCATTTTTTCCTCAAGGATTGAGCATCATTTCTAAGCATAAAGAGGCTGTTGATGTGGAGCAGTGAGGAGTTTGGAGTAAAAGCTGTTTTACTGCAGGGCTGCAGCCCTGGGTGGAACAAACACAAGGATGGGCACAGCCCAGAGGCTTTCCTGAGTTATTGGTGGTGCAAGCATGGCCAGGGAAAAAGGAAAATGTGGCAGCTGAGTGTCTGCAGCCAAAGAATCAATCCCTGCTTGTGGAATTTGTCAAAAGCTGGAATCACCTGTAGGAATTCTGTGTAAGGCCATTTATCCCAAGGAGTTTTGTGAGGCCGCCCTAAAATCGGTGGGACACGGAAGGATTGAAAGACAAATTAGCTTTTGTAATTGCAATACTGTGGAGCCTAAACCAGGATTAGTCTCCTCCCAACATCTTGAAATGTCAAAGGAAAGCTTCTGCTCCCTTTGGAGGGGGAAATGCCATCCCAGGGGTGTGAGAAAGGCAAGGAAAACCAGGAGGCACGGCTGCTTCCGTGCCTTAATGCCAAACGGGATTTGCCAGGCCTTGGTGGTGCCAGGAGCTCTGTCCTGGGGAGGGAAATGCTGCCAGAGATCCCAAAACCCTCCTGCAGCTGATGCTGATGGAACAAACCCTTCCAAGAGGAGAGGCAGCACAAGGGAGCTCTGATTGCCCCGACTGCATTTCGGTGTCTGAGCTCAGCCAGGAGAGGCAGGATTCCTCCTGGCAGCCCTTAAATTGCCATTTTGCACTTTAAGATGCTTTTCTTGGTGTCGTGTTTGGTCCCTCTGAGCAGTTTTTCCTCTCCTTTGGGTCCCTGCCCTCAGCAGCAGAATTATATGGGTATTTTTTATTATATTTTAGCTGGGTAAGATGCTCAACAAATACCAGTTTGCAGGGGGAGATTTATGAGCAGCATGAAATGAACCATCCTGGAAAAGCCCAAATCAGGGCTATAAATAGGGAGGGGGCTGGAATCTGCACAGGAATAGGGAATATCCCCTGGGAGCAGGGCCTGGCTCTGGGCAGGACAGCCCTGCTAGCCCAATCCAGCACTCTGAATTATTATTATTATTATTTTTTTAAGCTGGCAGAATGCCACCAAACCTTCCCCTAATCCCTCTCCTTGCAAGGATGGGAATAACATCTGGCCAGGCTGACAGTAGTCAGGCTTTGGAGGAGCTGAGAGCTCTGAAAACTGAACCTCCTCGAGCCTGGTGTGCATTTATCTTCCTTTGCAGGACATTAGCAGGCAGAGTTTGTTTTCAGTGAGTTATTTAGCAGAAAGAAGGATTAGACCTTGGGCTAGCATTGATTAACCCCTGCATGTTGAGTTGTTTAACAGCATAATGGATTAGTCATGTTTGCTGCTGACCTTTGTCAATTGAATCCTTCAGCTGGAGCTCCTCGCCTGGCTTTTGAAAATACACAGCTCCTTAAAAAAAAAAAAAGGAAAAGAGGGGAAAAAAAAAGTGGGATATGGGCTAAAATAGCCCTGGAGTGAAGAGCTGACAACAGAACTGGGGCAAAGAGTCCCAGAATTGCTGGTCTTGGGTTGGACATGGCAGGAGTGGAGCCCCATTTGTGGGCCTGGCAGTGACAGGTCCTGAGGGCTCTGCAGGAGCTGGGAATGAATCCGAGGGAAAAGCATTCCTGCAAAGGAGTTTTCTGTGGGTCTGTAGACAGGAATTGGGTTTTCTGGGCTTTTATGGTCACCCTGGCAGTGGAATCTGTCATGTTTGGCGATGAAGAGTTGACTTTTTAAAGTCAACTTTAAAAAGTTCTGCTGAGAGCAGAAACATCTGAAGCCTCATGGCCTTTGATGGAACCAAATTAAATCAGTTGAGCATCTTAGCTGGCTAAACTATAATAAAAAATGCCCATATAATTCTGCTGCTGAGGCCAGGGACCCAAAGGAGAGGAAAAACTGCTCAGTGGGACCAAACACGACACCAAGAAAAGCATCTTAAAGTGCAAAATGGCAATTTAAGGGCTGCCAGGATGGTATAAAGAGCCCTCACAGAGATGACATTTGGACCCAGGAGAATGTCTGAGCCGAGGGTGTCTCCTCAGACCTTCCATTCCCTCAGCAGTGCCACGAGAAGCTGTTTCACTCTGACTTCTTTTAACAAAATGCAGCCAGGAGCTCTTTCTGGGCTCGTTCTGCCGCGGTACAAGTCAGGTCAAGGAGTTTGTTTGGTTTGCTAAAAACGATCCTCCCGTTCAAACAGAACTGAATTTGTGGAAGCCCCGTGGCCCCTGTGAAACACAAACCCCTCTGGCCTCCTGATTTATGAGCACAGAGCCACAGGGAAGCCTGGCCAGGGGAAAACGAGCTGGGGACAGGTACAGGAAAAGCACTGGGGCAGGAAAAGGGGGAAAAACACCCAGAAATGGGGAACCACAGGGATGGGAATGAGCTGGCAAAGGCTCTGCTGGCTTTGCTTCTGTAGGAAGGGAGAGGATGAGTTTAGCAGAGGGTTTAGGACAGGTCTGAGGTAACCCCAGGCTTTGGATTTGTCTCTGAATGTGGAAAGGTTTGGAAGGAGGTTTTTCTTTGGTTGTTGGTGTATTTGAAGAAGCTCTTTTTGGTGTTCTTGACCAGATTTAATTCCAGCTAGGCGTTGCCCTTCCTTATCTCATTTTTCTTATTCTGCTAACATCTCTTATCAATCAAAATGAACACCCCAGGGGTGTAGAGGAAAATTTGGGGATCAAGCTGAACTTCTGGAGCTGCTGCTGGGTGATTTTGCTCAGTAAATTTGTGACCTTTAATCTTCAGTCACGATTATGATGGACAAAGTGAGGCTGGAAAATGAAGTTTGTGGTGTTTAGTGAAGCTCTCGTGGGGTCAGGGGGACTTCAGGAACTTCTTCAGAGCTTGACCCTTGTGGGGATCAAGGGAAGGGGCAGCTCCCTGCTCCTGGGCAGCTCCTGGTTTCACACAACACGTTGTGTATGCCCAGGGATTATCTCCTGCAGTCCAGACAGATTATCTGGGTTTAGCCTGAGCCCCTGGCTGCAGAGCAGAGGGAGAGGGGGAATTCAGCCCCAGGATGGCAGCAGGGAATGGCAGCTCCTCCCTGGCCCCCAGGCTGGCACTGGGCACGGGGAGGGCAAGGGCAGCTGAGTTCAGCCTCCTCACAGGGCAATTCATCCCGAATTTCATGGCTTGGATGGCTCAAACCCATCCAAGCTTGGCCTCATCACCGTGGAGCTGGAGAGGAGGCGACAAGGCTGGAAAAAGAGGAGGAGTGGAAAGTCTGTTCCCTTTATAAAGCTATTTCCTCTCTTCAACAGAGCTGTGAAACACCCAAACATGCACAAAAACAAACCCCACCTTGTGCTGCCTGCTCTTTCCACGGACAGGGCAGGTCCTGGTGCCACCTCATGGCAAAAAATCCAATTTCAATTCCCGCTGGGGCACCTGGGATTTGGGGAATTGCCTGCCCAGCTCCTGCAAAGCCCCTACAGGTGCTCAGCCTCAGGGGGGTGGGAGTTTGTGTTGCTGTGTGTTGTGATTTGTCTTTCTGGGGGAAAATTTAACTCTTGAAAGAGTTTCACTTTTTTTTTTCTTGCTGTTTGGGAGGTGCCTGTTGAATATTTCATATTTTTGGGTTCTAATTAAGGCATTAATTATCTGTTCTACCCGAAAACCTGTGATATTCTGCTGTCAGTGATGATGGGCTGCCCACCACCATCCTCTGAAAATGTGGATTTGGGATTCAAAGCAGCGTTTTCAGGAAGGTTTTGGGGGCAATGCTGCCACTCTGCAGGGTGGGAATGGGTGTGAACAGGCCTGGATAATGCACTCAACTCCTTGTTCAAATTAAAGACCACCCAGAGCTCTGAGTTTGGGGCAGTGTTGAGCTCTGGGATTCCAGATGTGAAGTTTCCTCTGTGGATAAATGGAGAGTTTCATTTGCCAAGCCTCTCCATCCAAAATGTCTCTTTAGGGCTAAATCCTCGATTTTTTTTAAAGCTGAATTTGGGAGCAATCCTTTCCAGGCCAGGGATTATAAATCAGGATTGGGATTTGGGATCTCATTTGGGCACAGAACAATTGATAAAAACTGAATTAATGGCAGAGATGCAATTGTGTTTATAAATTTGCACGGAGCAAAGGCTGGCATTTAGACTGTGGAGGGAAAATGTGTATTTTATAGATGTGTTCTCCTCATAAATGGTATTGGAAATCATTCCTGAGAGCAGCTGCCTGTCCTAATTATTTATACAACAGCTCAGGTCATTTTAATTCCTCGTTTCAGCCTCTTCCCCTCAGCTGGCCATGGGGTGTAAGTGGTTATCAATAATTCTTTCAAACTTATCCCAATCCTTTCAAACTACACAACAATGGCCTTATGGCTGAATGCTGATTATTTCACAGCATTTAAATTATTTTTTTTCTACATTACCTGTATCCCTTAAGCCTTTTTCTTTCTTTTGAAAGCCCACAAACATCTCCTCCATCCTATAAACACCCCCCAGCTGGGCAGGAAAACACTTCCACAAATTGCTGTCCCTAAAAGAAATTTGGCCCCCAGCCTCTGCTGTGTTCCCTTGGCTGCTCAGGAACAACCCTGGCTGCCTGCTGGGGTTGGGATTTGGGGTTGGGATTTGGGGTTTGGGATTTGGGGTTTGGATTTGGGGTTGGGATTTGGAGTTGAGATTTGGGGTTTGGGATTTGGGGTTGGGATTTGGGGTTGGGATTTGGGGTTGCGACTTGGGGGTTGGGATTTGGGGGTTGGGATTTGGCGGTTGGGATTTGGGGTTGGGATTTGGGGTTGGGACTTGGGGGTTGGGATTTGGGGGTTGGGATTTGGGGTTGGGATTTGGAGTTGAGATTTGGGGTTGGGATTTGGGGCTGAGTTTTGGAATTGGGATTTGGAGTCAGGGGTTGGAATTTGGGGTTGGGATTTGGAGCTGGAATTCAGGGGTTGGGATTTGGGGTTGAGATTTGGGGTTTGGGATTTGGGAGTTGAGATTTGGGGTTGGGATTTGGGGCTGAGTTTTGGAATTGGGATTTGGAGTCGGGGGTTGGAATTTGGGGTTGGGATTTGGAGCTGGAATTTAGGGGTTGGGATTTGGGATTGGGATTTGGGGGTGGGATTTGGGGTTTGGGATTTGGGATTGGGATTTGGAGTTGGGATTTGGGGTTGGGATTTGGGGTTGGAATTTGGGGTTGGGTTTTGGAATTGGGTTTTGGAACTGGGATTTGGAGTTGGGGGTTGGGATTTTGGGTTGGGATTTGGAGCTGGGATTTGGGGGTTGAGATTTGGGGGTTGGGATTTGGGTTTGGGATTTGGGAGTTGGGATTTGGGACTGTGATTGGGGGTTGGCGTTTGGAGTTGGGATTTGGGGTTGGGATTTGGGGTTGCCATCCCCCCAGCTCGTGGCACCCTCCTGGAGCTCCCTCCCTCCAGCTGATCTGCTCCTCTCCCACTGCAGGGCTGGCTCCCCAAACCTGGCACGTGGCTGCTGGAATTTTCCAGTTCTCCACCAGGAGCTGATTTCTGCGTTTCTGTTGCTGTTGAGGAGGAGCAGACAGGTCTGTGCAAGCCCCCAAATCACCTGGGAAGCAACTGGGAACTCAGACTTCCTGCTCAGCAAAAGCTCCTGGGCCAGCTTTTCTGCTTTGCATCTGATCCAGGTCCAGGTTTGGATGTTTTGGTGTCAGTCTGGAGCAGGAAAAAGGGAGGTGTGGGAGTTCACTGCTCTGAGCTGCTTTAATTCCCTTGTCTGCCGTGTTTTGGGGTTTTAGGTACCCCCTCCCCATGGCTGGGTGCCTCTGGAAGGGCAGGGAATGGCTGGGAGTGGTGTCCAGGAGTTTGGGATTTTCTCTCACTGCTGGAGAAGACAATCCAGGTGCTCATTCCCAAACATTGAGCTGCTTGTATGGCCAGAAATCAGGGAGGGGAAGGTCCCAAATCCTGGATTTTGGGGCAGAAATGGGACCCCCCCAGCTGGCAGGGTGAGCAGACATCCAGGAAAATCCTGTCAGGGTGAGCAGACACCCAAGAAAATCCTGATTACCTTGGTGCCATAATCAGGGATTATTTGGAATCACAGGATTAGAGAATGATTTGGGTAGAAAGGCACCTTAAAAATCATCAAATTCCAACCCCAAGGGACAAGGGAGGGGATTTGGAACCCACAGGCTCTGCTGGTGCTTTCACCACCCTGGTTCCAAGTCCAAATTCTTGGGATACTTCAGGGTCTGAACGGATGGAGGGGAGAGGAAGGATCTCCATGGTGGTGTGGAACAGCTTCTGCTCCATGGGGGCACTGGGAGCCTGGGGGACGCCCAGCTGGGGATATTGGGGTGTTCTGGAGCAGGAGGGAGGCTGGATGGAGTCAATCCCACAATACTGGGGTGTTCTGGAGCAGGAGGGAGCATGGATGGAGTCAATCCCACAATACTGGGGTGTTCTGGAGCAGGAGGGAGCATGGATGGAGTCAATCCCACAATGTTGGGGTGTTCTGGAGCAGGAGGGAGGGTGGATGGAGTCAATCCCACAATATTGGGGTGTTCTGGAGCAGGAGGGAGGCTGGATGGAGTCAATCCCACAATATTGGGGTGTTCTGGAGCAGGAGGGAGGATGGATGGAGTCAATCCCAGGATATTTTGGAAGTAGGATGGATGGTGTCAGTGCTGGGATATTGGGATATTTTGGAGCAGGAGGAAGGACAGACAGTGTCAGTCCTGGGGTATTTTGCAGCAGGACGGAGGATGGGCAGAGCCAATCCCACAGTATTGGGATATTTTGGAGCAGAAGGGACTGTGGGCAATGTCAATCCCAGGATATTGGGATACTTTGGAGCAGGAGAGAGGCTGGACAGTGTCAATCCCAGGATATTGGGATATTTTGGAGCTGGAGGGAGGATGCATGGTGTCAATCCCACAAATTTGGATATTTTGGAGCAGAAGAGAGGATGAATAATGTCAATCCACAATATTGGGATACTTTGGAGCAGGAGGAAGGAGGAACAGTGTCAGTGCTAGGATATTTTGGAGCAAGAGGGAGGATGGACAGTGTCAATCCCGGGATATTTTGGAGCAGGAGGAAGGACAGACAGTGTCAGTCCTGGGATATTTTGGAGCAGGACGGAGGATGGACAGAGCCAATCCCACAGTATTGGGATGTTTTGGAGCAGAAGGGAGGATGGACAGTGTCAATCCCACAATACTGGGATATTTTGGAGCAGGAGGAAGGAGGAACAGTGTCAGTCTTGGGATATTGCGATATTTTGGAGCAGAAGAGAGACTGGACAGTGTCAGTCCCGGGATATTGGGATATTTTGGAGCAGGAGGGAAGAGGAACAGTGTCAATCCCGGGATGTTTTGGAGCAGGAGAGAGGATGAACAGTGTCAATCCTGGGATATTTCGGGGCAGGAGGCAGGATGGACAATGTAAATCCTACGATATTTTGGAGCAAGAGGGAGGATGGATGGTGTCAATCCCACAATATTTGGATATTTTGGAGCAGGAGGGAGGATGGACAGTGTCAGTCCCGGGATATTTTGGAGCAGGAGGGAGGACGGGCAGTGTCAGCCCAGTGCCAGCTCAGCACAGGTGCCCGCAGGGCTGTGCAGGTGCTGTCCTGGGAGATCTCGCCTCCGGGCTCCTCCTGGAGAAGGAGCACGGCGCGATGTCCCTGCCAGCCCCGCAGGCACCTGGTTACTCACAAAGGCAGGCCTGGAGGGGGTTTTCATCCCGGGATTTGCCCGGGAGTGCCCTGGCACCATCCCCACACGTGCTGCTCTGCCCTCCCCGCCCTGCCCCGGGGCTGCCGGCTCTGCCTCTCACCCCCGCCTGCCGAACAGCTCTTCCAGCAGGGAATCTCTTCCTGCGTGTGGCTCAGCCTCCAGCTTTTCCAGTTCCACAGCGAGCCTGGGGGCTGGGGAAGGTATCTCAGCAGGGAAAGGGAGGGATTTCCTGTAGCTCTCCCCCACTGAATGCTTAGGAAATGTTCCCTCAGTGGAATAGGAGCATTCCTTTCCATTGCTTGGTCCAGGGGGTTTGGGCTCCTGTCCTTTTAGGTTTTGGTGTGTTTGGTGTTGATTATCCATCCAAGAAACTCTCATTCCACCAGGTCAAAGATTTATGGTTAAACCCATCGTGGTGCCAGGTTCTTCCATCACACAGCCAGAACCAGGGACAGGAGGAGCCATCCCAAACTCCTTCACTGTCCCTGCACGGGACATTGTCCTTCTTGTCCTTCTTGTCCTTCCTTGAGTGCTGGGTGAGAAAGAAACTGGAGTCCAGGCTGGGCAGAGGGTGGGAATTCAGCTCATGGAAGTGTTTTTTCCCCTGTGGGTGGTGAGGGCCTTCATTCTGCTGCTGTGCAGGGAGAGGGGAGAGGGCTGGGACACTCTGGTGTGGCCCAGGGCGTGGGGTACAGGTGACATCAGTGCTCTGGGGACAGTGAGCTCCAAAGGAGCTGGGACTGTCACCTGGGTGTGACATCAGTGGTGCCAGCAGGGTCCTTGATGGCCCTGACAGAGAAAGTGGTGACAGCAGCAAGGATCGTCAAGGCATATATTTAAGGGAAAGGGCTGGATTTTGTTGTTTTTCCTTCTCTGATCTCCATTTAATCAGATTTTTGTTTTGTAGAGGTCTCTGCAGCATTGTGGGCCACCCAGTTCTGCAGTGGATCTGTCCTCTCCTGGGACCTGAGGGATGGTGCAGGAAAGGAACCGGAGCTTTTGTTTTTCTGTAGAATCAGAGAAAGGCTTGGGAGGGAAGGAACCTTAAAGATGATCCAGTTCCAGCCCTGATCACTGTTCTGATATTGCAATGCCAGAACTTTGACAGGTGGTGCTTTACCAGTGTGGTTTATCAGTTGTCACTGCTGTGGGGACAGTGACAAAAGGAGCCCCAGGACCAGCAGCTCCCTGTCCCTTCCATCCCCTCCCTGCCAGAGGATTTTCCCATCCCAACTCCCACTATCCTGGGAAGGGAAACCCCTTCCCTTTCCACTCCTTCTTTGCACTTTTACCCTTTGCACACACTCCTTTTTGTGCCAAATCCTTGCATTTCCCACACCCCCACTGGATGGAATCACAGAATCCCCTGAGCTGGAAGGGACCCACAAGGATCCAGCCCGATCCTGACCCCAGAATCCCCCTGAGGTTTGGGGCTGGGACCATTCCCTGGCCACCTTCTGGGTGTTCTGCTGTGCCACCCCAACCTCCTGTCCCAGCTCCAGCCATTCCCTGCCACCGGGCAGCAGAGGGGATGTGGATTCTTCGTTTCTTTTTTCTGCCAAGGCCAGGATTCAATGTGTGAAATGGTGTTCCAGATGTTTATTAGTTTTTATCTGTTACAGCCTCACAAAGCCTGAGTTCTACAGCACTTCTTTCTAACAAGTTAAGAATTGGAGCCGTGTCTCTCTCTCTGCAAGGTCTTTTAAGGATAAACTGTCTAATTAGGAAATGACACTTAAATTATTTTTACTTTTAACCCAATAACCAACTGCTCGTGGCCTGCAATGTGGATTTTTTATCTAATTACACAATATCACTCCAACTCATGAAGAAGAAGGCAAAGAAGAATAACCAGCTTTTGCCCTAAAACTTCCACTTTGCATTATATATATAACTACATTCTAAAACTTTAAGTTTTCTATCAGTTTACACACTTCTGTTCAAACTTTATAATCATAATCCCAGCTCTATCATTCCATTTTGGAATCCTTTTCCTTCTCTTTCCAGGCTTCCAACAAGGGTGCATCAACGCTGCCCCTCCCGAAAAAAAACAAAAACGCAAGGAAAAGCGAGGAGACGGGAAGAAGAAGAAAAAAAAAAAAAAAAAAAACCAAACAACCCCAAAACTCCGTCTGCTGCTATTCCAGAGGGGGAAAAAGGGAGGAAAAAATCTCTTTTGGGGGCCGGGACATCCCGCTGGAAGCGGCGCGGGGGCGGGGGCTGGCGGGGCTGGGGGGCCGCTCCGCCCGGCCCTGATTTGCTGCCCCGCTCCGAGATTGACAAACTCCTGCCTCGGGTTTAAAAGAAGGGGGGAAAAAAGGGCGGTGTGGCTTGAGAGAGAGAGTGAGGGAGAGAGAGAAGGGAAAGGAAGGGAAAAACTTTTCCGGCAGCCCGGGAGGAGCAGGCAGGGCCGGAGCAGAGCGCGGCGGAGCCCCCGCACCCTCCGCCCGCCCCATGGCTTTATAAAGGGCTGCTCCCCGGGGGGGGCTGCCGGGGGGGCTGAGCGCCTGCTCTGCGCTTCTAGACACAGCTTGGATTGGTTTTTTAAATTTTTTAAATTTTTTTTTTCATCCCCCCCCACCACCACCACCGCCTCCTGAAGCCGCGCCGAGCTGGTGCCCCGTTTTTTTGGGGGGAGCATGGATACGCACACGCGGTGGAAAAGGCGCAGTTGGATACGGAGCTGCTCGGTGCCCGCTGAGCTGCTGCTGCTGCTGCTGTTGGGTGCCCTGTCCCTCGGCCGGGCAGGTAAGGGGGGTCCCCGAGCCCCCCCAAACCGCGTGGGAGATGCTGCGGGGTCGTGGGGGGCAGCGGGAGAGGGGGGGATTTGGTGCGGGGCAAAAAAAAAAAAAAGTCTTGGCTTTCCTTCCTTCCCGTGCATTCCAGCAGAAAGGAAAAAAAAAAAAAGAAAAGAAAAAAAAGAAGGAAAAACCACGCAACAAAACCCACCCAACCTCCCTTAGCTGCCCGAGTCTCTGAATGCCATTTGTCAGGGGGCCCGTAAAAGGGGAAAAAACTTAAAACAATTCTTTATTCGCCTTCCTTGGAGCAAGAGCTGCCTCTTGCCGGGCTGCTTTTTTCCGGAGGAAAAGTCGGGGATGAGTTTCTGGAGGCTCTGCTTCTTTCTCTCTCGCCGTGGATATATATGTGAATGTATATTTAGTCCCCTGGAAACCTCCGGGCTTGCGTAGTTCCTCCTCCTTGAGGAGCAGAAAGTTTTTTTGTCCCGCAGGAATCTGCTCTCCCTCCGCACATCAAAGCTCGGGACACAAAAGCTTTGGAGCTGCCCGGGGACCCCAAAGCTCGCTGCCCCCTCACCAACCCCAATCCCGCAGGGTTTCTCCCCAAAACCGGGGCTGAGAGCAGCAGGAGGAAGCTCTGAACTTCCAGATGTGCAGCAGCACAGAAAACCACTGGAATGTCATTTTTTTTCCCCCTCCCCTTCCTAATCGTGCAGAAGAGGGACTGAACACATTTCTGCTTCCCTTTGGGGTCGTGCAGTTTTGTTTCCAGAGTTCTTCTTCCCAAATTTCTGCCTTCTGGGAAATGCCAGGGCGGAGGGAGACTTTGTGGGGTTCTGGAGGAGTTTTGTGGGTGCTTGCAGAGCCTTTTCCCGGTTTGTAGGGGACACTCGCAGGCACCGGCGCTGCCGAGCTCTGTTTGTGTTGGATTTCAGGGCAGGATTTGTTGGCCGAGCCGAGTTTTGAAATCTGCGAAGTCAAAACTCGAGTTCTTCAGGGTAACTCGAGAAGCCGAGAAGTGCCCTGAAGAGCTGGGCTGTCTGGGATTCAGCTTCCCTGCCCGAATTTCGTGTTCCCGGGGTGGTTTTTGCGGGGTTTGTTTGAGTGCTACCAGCACGAACAGCAGTGTCAAGCAGCGGGATTGCCAATTATTTTCATTTCTGGCCTCTTCAAATGACCTTAAGGAAGAAGAGGTGGGCGTTGGAGGAATGCTCCCATTAAGGCTTTGCTTGTGGAGGCTGAGCAGGGTGGAAAACTCAATGAATAAAATGTCCTGAACATCCCTGCAGGGAAATCAGGGGCCGGTGGGACATCCCCGAGCGTGTCCTGCAGAGGGATGGGGATGTTGGAGCGCTGGAATGCCACCAGCTCCTCTTGTCAGGCCGCCTGCTCGGGTACTTTGTATCAGCTGGAAATTGAATTATCACCAGACCGCTGTGTTCCAAAGGAAAAACAACGATTTATTCCTTTCACTCGTGCCCGTTCTGATGCTGTGATGCTCCCAGAGCATCCTCAGGCACTTCCCTGTCCGTGTTCATCCTTCAGACAACCCCAAAGCGCTTCTGGAGGTTCCCAGGTGACTTTGGAAGCAGCTTTTGGGGGCAGCTGCCGGGGCAGAGGATGGCTGGGAGCTTTTGTGCAGCTCTGAGGAATGACTCTTGTGGTGAAAGGCTTTGAGTTTTCCTAATGAGCCGCCTAATAGGACATCAAATCATTTGGGTGAGGGAGGAGCCAGACTGGGGCTGCTGATGGCATTGACTAATGGTCTTGATGGCTTCTTTTTTTTTTTTTAATTTTTTCCACGTTGTCTCTGGTTTTATTTGATCTCAGAGCGTGTTTTAGTTTCAGGATAGTTGATTTGTCTGCGTGGAGAGGTGAATTTTCCCTGTAATCTGTGGGATGGCACCTGGCACAGAGGATTTCCAGCAAATAACAGGGAAATAACAATGTCAAAGCTGCCGCCCACCGCTGCCCATCCAGCTCAGATTTTCCCATATTTGCACAGATGATGTCACACCAAAATCAAACCCACAGACAAAGCTGGAACCCCTCTCTGCTCTTACAAATCCCTGTAAAAATCAAATCGGCTTTCTGGGTGAAACTTTTTTTGGATGCAGCAATTTCCTTTAGTGGCAAAGAGTAATGAGGATCCAAAGTAAAATAAAAATGCTGGAAATTATGTTGTATCCTGTTACCTTGGCTATTCCCCAGTCACCTAAACGAGCTAAAAAAATCTTTGTCCAGCCAGTTAAAAGAGAGGTTTATTTAAATACTTTGCCAATCAAAAGTGTTGATATTGTTTTACAAGAAGAAATCTTTTATAAGTCTGGAATGGGTGGCAGTTCCAATTTCCCCTGTAAAAGCTGGATTATGCTGTCAATGCACTGCCAGGTTGGGAATTTGGAAATCAAAAGCACCCAGCCCTGGCCAGGGGACAGCAGAGAACTTGTCTTGTTCTTCCAGGGGCAGGAGGAAAACTCCGTGCTGAGCATTCCCTGATTTCAGGGAATTCCTTAAATTTGGGAATGGGAAGAATCCCATTTCCAATCCCATTTTGAATCCTATTTCCAATCCCATTCCAAATCCCATTTCCAAGCCCATTTCATCTCTTTGGGGTAACTCTAAGACAAAACCCTTTGGGGAGTCGCTGATTTTTGGGGTGCCCACAGGGACAGCAGTGAGGACTCACCTGGCTCTGACCAAAACATGATTTTATCAGCAATTTGAAATTTTAAAAAGCTGCCTTGTTGTTTTTTCTAGTGTTTATTGTGTGCCCTAGGAGACATCAAGAGGGGCTGGAAAGGGGTTGTGAATCTTTATTTTAGGTGGGTGCTGTCCCTGCCCTTTAGGATTGGGAATTGGAGATGGATTTTTCAGGTTTTCAGCACTGCAGGGCTTGTGCTGATGTCTCTCAGATTTGGGGAGGACTCAAATATCTGCTGTCCCCCCTCTGAGTGCTGCAGGTGTGGAGGTGGGACAGCCCTGATTTAATTTGAGTTAATTTGGGTTTTTTGCCCTCAGTGTGGCTGCAGCAAGGGGTCAGCACAGAACCCCTGGGGTTGGAAAAGATTCCCAAATCCCTGAGCCCAACCTTTGGACACCACCCTGACAGTTAAACACCAGCAGATCACAGCTTTAATTCTGCAGGACATTTTCCATTTTCCCCATTTTGTCACCGTCCCCGAGGCCCTGAGTGGCACAGAGATGTCCCCGTCAGCCTTGGCCATGCCCGGCTGCTTTTCCTCTGCCCTGAGCTGGGCTCAGCTCCTGGTGCTGTCTGTCCATCCCTGTCCCCCTGTCCCCAGGGCAGGATCTGCATTCACACAGGGAGGATTTGATTTCTACCACGAGCCAGAGGAGCAGGAGGAATTGCTGTGGGACACACTCCCAGTGCCAGGCGGCATTTTGAGACGTTTTGAGTCTTGTCTGGACTTCAGGAAAAATCTGGGAGTGCTTTCCAGGAAACTGCTCTTCACTCCAAAGGGTTTATCTGCTGGGCAGGGAAAATTGGCCCTTTGTTCTCTCAGGAATCACTTTGTGTCTCGTGTCCTCATTCCTGGACCTGCTGGATCTGGGAGCTGGGAATGCCCTGGATGGATGGATGGATGGATGGATGGATGGATGGATGGATGGATGGATGATGGATGGATGGATGGATGGATGGATGGATGATGGATGGATGATGGATGGATGGATGATGGATGGATGGGTGGATGGGTGGATGGATGGATGGATGGATGATGGATGGATGGATGATGGATGGATGATGGATGGATGATGGATGGATGGATGGATGGATGGATGGATGGATGGATGGATGATGGATGGATGGATGATGGATGGATGATGGATGGATGGATGGATGGATGGCTGGATGGATGGATGGATGGATGATGGATGATGGATGGATGATGGATGGATGATGGATGGATGGACGGATGGATGGATGGATGATGGATGGATGGATGGATGGATGGATGGATGGATGATGGATGGATGGATGATGGATGGATGATGGATGGATGGATGGATGATGGATGGATGGATGATGGATGGATGGATGGATGGATGGATGGATGGATGGATGGATGATGGATGGATGGATGGATGGATGGATGGATGATGGATGGATGATGGATGGATGGATGGATGGATGGATGGATGGATGGATGATGGATGGATGATGGATGGATGATGGATGGATGGATGGATGGATGGATGGATGGATGGATGGATGATGGATGGATGGATGGATGGATGGATGGATGGATGGATGGATGATGGATGGATGGCCAGGGCCTCCTCACCCTCACAGCCAGGAATTCCTTCCCAACATCCCATCCAAACCTACCTCCTGTCACTTTAAAGCCATTCCCCCTCATCCAAAGCCCCTCACAAATTTTGTTTTCATCACTTGAAGGGACTCTGAGACTCTTTGGGAAGAGCAGCTCCATTTTGAGCTGGTGCTCTGCTTTTCACTTCACTTTAAAGTGAGCAGCCCCTAGGAGAGGGGAAATCAGGATAAATCTGGAATTTCCTCTGTCCACACTTGCCCACCTCTCCTTTTGCCTGCTGACTTTAGCGGGAGTTTGATCCCCCAGGATGCAGAAATTGTTCTATAAAATTGATCATCTGGCAGAGGAAAGTATAAAATATTGCATAAAGAGTGTAAAATATTGTATGGCAGAGTGTCAAATATTGTTTGGGTCTAAAGTAGAGTATAAAATATTGTTTGAAATGTCCGTGTCAGTTTGTAACACTCAGATTTTGGTAAATGGGAAGTGCTGGTTAAAGTGAGAAGAATTCTCTGGGAAATAAAGAGAATTCCCTTTCCTTTTCCCTCCTCTCTTATTTGGGAGAAGTTTCTTCACTTCCAGCCTGGCCTCACTTTATTTAACTCTTCCTACTAAATTTGATGTGATTGGGACTGAATTTTCAGTCCTTAAAAACACAATAAAACCTTTGTGTGAAACAAAGCAACACCGAGGATGGGAAGAATTATCAAAACCAGGGGAACAAAAAATAAAATTAAAAAAAAGGTTGAGACATGAAAGAATGGAAACATTTTGTTGAAATCTAATGTTATGTGGAAAAAATTGGGTTGGCAACGTGGTATAATTAACCACTGGTTACTGTTGGCAAGTCCCAAGGCTCTTGAAATTCAGCCTAGCACTGGCTGAAGCATCCAAATGATGTCGTGGTTTCTCTGTGGACGTGTCTGGAAAATCTGTGGAACTAAAATAAATAAATGAAGGAACTACACAAAAGGCATTTTTGAGGTCGGTTGCTCCAAGTCTGGGCTCTTTTTTTTTTTTTCTTTCCAGAAGCCAAGAGGATTCTTAACATCATCTGGAAGCTCTCACAATGATGAGATGTCATTTTTTAAAGGGAGGAAAGTTGTATTAATGTATTTACAGCAGAGTTTTTCTTCGAGTTTGTGTAATAAGCCTGAGAGAAAAAGGAGAGTTTGGGGATGGGTGAGTGGAAAAGCTGCATCAGGGCTCATCCCTAAACTCTGCTGTGGATTTTGTCCCAGCCCTCAGGCGAAGCTCTGGATTTCCCATGGCCTGGGGCTGATCCTGCATCCCTGTGTGGAGCCTGGCCCCGAGGGGTTGCTTGAACACGATTTTATTGCTGATGTGCCAATAAAATCTGTGTTTTCAAGCAGCTCCAGGAGTCTCTTTCCATCCCTGTGCCTCGGGTTGTGTTGGCGATTGATTCTTTCTACTTTAAAAATGGGATATCTACTTCCTTGGGATATTTTTTTTTCCTGTTGGGCATAACCATTGCTCCTCACCCAGCAAGTCCAAGAGGTTATTTGGATTTTGGCTTTAGATTTTTTACAGATTATACCAAGAGCACCATGCTGTTCTGTTGGCTACTCTCAGAATATTTTGAATTAGATCTGTAAAGGAAATTTGGAGCTGTTTTCCTAAAGATGGATGTGCTGGATGTTTGGTGGCCTCTTCTCCTTCAGCTCCATGAACACTGGAATTATTTTACCTTCAATTTATATTTCATACATTTATTTTCCAATTTATTTCTTACGGAAATTATTAACACATATTTACCTAAATCTCCCTGTCAGCTGGGAGATCCCTGCCTGCATCCAGCAGTGCATCTGCAGCCAGGGCCACAGGAATCCTTTCAGAATAAATCAAGCAAAAAGTGGTTCCTGTGCTCAGATTTTCAGCAAACTGCTTCAAGACCTTTTTTTTCCCTTCTCTTTCTGCTCCACCTTGCAGGAGGAGAGTTTGTAGTGCTCAGGAAGGAGCTGAGTGGGAAAGGAGAGGTCACTGAGGGCTCTGCTGGGGTCCCTGCTCATCCCTGCCAGATTTAGGGACTGGATTTTGTGTTCCCTGTCAGCTGGAGCTGCTGGTTCTGAGTGGGGAAATTCAGCAAGCAGCTCATGAGCCTGGCTGGCCTCTCCTCCTCTGCTTTTCCTCCCTCCACCCCCTTTTTTGTTTCCAAGACAATACTGGAGTAAGAATTCGCTGCAGCCGAATTCCTGGAGATGACACTGCCAGTTTCCCAGGATCTCTCATCCTCCTGCAGCGTTTTACACTGGGAATTTTTTTGCTGTAGCTCATCCAACTCTCAAATATGAATTAAGCAGCGAGTTGGTGGGATTTTATTTTATTTTTTCCATGCTGGATGTGCTGGAATGAGATACCTACTGTGTGTGCTCTTGTGTGCTGCAGGGGAGAGATCTGCTCCGAGGGCTGTGGTTCACCAGCTGAATAATGCAAGCATTGTTTGGGTGCCCTTATTTCCAGCTTGCACCATTAAAAGTGAATAGAAAGGTCAAGGAGATGAGTCACAGTGAACACAAGTGTCATTCTGCTCAGGAGAAATGGGAAAAAGGAGCTTCCAAGCGAGGTGCTTCAGCTGGTGCCAGCCCTGCTTTGCTGGACTCCCAGGGAAAGCCAAAGGAAATCTTGGTTGGGATCTGCTGGAGTGTCCAAACACCTAAAAACCCCAGGAATTCCTTCCCAATATCCACTCCAAACCTACCCTCTGGGTAGGAGCTGGAGCTGGGCTCTGCTGGGAAGATCCAGGGGATGCTCTGGAGAAGTTGGGCTTGGCAAGCCCTGGGGAGGGCTGGCAGCTCTGGCTCTGCTGTGCAGCCACTGGCACCCAGAAGGAAACAACTCCTCCAGATCCACCTGGAAATTCCTCCTGCTCAGCCAGAATCACCTTCCCTCAGCTCTCAGAGCCAGGGTGGGGTGAGGGTGCTCTTGGAGAGGGATTTGGGACAAGGACACAGGGAAAGGGTTTGAACACAGGGACAATGGGGAGGAATTGTTCCTTGTGAGAACATCTCAGCCCTGGCTCTGGGTGCCCAGAGCAGCTGTGGCTGCCCCTGGATCCCTGGAAGTGCCCAAGGCCAGCTTGGAGTGACCTGGGATATTGGAAGATGTCCCTTGGATGAGCTTTAAGGTCCCTCCCAACCCAAACCATTGTGACTCCATGATTATCCCTGAAATTCTGCTGGGATTGGGAGTGGTGGGGTCCCCATCTCCCCCTGCAGCATCCCAGGGAAGGACTGGAGCAGAGACCCCTGGAGCAGAGACCCCTGGAGCTGGGCACAGCCCTGTGCCCTCCCCTCTGCAAATGCCCACTTATAAACAAAGCTTTTTGAATTTCCTACCCAAATTTCCTGCTCCAACAAGCCCTAGGCAGCCGGGGAAGCCCTGGCAAGGGGAATGTGGCTCGTGGGCTGCACGTGTGGAAGGGCTGAGGAGCTGGGGGGCTCTGCCAAGTGGGTGGCACAGGCTGGGGACCTGGCCAGAGCTTTTCCCTGGAATTGCACTGGGACAGCAGCAGTGGCCAGGGCACAGAAGGAATTCAGGGCTGGTTAATGCTTTTTTTAATAGGGTGGAATTTAAATCTTGGGCTCCTGTACCTGTGGGAGTACACAGCCTTTTTTAATAGGGTGGAGTTTAAATCCTGGGCTCCTGTACCTGTGGGTTTCCTTTTTTACACCCTCCTCTGGTTTATCTCTTTGGCTCATTGCCTTTCCCTGTCCTGGCAAGGAAATGGCCCCAGTGCCTTTGGGATTGTGGTGTGCTGCCACAGACTCCCCTGCACATTGTCCAGCACTCCTTTGGGGTTTTGGCAGCATGTGAGCCCTGAAAGTACAGAGGAATATTGAAATTTTTGATTTCTAGCCATTGGATTTTTCAGTTCTGAAATCACTCTGCTGGTGTGAAATAGATATTCCTCTGAAAAGAGAGAGGAAGCTTCAGAATCCTGATTTATTCTGCACATTCAAAACACACCTCCAGCAGGGAGCCAAAGCCAGCCCTTCTCCCTGTCCCTCTAATCGGGGCTAATTTCCATAAACAACTTTGCAAATGAATTTGCCAGTTCAGCTTTGATCCCAGGTGGCCAAAAATTCCACCAGAATTCCAGTGGATATCAAATGTCTGGGAACTGGGACTGGTTTGCTGGTGAGGCAACGGAATCATGGAATGGTTTGGGCTGGGAGGGAGAGGAGAGTGGAGCTGACCGAGGGCTGGAGCTGATTTTGGGGGGCTGAGATGGTTTGGGGTGAAACATTTGGATTGTAATATTTTTGCTGATATTTCCTGAAAATTTAGGATTTCTGCAGAGGGATGGGGGGGTGGGAGCAGAGCTGAGCGAGGGCTGGAGATGATTTTGGGGGTTTGGGGTGAAACATTGGGATTGTGCTGGTATTCCATGGAAATTTGGGATTTCTGCAGGGGAATGAGGGGGTGGAGATGGTGGAACTAGAGCTGACCAAGAACTGGAGCTGATTTTGGGGAGCTGGGCCTGGTTTGGGGTAAAACATTGGGATTATGCTGGTATTCCATGGAAATTTAGGATTTCTGCAGAGATTTCTCAGGGAGATGGTGGGAGCAGACCTGAGCGGGGACTGGAGCTGAGCCACAGCTTTTGGGGATTGTGCTGGTATTCCATGGAAATTTGGGATTTCTGCAGAGGAATGAAGGGGTGGAGATGGTGGGAGCAGAGCTGGGGTGCCATTCCATGGGAGAAGCCTCGAAGCAGGGCACAAACCTCCCTGGAAATGCCCCTTGGAGGGATTTTCTTGGAAAACAGGAGGCTGGCCGTGCCTCAAACACGGATCTGCTGCTCGGGGGGCTCCTGGAAGGACCAACCCTGGCTCATCCTGATGCTCTCCTCGTTCCCTCTGCCTGGTGGCACAGGGAGGGCAGGTCCCTGGAGTCCCCAGGGCTGTCTGTGCTCCAGGACAGGCAGCAGGGCTGGGAGGGAAGCGGATTTCTCCCTCTGGCGCTCGGGATCCGCTGGAAAACTGCGAGGAATGTTCTCTCAGCAGGGCTTGCCGGGACCGGGAGAGGCACATTATCACGTCCTGGGCACTTGGGGGGAGAAAGTCCCTCACTCTGCCTCTCTCCAATGTTTAAATTAAAACAATCTGGCTTTTCTGCAGCTCTTGGATGCTTTCCCTGCTGACCTCAGGAGCTGGGATGGGAGGAGGAGCCAACAGACCCGAACTGGCTCTGGGGTTTTTTTTTTAGGTTTTTTGGGTTTTTTTCTCCTTCAAGTCCTGAATCCCTGCAGGATGCAGAAGAGCAAAACAATGAGGGCCATATATGCTCTGCAAAAATCAATTTTTCCCAGTGCTCTGCAGTGAAGGAGCTAAATCAGGCAGCTGGGAGCAGGCACAGGCTTTTCCAAGCCCAGACATTCCCACAGAGACTGGGAAAGGCTGGGCAGGATCAGCCTCTCACCCTACAACAGGACAGCAAAGCCAAGGAGCTCCAGAGCCTTTGGCACCATCCCAAAGGATGCTGGATCCTTCATCCCCAAATTCCCAACACAGCCGTGCTGGGAATTCTGCTTGGACTCGCTGATCCTTTAGGATTTTCCACCCTCAGTGACTCTGAACGTCACCCCAGGGCTCTGCTCTGACCCTCTGACACTCAGGCTGAGTTTTGTCCTGGCCCAGGGCCCCTGGCTGGGCAGAAATTGGATTTTTTTTGTCTCCCTGGCTGTGCCTCAGGCTCTTGCAGCACTGCCCTGGTCTACGTGGAGCTGGGGGTGGATCCAGGGCTGGGAGCAGCCTCTGTTGGGTTTGGGAATTTGGGAGGGAAGAAGTACAGCAGCATCACTCCTGAATTACACAGAACTTCCCTTCATCTCCTCCTGCTGCTGCTCTTTGTGCTGGTATTCCATGGAAGTTCAGGATTTCTGAGACGTCCTCTCTGTGCTGCCCATGGGAGGTTTTGGGAGTTTTTCCAGGATTTTACAGCCCTGGGTGGGATTCAGGGTAGGAAAACGCAGTGGGATTTCTTTTGGTAATGGGGATAGCACCAAACTGATCCAGATTTTTCCTGTGAAATAGGAACCAGAGCTTGGTTTGGGAGTGGAAATACCCATAAAGAACTTAGGGCTCCTCAGCTGAAGGGAATCAAAATCCACACCAATAAACCCTGGGATGCTGTGAGACAGTCAGAGCACAAGTTAAAGGTGTTCTGCAGGCCATCATCACTCCCAAATTACAAAACTGCCCTTCACTTCTTCCTGCTGCTGCTCTTGACATGCTGCCTTTGCTGGCCACAGGAGTTTTTGGGAGTTTTTCAAGATTTTACAGCCCTGGGTGGGATTCAGAGTAGGAAAACACAGTGGGATTTCTTTTGGTAATGGGGAAAGCACCAAACTGATCCAGATTTTTCCTGTGAAATAGGAACCAGAGCTTGGTTTGGGTGTGGAAATACCCATAAAGAACTGTGAGCTCCTCAGCTGAAGGGAATCAAAATCCACACCAATAAACCCTGGGATGTTGTGAGACAGTCAGAGCCTGAGTTTAAGATGTTCTGAGGGGTGCTGAGAGCCCAGCAGGGTTTTCCTGCCTGCAGCTCCCTTCTCCAAAGCCTTGGCCAGACACTTTGGGGCCCTCCTTGCCCTGGGGACGCCGATCCCAAACCCTGAATAAGCACTTAACTCCTTTTAGCAGCACGGTCCCTGCCAGCCTGCAAACAGCTGAGCCTCTGCTGCTGCCCCAGTCCTGTGGCCTGGGATGGAGCTGGATTTTTTTCACAAATCCAATTTTTTATGGATTAAGCTGAAACATCTGCTTTTGGGGCAGTGAATCTGCCCCAGCCTTTGCTTCAGCTCAAAAATTTAAGGTGGGATTTGGGGCTTTGTTGGGGTCGTGTTGGTGATTTTTTCTGACGGTGGCAAAATGCCCAAACGCAATTTTAATCAATGGAAAGTCTAAAAATAGATGAGAAAAAATAAGAGTAGAGATGAGAGGGAGCTCCTGTGAAACTGAACTTGGGGTCTCTGATGCTGAGTATCAAAAGTCCCCCTGAAATTCATTTTGGGAGAATTTCCTTTTTTTTTTAATTGAGCCAGGGATGACAGTGGAGGGAGTGCTGGTGCAGACAGGTAGGGCAGGCCTGTGCAGTGTCAACTGACACAGGAAAATGTGGAAAATTCTTCTGGGAAGTCAGGCCTGGCTGGGAATAATCATTGGGAAACCCTGGAGGTGAAATAACCCAGAGTGAATAACCCAGAGTTAAAGGATGGCTGTGAGGCAGGAGCTGCTTTTGAGCTGAATTTTATCTGTAATATCCTGGGGTTTGAATGAAATTATTCAATTCTTTGTGCCTGGCAGTGATGGGCTTCCAGCTGGAGCTTTTCTGCATCCCTGTCCTGGTGGGTTTGGGCAGGAGGAACCAGGAAAAGGGCAGAGTCCTTTCCAAACTCCCACAGTTTGGAGTGCTGCCTGCAGCTGCTGTTGTATTTTCTAGGATGATTTCTCCCTTCTCCTTGCCCTGGAATAATCTCTCAGCATGCTCATGAAGGGATCACTCTGAGTGACCTCTTTGCATTATAAAGACAATATTTCTTTTCCTGTAGCTATGGAAAATCTCCCTTCCCTCTGGGTTCAAAGTGAGGGCACAGAAAAAATGGACTCAGATCAATTTTAAGCCCAGCACTAAGTTGTTTATATGCTGCTTATTTAGTGATGAGGAGAACATCAAAATGCTCCATGTGGGAATCAATCTTCCTGAAATACGGGATAAAATATGCTGATAACTCAGCATCTGCCTTGCCTCCAGGATCCTAAATGTTTCCTTCCCTCATTCCTCTCCCAGTGCCTTTAACTCCTCAGTGTGCAGGGATTGGTGTAAAAACACCACCCAAAACTTCTCCCTGTTCACAAAATGGTTGGAAGTGTCATCCTGTGCTTTTCCAGCTGCTGGGATTGTGCTCCTTCCCTCACTTCTCCCAAATGTCCAGGGGAAGGAAGGACAGAGGGATTCTCGTCTCAGTTTCACCACAACCAGAGCAGGAGCTGAAAGGCAAGCCCTAAAGTGTGACCCCAAAATTGGGATTTGCAGCAGGATGGACCAGCTGTTAATGGGGAAAATGGGGTGGGCTGGTAGGGAGGGAATGTCTGGCAGGGAAGGAGGGACTGGGGACTCAAAGATGAATTTTATCTTTACCCCTGCCATGGCTGAGACCTTTCTCCAGGTGAGGGATCTGCCTGTGATGATTCCTGCTGGCATTCCAGGGGTTGGTGATTTACCCCGTCAGGATCTCTCCATCAGGAGCTGTTTTCCCACCTCATCAATATCTCATTTCTCAGAATCCCCCTGCTCAGAGCCTGGCACTCCCCCTGGCACAGATTTGGGTGGGAAAGCACTGCCATCCATTCCATGCCATGCTTGTCCTGCCAGCCAGGCTCTTTGGGATATCTCTGCAGATCCAGCCTCAACCCTGCCACAATTAAAACCTCTCCTCTCTCTGCCTGTGCTGCTGCCTTGGGGTGCTGCCTGTGACACTCCTGGGCTGCATTTCCAAAATCATCTTGGGCTCAGTGCTGTAAAATAAAACCATTTAGGCTGGGAAAGACCTCCCAATCCCAGCACTAAACCACGTCCCAAAGTGCTCTGTCCTTCCAGAGCAGCCTTGTCAGCACTGGGAAGGATTTTCTGGTTCTGGTTCCTGTCCCTGGATGGTGTTTTGGGAAGGGGTTTCTGGTTCATTCCCTGGGTGATGTTTTGGGAAGGGGTTTCTGGTCTTTCCCTTGGGTGATGTTTTGGGAAGGGTTTCTGGTCCTGGTTCATTCCCTGGGTGATGTTTTGGGAAGGGTTTCTGGTCCTGGTTCATTCCCTGGGTGATGTTTTGTTAGTCTGGGTACCAGGCTGTGCTTGGCACAGGGGAATTGTCTGGATCCAGTTTTACCTCGGTGTTTTCCAAAGCCAAACCCATTTCTTGGGTGCTGAAGGAGAAAACCTGGAGGTGAGATTGGCAAAGCCAGCTCTGGATGTGACAACAGCTTTGAGGGGATTTTTGGGCACATTTCTGCCCCTTGTCTGCTCCAAAAACCTGGAGCTGTGCTGTCCCAGGGCCATGGGGACACTGGTGGCTGTCCCCAGGGAGTGACAGAGCCATCCCAGGGCTCTGCTGAGGCTGGGAAGCTGAGGCAGGTTCTGGTGCTTGGGGGAAAGTGATGATGCAAACGTCCAGTTTCAGGTTTATAATTCATGTGTTTAATTAAGCCTTAATGAGGAGTGTGGGTGATTAAGGAGAGCTCTGGTGGCTGCTCAGGTCAGCAGGGCTGGTGCTCAGAGCTGCTCAGGAGCTCTCCCTTCCCTCTCCCTGACTGCTGTGCCCTGCTCCAGCCCTTGGTGTTATCACCCTGCTTATCAGAAGAGAGGAAAAGAAACCCAGCAGGGAATTTTGGGAGCATTTGAAGGGATAATGCCAAGGTACACACCCAGTGCTGTGCAGAGAGCAGCTGAAGAAGGGGTGGATGTGTCAGGTATTGATTTCTTTGCTGCTTTTTACTCCTCTGTTTCCACCCTGCTGCGTTTTTGCACCCTTTGGAAGGGTGAGAATGATGTGGGCTCTGCTTGTTCTGGAGTCAAGACACGGGCAGAGAACAAATCAACCCCAATCAGTTCAACCCAGTGATGTGGGACTGATCTTTTGGAGCCCAAATCCTCCTGTGGGGCTGCAGAATTCACTGCAGGAGAAAAACCTCTCAGCCCTGGAGCTTGGGGCAGTGATTCTGCTGCTGGAGGTGCCCAAGGTGGCTGTGTTGGATCTCGTTTGTGTCTCTGTGCTGTGATTTCACTGCTCAGCACCCTGTAAATGAATGGGTTTATGCTGAGAAATGTGATTTTTTAAAAATTTTATTGCCCATCTCTTAGAGCCACGTTCTGCCAGCCTCGTTAAGGAAATTGCCACAAATTGGGATTGTTGGAAAGCAAAGCCATGTGTTCTTCCTCAGTGGGATTCAGGGCCTGGAAGAGTTCTGTGGGGAGCTTCTGGCTGGGCTTCTGCACAAAACCTCCCCTCTAAAAGCAGATTTCTGTCCAAAGCTGGGCTTTGTTTGTTTCCCCTTTGAGAATTCAGTTGCCTGTTATCAAAAAGCAAAATAAAATCAAAATGTGGTCACTGGTCCTTCCCTGCAAGGCAGTGATGGGAATATTGAGTTTTATCTCTTTTTAGATACATTTCACAAAATTGGAAGGGATTTAGGAGCCAGCACCTGAAGCAATGATGGCAATGTTGAGTTTTATATATTTTTTAATAGAGTCCAAAAAATTGGGACAGATTTAGGAACCAGAACCTGAACCACTGATGGGAATGTTGAGTTTTATCAGCTCAGTGATGGGAATGTTGAGTTTTATCAACTCAGTGATGGGAATGATGAGTTTTATCCCTTTTTTAATAGATTTGAGAAGATTGGAGGGGATTTAGGAACAAGCACCTGAAGCAGTAATGGGAATGTTGAGTTTTACCAACTCAGTGATGGGAATGTTGAGTTTTATCCCTTTTTTAATAAATTTGAGAAGATTGGAGGGGATTTAGGAACCAGCACCTGAAGCAGTAATGGGAATGTTGAGTTTTATCAACTCAGTGATGGGAATGTTGAGTTTTACCAACTCAGTGATGGGAATGATGAGTTTTATCCCTTTTTTAATAGATTTGAGAAGATTGGAGGGGATTTAGGAACAAGCACCTGAAGCAGTGATGGGAATGTTGAGTTTTATATATTTTTAATAGATTTGAGAAGATTGGAGGGGATTTAGGAACAAGCACCTGAAGCAGTGATGGGGACTGGAGGCTGGAACAAGCCAGGAAGGGAAAGTCCTCTCTGCAGACTCAGCTGAAGGGATTTAAGTGTTGAAGATTTGCTCAGATTGCTGAATTTCATCACATTTTGTGTGGCACTTGAGGGTCCAGGCCTGCTTTGGGTGCCCTGCTGGAATTCTGGGAAAGGCTCATCCCAAAAGGCTCATCCCAAAAGCTGCTGTGTGAGGCAGAGAGGACTAAAAATGACAATTCCAGAGTTCCAGCCTGAACCAGGCACGAGTGGGCATTTCTGACCCTTTCCCCACCCATTTCCCATTTCCCAGAGGAGGCAGAGCCCTCCCTGCCCCATCCCCTTGTCCCAATCCCTGGGATTTCCCAGGGGAGCAGCAGGGCTGGGACATCTCTCCAGTCCCACAGCACTGACAAGGAGAGCTCAGAGATTTTTATAACTGTCATTGGCCCCTAATTAGATGTTTGATGCCAAAGTAATGATCATAAAAGGCTCTTTATTTCAAACAAACCCATGTGAATAATTCTGTAAATATTTGTCTGGGCCAAGCCTTGGGTTGAGTCCTGGGAAAGCTTTTTGGATGAGGATCTTGGATGTTTCTCGTTGGCTTTTATAGGAGCATATTTCAATTTTTTAGATGCTATCTTTGGGTTTGAGTCCTCCTGTGTGGAGAATGGAAGACCTGAAATGACATCTCAGCTCTTAAATGCAGCAGATATTTCCAATGTCACCTTGTAACCAGTTTAATAGGGAATATCTGAAAGGAGGGAGGGGAAAGAACGTGCAGCTGTGACCCAGATTTCCTAAAATCACCCCTTGGAACCCCACTGTGGCTTGCAGGCAGATGAAGCCAGGATTTGATAGGAATATTGGTGAGGAAAGATCCATCAGCTCTTGGATTGGTTGCGAGGGATGGGTTTTGGGGTGGCTTTGAAGCCTGGGAGGGGTTGGGATCCCCATAGAAGAGTTTGGATCCCGTGGAGGGGATCCATGGAAGAGTTTGGATCCCCCTGGAGAAGTTTTTATCCCTGTTTTGGGATTTTTTTATCCCCATGGAGGGGTTTGCATCCCATGAAGTTTGGATCCCTGTTTTGGGGTTTTTTATCCCGATGGAGAAGTTTGCATCGCTGTTTTGGGGGTTTTTATCCCCATGGAGGGTTTGGATCCCATTTTTGGGGGTTTGTATCCCATGAAGAAGTTTGCATCCCTGTTTTGGGGGTTTTTATCCCCATGGAGAGGTTTGGATTCCGTGGAGAGGTTTGCATCCCTGTTTGGGGGGTTTTTATCCCCATGGAGGAGTTTTTATCCCCATGGAGAAGCTTGTTTCCCTGTTTTGGGGGTTTGTTTCCCTGTTTTGGGGATTTTATCCCCATGGAAAGGTTTGGATCCCTGTTTGGGGGTTTGTTTCCCCTGCAGAGGTTTCTATCCCTATGGCGAGGTCCCTATCCCACGGCAGGTGGGATGGGGAGGGAGGAGCCGGCTAATTAGCTCAGCAATTAGCTGCGATTGTAATGCAGATGCCGCTCAGTGGGGCGGTCTGTGGGGTTGCCTTTCTCCCCTAATGACCGAGGAGCAGAGTTCACAAAGCTCTGTCAGGATTTTCCCAGTGCTGCCCTAATCCCTCTGGATGTGCTCATTTAATGGCAGCAACCCCTTTTCCTGAATCCCGGAATTTTAATGCAAAAAACCCCCAAATTGTGCCATTTCTGAGCGAGGAAATACACCTTGTACTCGTGTTTTATTTAAAATGGGAAAGGGGAAAGGAATAGGAGCTGGATGTTGTGCTTGGATGAGCCCCTGCTGCATGTTTGGGATCACCAGATTTTATATTATCATAAAAAACCTCCGCTGGCCTCCAGTAAAATAACATTCCCCGGCGATGTTCACAAGGAAATCCATCTAAACACCTAATTGGGAGCAAGACCTGCTGGATAAATGTGGATTAGAAGCGAGAAAATCACTGAGAAGGAGGAATTGAAGTGGTGAATTTCTCCCTGCTCTCAAAGACATCCCTTGAGGGCATCGCAGCCCCTTGGGGGGCTGAGAAGGGATGAAATTCAGTTAATCCTGGGGTTTTTTTCCTCCTGCTCTTCCCCTGAAAGCAGCACCTGCGTGGTGCAGTGTGGGTTATGTAAACTCAGGAATTAATGCTCCGGAGGAAACTTTGGGAAACAAGCTTCAGGAACACTTCTCATGAAGCCAAGCAGGTATTAATTTGAAATTTGCCTGCTGGCTGTATTTTTTGAGGAGAATCAGATATGAACTAAATGCACAGAGCTGGTTGGTTTAAGCATCTGCAGGAAATAATTGGTTTTACATTTCTCTCCCCGTGTCGAAATAGTGGAGTGTAGAGCAAGGCTGGAAATAATTCAAGCTTGGGCTTTTTTTTTTAAAAAATCAGCCAATGAAATATTTAAAAATGAAATTACTTCTGCCTGCTCCCATTAACTTTGCAGACAACTGCAAAACCTGCAGTGCATGAAAATGAATCCGTGTATTTTTGGGAGCATCCCAGCCGAGTTTAGCTGGGGTGGGGCAGTGCCCGCCGGGGGATTTGGTGCCTTTGAAGTGGTGATGGGAGGTGATGTGCGAGCCCCAGCTCAGCCGGGCTTTAGCGGGCTGGAAGTGATGCTCATTCTGCAGGTGCTTGTGTTAATGTGCTTAATTAAGCTTGGCACTCAGCACAGGGCTGGGCAGGGCTCTGGGAAGGCTGCAGAAAGGGGTTTATTCTGGTTATTTCCACCGAATTTGTCCATTTTGGCTGCTTTTCCAGATTTATTGGTTTAGAAAAAAGATGCTACTTCTCCTTCTTGTGTCCTGTATCCTCACACCTCAGCTTCCAGCACAATCCTGATCCCATTTCTGCAGCATCTCCCACTTCCCCTGAGCGCTGCTGGGAGATGCTGAGAGGGAACAGAATCCTTTTCCTTGGTGCTTTCCTGGGCACAAAATTCCGTTTAAAACCGGGTTTATGATCCTTTTTGGTACCCCTGAAGCGTTGAGAGATGTGGTTTAGGTTTATCCTATAAGGCTGGAGCATCCTGCTGTGCTTCCACTGGCTCATGAGGGGAGGAAAAACCCCAAATTTTTGCTCACTCTGTTCCCAAAGTGCCCTGACACCCATGGAGGCTGCTGGCTGCATATAAATCCCATTATAAATCCCATATAAATCCCATATAAACCCCACAGGCACGGGCTGGGGTTTCCTGGGTGGAGGACACCACTCTGAGTGTGTGGGATGGCTCCAGCCTGGGGCAATAATTCCCATTCCAGGGACACCCTTGGGATGCAGGGAGACCATCACCCACATAAAACACCCCACAGGGCTGCAGGGGTTTGATTTTACAGGGGAAATCTCAGTTTAGCTGTTGATTTTTGGGTGGATTTGTTCAGTTCTGGGAGGTTTTGAGGGAGGCCGTGAGGAGGAGGCCGCTCTTAGGCCAGGTCTCCTTTATTCCTTCCCCTTTCCCAGAAGATCCTGCCAGCTTTGGATGCTTCCTTGCAGGAATAACTGTTCTGCACCCCATTAAAACCGGTTGCAAAGCTTCTTGTTGATTTTAATGTGCTGCAAGCTCAGGCCCTAATTAAGCCTTGCAGGGCTTTAAGTGGTTGATTATTACAAATTGCTTTGAAAACGTAGCTGCTGTCCCAGTGCCAGATTGTCTGGGAGCTCTGGGACTCTTCAGAGCAGAGAGAAAAGGTTGAAATTTCCTTTTCCACCTTCAAGTGAACCTGTGTGAGAGCTGCACATTGGGAATGAGCCCCATGGCAGGCAAGAGAAACTGGGAAAGGCCTCGCCGTGCTCCCAGGGAAGAATTAATTCCTAATATCCCACCCAAACCTGCCCTGGGTGGGTTCTAAGCCATTCCTCCTTGTCAAAAATCATGGAAAATGCTCCCCCTGCAGAGGAGGTGCCAAGATTTCCTTGGGACTCCTTGGATGTGATTTCCAGCTCTTGGAATCTCTCTTCTTTCATCTCCAGGAGCTCCATGAGGGCTGAGGCAATCCAGGGGCCTTGCAATGATTTAAAAATGGGATTTTATGCATAAAAAAAAGAGCCTGAGGGTGAGGGGGACAAAACCTGCATCCCTTTAGGGCTGGTTTTAAGGAGCTGCTCCTAAACCATCTGTGGATGTGCTGAGGGCGCGCGTTTGGAGCTTTCACAGCTCCCAAAATTCATTCACCCGCAGTGGTTCAAAGGGCAAAGCTCCTGCCAGGAACGAAACTGGGGCTGGAGCGCTTCCCAAAATGTCACAGTGACCCAGAAATTCTTGCTCCATGTGGAGGGGGGAGCTTGGAGAGCTCTGCTGGATGGGATGGGATGGGAGCAGCCCCCTGGGATGTGAGGAGAGCAAGGCCAGCCCCTGGAGCTGCTGATTCACCTCATTCCTCTGATCCTACTCCTAAAAATCCCCCGGGCACTGAGCAGTCAGGGATGTGGCTCACAGGGTGATTCAAGCTCTGCCCTAAAAGGATTTTTTTTGCTGCATGGATGGGGTTTTTCCTCCAGCAAGGAAAATTTCCTTCCTTTGTCCCCTGGACCTGCCTTGGGGGCAATGGGGAAAGCCAGGGAGAATCCCACTGATCCCTGGGGCAGGGAAAGGGAAATTCTGTGCCTTGAACCCCCAAATCTGCCCTTTTAGGGACACCCCCCACCCCTCTCCCTGTTCCCTGGGGGGTTTCATTGCTTTTTCCCCAGGATTTGTGCAATGGGGGTTGGAACAGCTCCTTGGAAATGGTGAAATGCCTGGGGTGGGCGCTGCTGTCCTGGAGCAGGAGCTGTCCCCAAGTGTCCCCAGGGCCCTGTGCTGGCTCCCAGGCTGGCTGGGACAGGGATTGTCCTGGAACCTGGAACCATCCTCCTCCTCCTCCTCCTCCTCCTCCTCCTCCTCCTCCTCCTCTGAGCCATCCCTTCACTGCGGGGTTCTTTTTCCCCCTCCCCAGGGAGAATCCCAAATCCTCAGCTCTTTAAACAAGCAGGGTTTCTGCTGTCCTTGTACAGGGCTGGGATTTCCCCTCAATCCTCGACATTTTCCTGATTTCTGGGCATTGTATCTGTAACTTTTGCATGGAATTTGCAGCAGATTTTCATGATATTCCATGAAGGAAAAGCTTGCTCTTTGCTCACTGTTAGCTGCAAACACCGTGGCTTTGTTACAAACACAAATGATTGATTTTTTTAAAGTATTTCTGCTCAAAGGAACAGGGATTATTTGACTTTTTTGAATTTCATGGAGTTTCTGAGCTCCTCCAGTGCCAATTCTGGGTTTCTTTCTTTTCCTTTTGGGATTAGATGTAGGATCATTCCAATCTGACTTTGCATAATGGTTTCCTTTGTTCCCAGTTGGGACTATTTGGGCTTTTTTGAAAGAAAAAATAAATAAATAAGGGGATGTCATGAGTCATTGGTGAAATATTCTGCAATCTGGAGCAGTGTGAATTGACACAGCTCTGTGGTAGCTCTTGGGAGGAGCAGATGAGTTCTGACCCCTTCCATAGCTGCTTTTTTTTTTTTTTTTTTTTTAATCCCCTCTATTCTACCCCTTCCTAAGGAACATCCTTTAATATCTTCAATCCTGCAGCTGACATTCTTCGATTCTCCTCCTTAAAATGCCTTTTCTCTTTGCCCAAGTAAATAATTGTGTTTTATTGGGCTGCTGGGACGCTGAAGAATTTCAGAGGCTCTGTTAAGCCCATCCAAAGGATGCTGGAGCAGCAGCAGCTGGGGCCTGATATCCTTATTTTAGGCCCTGGTTTATTTTAGCCTCTGCCACCCTGTTTTAGTCAGTTATCCCAGGGCTGCAGCCAGGTCAGCTGTGGTGAAAAGTGTTTAGATAAGGAGTCAAAATTGTTGAAATCCCAGAAGGCTGAAAAGGAGACTCCCAGCTCCATTAAAAAAAAAACCAAAACATCACTAAGGGGAAGCAACTTCCAGTCCTCAATTGCTTTTATTTCTGCTGGATCTGACACACAAACTCTAGGAATAATAGAATATCCCTAAATTAGGATTTGATATATAAATACCTCTTGGTTTTGATTCCAAATCTAAGCCCAGATATTCAAGGCAACCTCTGGGGAGAGAGAAACCCAGAGCCCAGGGAAGGAGCTGGGCCCTGCAAAGGCAATAATTGAGTGTTTATTTAGGGCTAAAAATATCTTGGAAAAGGACTTGAAGGCTGGTGAAGCTGGAAGGGGAAGGGTTTCTTTGGAGCACAGTGGAGCAGCAGTCCCTGTGCCATGGGGATTCTCTGCTTCCTCCTCACCTTGGGTGGGGTTTGCAGGTTGGGATTGAAGCTTTGGGGTCAGCAGTGGCTCCTCCTGTCCCTCCTCATGCTCTGACCCCCATGGCTTCGGGTTCTGCTGGAAAACATTTCCTTCTGTTAAAAGTGTGGGACAGCTTCTGTGTGAGGGTGGGGAGGCTCTGGCTCAGGTTGTCCAGAGAAATTGTGAATTCTCCATCCCTGGAAGCATCCAAGGCCAGGCTGGACAGGGCTTGGAGCACCTTGGGATAGAGGAAAGTGTCCTGAAATTATCTTCACTACTCCTGAAATGATCCCTACTGGCTTTATTTGCTGGGAGATAAATGACAATTTTCTGTTGTTCACATACAACAAAAAACCATTCCAGCAAATCTGCATCCCTGGGCTGCAATCCCCAGCCTGGTGGGACTGCTGGTAAATGATGAGGGAGCTGCAGAGGGCACCTGGAATGAGCTGGGAATGCTTTTTCATTCTTCATTCTTTCATTCTTCACCTCATGGCCCCAAACCATGGCACACAAACCACAGCGTGGCTAAGAGCTGCACCACAGAGCCCTGAAGGTTTTGGGGATGTCCTTTGCCTGCTCCAAATCTGAATGTGGAAGGAAATTCTCCCTTTTCAGACTGCCCACCCTTTCTGCAGACCCCCAAATGTCTCAGGGTGTTGAAACAACAACAGGGCAGCTGTGCACAGTAAATTTGTGTCTCCAGATGGATTTTTTCCATATTCTCAGAAACTTTTGCCAGGAAATCATATTTATAAGGCTTTCCTGTTTCATATTCCCCAACAACTAAGAGCTGCATCACAAAGCCATGAAGGTTTTTGGGATGTCCTTTGCTTGCTCCAAATCCAAATATGGAAGAAAATTCTCCCTTTTCAAGCTGCCCACCCCTCCTGCAGACCCCCAAACATCTCAGGGTGTTGAAACAACAACAGGGCAGCAGTGCACAGTAAATCTGTGTCTCCTGGTGATTTTTTTCCACTTTGAAGGGTGGTGGAAGGCAAAAAAATTGAAGGAAGATTCCAGGAATTCCCCTGAATTTTGTCCCAGAGTCGCAGCCTGGTTTGGGGTGGGAGGGACCTTCGAGCTCATCTCATTGCAACCTTCCCTAGACCAGGCTTGGCAGAGCTCAGCTTTAGAATCCCCTGGAGCCCAGACTCTGTTCAGAAGCCTGGCTTTTCCTTTTGCCCAGTGCTCCCAGTTCCCTGCACTGGGAGAACTGGGAGTGTCTGTGCCCAGCACTGCTGAGCCTCAAGATCTCCTCAGCTCAGTGACAGCTTCAAACTCTGTGGCTTTCCTCGGGGATGGGGATTTAATTAAAGACCTTGAAAAATGAGATTTGTTTTGAGGGCTGCTGCCTGCAATTTGTAACTTTTCAGGCCCTGGGAGCACAGACATGCACAAGGAACACATCAGTGACTTGTGGCAGTGCTTTGGGGGTGTTCAAGGTGTTAAAAATTATGATTACAGGCATAAATATGGCTTAGATGAATGACTTGAGGCTGAGGCTGGGATTTGCAGCGTGCTCTGCAGGAGCTGCAGCTCCCTTCTTGCACTGAATTTCCAGAGCAATGTTTCCATTGGGTTCTTGGGGTTTTCTGTAGGGTTTTTTGTTGTTGGTTTGGTTTGTTTGGGGTTGTTCAGTTTGGTTTGACGTTGTTTTGTTGGGGTTTTTTTGAGGGGAAAATAATAGTTAATTCTTTTTCTTATTTTCCCTTGGCCAGGGAAGATGGATTTAGGAGGGGAAACCAAAAATTAGGATGGGGAAATGAAACTCTGGATTAATTATTGAGGGGAGAAAGCATTTCCCTGACCTGCAGTGGCTGAAGCAGGGCTGGCTGTGCTGAGCTCTGTGACTGACAGGTGTAATGGATTGAAATAAAATCCTTGTTTGTTATTGCACATGTCCTGAAGGATCAGCAGGGTTTAAGGCATCTTTTCCTCTAAAAAATTGCCTTAAAGAACAGTCAGGGGAAGGAGGGTTGGGAACCCCCAGGCAGGGGGGTTTCGTGGGCTCAGATATTCACTGGTGGGTGTTAATAATGGCTTAAATTTGGGGTTCTGGGGGGATTTTGGACCCTGGCTGAGTCCAAGAGGGGGGTTTGGCTGTGGTGGTGGTGGCAGGTGGATGTCCAGCCCAAAGGCAGGGTTTTTTTCCAAAGAATCTTGCTTGGTTTGCTCTAATATTGAAGTGGGAGGAAGAATAAAATCTCTGCTGGGTGAGGGTGGAGTTCAAACTTAACACCAGCAGCCTCTGATTCAGATTTTAACAGGTGTTTAAAGAATTAGGAGTCAGGTGATCACAGAAATGTGGTGATTAACTGCGGTGATGGAGGAATTGGGGATTTAATTCCTTTTTTTGCCACTGTTGGTTCATCATCAGGTCATTCACAGAATGCAGTGGTGAGGTCCCATGGGCAGGGACACCTTCCAGCAGCCCAGGCTGCTCCAAGCCCTGTCCAGCCTGGCCTTGGGCACTCCCAGGGATGGGACAATCCCTTTGTTCGACATTTCCTTGGTAATGAAGAAAAACCCAGATTTCTTGCACTAATTTTTACCTGCCTGTCCCTTCCTCTAGTGCTCTGCACTGTTGTTTCTTCTCTGGGCATTGCAGAGCACGTTTAAGCCCTGAGCCAAAATGAGAAGTCAAGCTCCTTTTTGGTTTTATTCCAGGGCTTTGCAGGTTTTTGGTGTGATTTTGGTCTGATTTGGGGGGTTTGTCTCTGTGTGTGCTGGGCATGCTGAGCCAGCAGGGACCGAGCTGGTGCCTTTGGGGAGCCTGTGCACCTGGAGCAGAGAATGCTGCAGTGTGTGCTGCTGCACAGGGGCGTTATTCATCACCCACAGAGTCAAAAGGAAGCTTTGACAGAGCACCAGCTCCTTCAGCTCTCTCAGAGGGAGGCCAAGCCCGGAGCAAAGCTGTGAGAAATCCCCTGGAACCCTCTCAGTCAGGTCTCTGTCCTCCCGTGCACGGCGCCCTCGCAGCTCCTGCAGGAGATGCTGAGCTTGGATTTGGCTGCAAAACCCCGAGGAAACATCTGAGCTGCCTGGCAGGGCAGCAGAGAGAGCTGCTGCTGTGTGCAGCTCATCTCTGGCACAGCTGGGCTGCTGCTGCTGCTGAGATCCTGCTCAGGGACCAGGGGCTGTGGCTCTTCAGCTGCTCCCTGATTTCAGGAGAGGTGGGACACTTAATGCAAACCTGAGTTCCTGGGACAGAAAGATGAATTCAGGGCTTGAATTCATTCTCCTGATTCTGAAATCTTGATCAGGGGCTGTGGCTCTTCAGCTGCTCCCTGATTTCAGGAGAGGTGCGACACTCTTGGAATGCAAACCTCTCTGAGTTCCCCAGAGAGAAATGAATGCAGGGTTTGAATTAATTCTCCTGATGCTGAGATCCTGCTCAGGGGTTGGGCGGCTGTGGCTCTTAATCTGCTCCCTGATTTCAGAAGAGGTGGGACACTTAATGCAAACCTGAGTTCCTGGGACAGAAAGATGAATGCAGGGCTTGAATTAATTCTCCTGATGCTGAAATCCTGCTCAGGGATCAGGGGCTGTGGCTCTTAATCTGCTCCCTGATTTCAGAAGAGGTGGGACACTTGGAATACAAACCTCTCTGAGTTCCTCAGAGAGAGAGATGAACTCAGGGCTTGAATTAAAGCCTTTAGAGAAATTAAGATATATTAAGCCACATAGATATGAAGTAGAAGTGTAGGTTGAAGTTTTAAGTAAGTGGAAGTGTAAGTTATAACTGTAAGTAAGTAGAAATGTATTTTAAGTGCCTTAAGAAACTGCATTGAGTTCCTTTACTTATATTTTAAGTATATATTATTTATATTATACTTTAAATTAATAATACCTAAAATAATTAAAATTATAATTTATATTTATATTTATACTTATATTTTAAGTATAATATATTTTAAGTGCCTTAAGAAACTGCATTAGGAGTTCCTTTACTTATATTTTAAGTATATATTATTTACATTATACTTTAAATTAATTAAAATTAATTATACTTTAAGTAATTAAAATTATTATTTATATTTATACTTATATTTTAAGTATAATATATTTTAAGTGCCTTAAGAAACTGCATTAGGAGTTCCTTTACTGGAAAAAGAAAGGCCCTAAGGCCAGTTTCAAGTTCAGTAACTTAGCTCCACACATCACAAAAATGAGCAGAGGTGCTTCCCTCTCCTGCCTGCTGCTTTGGGCAGCACCAGACTGGTTTTGTGCTTGAATCTCTCTCTCTGTCCCAGTTCCTCGTGGCTCTGGGGGCACAGAGGCTGTCGAGGAATGAGCTGCAGAGTTTGGGGACAGGCCAGGTGCTTGGGTCACCTTTAGGGACAAGAAGTGCCCCAGCAGGGCCCTGGGCATGGCTTGGGCTCGCTCAGAGGGCTCCAAACCCGTGCCTGGTGGCTCCTGGAGGGGCTCCAGCCCCCCTGGAGCTCCAGCAGGTCCCTGTGAGCACTGCAGAGGCGTTTGTTGGTTGGGGAATCCCATAAATCATGAACAGGGCAGGGCTGGAACGTGCCTTGAACTGTTTTATTTTCTAGCATCAGTTTTATTACATGGTTGTGACAATGGGAAGATGCCATCAGCTCACGTTTCAGGCAGCAGACCAAGAACTCAATATTATAACTGACTTTATAAGTTTTTTAACTAATTACACAAAGCAAAAGCATATTGCCAGCAGTTCTATCCAATCACTATAAGCACACGTACCTTTGGTTCAAACAATTCTTGCTTATTTCCAATACAACACCTGCTTGTAAGCCTTAAAACAATGCACAGAGCTCCATTATTAACTTAGAACTTCCTAATATCTCACTAGGTAGACTTTTCTGCAGCTTAAAGAGTTATTCTAAACAAGCATTAATACACAAACTATTGTTCTATTAATCCTTACTTTTCCACTTCTTGCCTAATTTTTCTGCTGACTGATCTTATGGCTGCTGCTTAGCTTTAATTGCAGTTCTGCAATTTTAAGTAAGTTCTGCTGTCTCTGAAGCCTGTCTTTTGCAGCTTTCCCAAAACCCTCTGATTTTATGGATTCCCACAGCACTTCTGTCCCCCCAGCTGAATCCCTGCAGAGGATGGATCCCTCTGTTCCTGCAAGCACCTCTGGCTGGCTGATGTGCACACAGAGCTCCAACCCCCTCACCTGGCACGGGGAGCCAGCTGATGTCAGGAGGCTGGAATTCACACCCCTTCCCCCTTGCCTGGGCCTTTTCCCCCTTCTCCTCCCTAAATAAAAGTTGGAGGCAGCTCCGGAGCTGGCTGCTGCAGCTCTTGGAGCATGGGATGGGACTGAGCAGGGATGGAGTTTTATTGCATTTTGGTTGCTTGGGCTGTAGATGTGCAGATATTTAGTGTGGAATAAAACGTGGTTGAAGGCAGGGGGAAGATCCAAGTGGCAAGGACAGCTCAGACAAACGTGTCAGCCATGCAGTGCCTGATAGGGATGAGGAAATTTCCAGCTGTTTGCTGCTCCTTTATTATCTGCACTGCTCCCTTGGCTTTGCCATGTGTTTATAATCTCTCACTGAGAACCCAGGGTTTTAGGGTTGTGGAAACTTTGAAGAGCTGTCTAAGAATGGACATCCATTTTCTGTGCAAACACTGGGCTGAGCTTCTTGGTAACGAACATTTCTGATTTTATAAAAGCTCTGCTCGTGCTCCTTCTTCTCACTGCTGTTTGTGCTGATGGACACGATGCAGCCAGGTGGGATGGGGCAGAGAATCAGAAAAAGTGTTAAAAAATAACTGTGGGTTGAGATAAGGACAATTTAATATGTAAAGCAAGAGAATCAGAAAAAGTGGGGAAAAATAAATAATTGTGGGTTGAGATAAAGACAATTTAATAGGTAAAACAAGAGATTCAGAAAAAATGGGACAAAATAATTGTGGGTTGAGATATAGGTGGTTTAAGAGGTAAAGCAAGAGAATTGTGAAAAGTGAGGAAGAAATAAATAATTGTGGGTTGAGATAAAGACAATATAAAGGGTAAAGCAAGAGAATCAGAAAAAGTGGGATTGTGGGTTGAGATAAACATGGTTTGATACGTAAAGCAAGGAGAATAAAGCAAGGAGGTCTTCCCCCATGGCATGCAAAGCAGGGCTTTATCATAGAAAATGATTTTTTTGGGGAGGGCAAACACCATCACTTCAGGTGTACCCCTCTTTTTCCCACTTCCCAGCATGCTGGACATGGTTCCACAGGAATCATGGAATATCCCTTGGATCTGGGGCCCCTCCCAGCTCCTTGTGCACCCTCAGGCTGATGAAGGAGCAGCAGAAAATCCTTTGAGTCTGTGCAAGCAGTGATGAAACCTCCCGGTGTTATCAACCCCGTGTTCAGCCCGAATCCCAAATGCAGCCCAAAATCAGCTGCTGGGGTGAGATTTAACCCTCCCCCAGCCAAAACCAGCACAGCCCAGTTTGCTTTGGGCCCTGCTGGGCTGGTTCATGTTTCTGACACCATTTGGCTCCAGCTACCAAGTCAAAATTCAGAATAAATTCATTTAAGGGTTTAAAGTCAGGTCTGGCTGCTCCCCTTCTGGAGCCTCCACCTCTGCTGATGTGAGCAGGAGCAGATTAGGAAGTTAATGAGATGCATCACTTGCATGACTTAATTGATGTCCCAGAGCCCTGAAGGTGTGGAGGTGAAGTGCCCTGCCCGTGCTGCCATGGGATGTCAGGCAAGGTCTCCTCATTAATTAGAGCCTCAGGACAGAGCCCAGTGGGATGTGAGTGAGGAAAGGAGCATCTTGCTTCGTGCCTTTAGTTAAAATTCAGATTTTTCCCTCTTTTCTGTGAAGCACATGTGGATTTTTGGCCATCCAGCTGCAGGTCTGGGTGCAGGAATCCTGCTGAATATCGTGGAATGATTTGGTGGGGATTGCCTGGACTCGAGCTGCCTGAGGGGAGCTTGTGCAGCATCCTTGCCTCCTCACCTTGCTTCATATCCCAGAACATTCCCCGTGGGTTTTCCTGCCATCCCAAACACTCTGTGGGATTATTCTGCAGCCTGTGTCCCTCAGGGAAGCTTGCTTTGGTGTTTGTTTCCAAAGAACTTTTTGCCTCAGCTGAAGAATGGGAAGGTTTGTATTGCTGTGGTGGGAAATTCCTGATTTAAAACCTTTCCCTCAGGTCAGGAATTTCCTGCCCAGTGCTTAATCTCCAGGATGTGCTTGAGTGATGGAAGCTGGCTGAAGACACCCAGGGAAACCCAGCTCCTGTGCAGACAGCTGAGCTGCTCCTGCCCTCATCCAGTGCCTTTGACCCTGTCCCTGCCCTGAAGGGACACTAACCTTGCACTGAAAGCACATTTCAGCTGGGTTTGAGGCTCTGAGGATTGATTTGTGTGTTGCAAGCATCATTTGGAGCCCAGCAGTGCCACCCCTGTTGTCTCCTAATTCTTCTTTCTCCTTTTCTCTTTGCAGCTGAACCTGCAGACCTCTTGAAGGTGTTAGATTTTCATAATTTACCTGATGGTATCACAAAAACCACGGGGTTTTGCACAAGCAGAAGATCTTCAAAGAAGCAGATGTTGCTTACAGAGTAACAAAAGATGCTCAGCTCAGTGCCCCAACAAAGCAGCTGTATCCTGGTGAGTCCAGCTTTTGATTTGTCCCATGGAAATGTCTGATTCCTTCATTTCCCCAGTCTGTTTGCAGTGGTTTTGCTCTTTCAGGGGGCTGCAGATTTCCATCCATCAAATAATTTCCTTTTATCCCTGTGTTTGCACGAGGTGGTGGCTGTCCCTGCAGAGGAGGTGCAGTGCTCCCTCCCAGACTGGGAAATTCCTCCTCTCTCACTCTGGCAGGGTGACACCAGCTGGGGACAGAGGCAGAGGAGCCCAGGCTGAGTTTTGTTCTGTGCCTGGGGAGTGCCCCAGCACAGTGGGATCTGCTTCTGGGGCTCTGCTGTCTCTCCTAACACAAATAATCACCAGATAAAAATAACTGGGGCTGGCCCACAGCAACAGATGTCCTGAGAAAAGTTGTTTGGAAGGATGGGAGGCTCTTCAGGGGAAGGCACAAAGCCCTTGAAGAGCACTGCCCATTTGATTGCTGCCTGAGCTGAATTTTCTGGGCCGAGTTATTATCACTGTGTGTTTGTAAGAAGAAGTTGTGGACCCAAACCTGCCTGAGAGAGGCAAACAGCACCAGAATTGTTCCTTCCCAAGGCATTCAGGTGTCACTGATTCACCTGGGGGAAAGGAAAGAAAGGAAAGGAAAGGAAAAGGAAAGGAAAGGAAAGGAAAGGAAAGGAAAGGAAAGGAAAGGAAAGGAAAGGAAAGGAAAGGAAAGGAAAGGAAAGGAAAGGAAAGGAAAGGAAAAGGAAAGGAAAGGAAAGGAAAGGAAAGGAAAGGAAAGGAAAAGGAAAGGAAAGGAAAGGAAAGGAAAGGAAAGGAAAGGAAAGGAAAGGAAAGGAAAGGAAAGGAAAGGAAAGGAAAGGAAAGGAAAGGAAAGGAAAGGAAAGGAAAGGAAAGGAGCTGCTTCTGCCTGGTATGGAAGGCAGGAGGGAATTTAAGCAGGCACACACATCCTCCCTCAGTGCTTGGGAGGGATGAATGGATTGGCTGAATCAGAGCTAATGGGCTGTGCCACCATCAATGTTCTTAATTAACCCGGGCATCCCTCAGCCCCCAGCCTGGCAGAGGCACAAATGAAGGCTTGGAGGCTGGGCTGAGGAGGTGCTCCCAACCCTCCCCTCATTGTTGAGGTTCTTTCCAGCCTTCATCATCATCCTGCTGTGACAATAATTGTATTTAATCCGTGGTGAGCAGGAGCACAGGCTGGGTCTCACCTAAAAACTGAGCCTGATGTGATGAGGGCAACATGTGACAGGCTGGGTTTCATTGCATGGCCAACCCTTAGCAAAGGAGCTGCTCAGTCTGACCTAAAGCTGGGCTTAAATGTCTGCAGAAGGGCAAACCAGACCCTAAATTTGTCTTTATTGCTGCCCAGGGCAGGAAAGTTCTTTCTGATGCCAGATAAAGTCTTTGTGTGCCCACCTGGACAGGCTGTGCCTTCCTGTCCCTTCGTGGCATGTTGCTGAAGTGACTTCAAATTTTAGGCCTGGTGTCTACAAGCTCCAAAGTGGTCAGAGGAAATGTTCCAGTCTGGAATATCCAGCTGGGGTGGATTTGAGAGCTTGCCAGTAGTTTCTGTAGCCACTGTGACCAGTCTTGCCTGGTCACTTTTATGTGAGAGAAACCAGCAAATGGTGGAGTGAAAACAGGGCTGGAACATTCTGGCTGGTTGTTTAACAAGGGATTGGATCACAGCAGGTCTGACCTAGGGAACACAAGCACAGAGAGCTGAGCCCTGGAAAAAACTGAACCCTGGTCCCAGAGGAGAGCTGAGTCCTGGAGAGAACAGAATCCTGGTCCTGGAGAGAGCTGAATCCTGGAGAGAACAGAATCCTGGTCCCAGGGGAAAGCTCAGTCCTGGAGAAAACTGAATCCTGGTCCTGGAGAGAGCTGAATTCTGGAAAAAACTGAACCCTGGTCCCTGGAGAGAGCTGAATCCCGGAAAAAAACTGAGTCCTGGTCCCAGGGGAAAGCTCAGTCCTGGAGAAAACTGAATCCTGGTGTCAGCAGAGAGCTGAGTCCTGGCCTCAGGAAAGAGCTCAGTGTTGAAGATTTTCTTGGTTGTCTCTTTTATACCTTATTGCTTTTATATCCTCACCCTCACTGAGTTCATGGTTTGCATCTTCCTCCAGTGGGAAGATCTGGATGGAGTTATGGAGCAGCTTTTCCATCATTTCATCTCCTGGACAGCCATGGGGTGTTTGAAGCAGCTCAGTCCCTCTTTGAAAACTTCCAGAGTCCTTGAGGCTTCTCTGCTGCTTGCTCAGGAAATTGGGAGGAGCCAAGTGAAGAACTCCCAGAGTTTTCCAGCAGATCCATGGATGTTTCCTCATCTCTTCAACAAGATGTGACTTCAGCTCCCACCCCCAGATGAGAGAGGGGATAAAGATAACAAAGAAATTGCAGGGCAGTGTCCCAGGGGATGTGGTTTTAGGGCTTTTGTGTCACCAGGAGGGTGGGTTGGAGCAGAGCTTTCCCTCCCTGCTCCACAGCACCCTTGGCAAACGTGCTCTGCACAGAATATTTTCTGCTAATTAGAAGTTGGTGCTTTTCTAAGATGTAATTTCATGGGCTTTGCATTCTGCTGCCACAGCCAGCAAAGCAAGATGTATGTGTGTGTGTGTATATATATATATATAAATACATATATACAAACAAAACTTGTTTTTTCATGCTCAAAAGAGTAAAAAAAATGCTGAGATGCTTTTTGTCCTGGCTCCCTGAAGAAGTCCTGCTTCCCAACAAAATCTGTGCTTTTCCAGAAAGAAAAGCAAGAGAAAAAGAAGCAAGAAAGGCAAGGGTTTCAGTGGCAGCCAGCACAATGTCATTTGTGTGCTTCCATCAAATTTGCAGTTGTCATTTGCCTTCTCAGAAATCTCTGTTAGAGCTTGAACAGTCACCCCTGAGAAAAACAAGTCACTGCACAGCTGAGAGTCTGAAGGAAAAGGCCAGAAATTGGTGACACCATTGGAAAGCAGCTTTGCTTTGAAGAGGAAAAGCGTAAAGGCTCAGGAAATGCCACTTTTCTCTTTGTGTCAGGAACAGGATCAGCTCTTTTCTGATTTTTGCTGTTCAGCAGCTCAAACTTTCCTGTCCTTCCCAGACCAGGAGCAGGACTCTGGTTTAGGCTGTGTTTAGGTACACCTGGATTAGGAATGTTAAGGATATAGTTAGTAATTCGTCTCAGGAGCAGGACTCTGGCTACACCTGGATTAGGAAGATCTCAGGAGCAGGACTCTGGTTTAGGCACCACTACATTAGGAAGAAGGTCTTAGGAGGAGGGCTCTGGTTTAGGCACCCCTGGATTAGCAAGAAGATCCAAACTTGCCCTGTTTTGAAGATTTGAAGACCACAAGTTTCTACAAGAGCCTTTAATCACCGTGCTCAAGCAAGAAGATGCTCAGCCTGACCCTGGCTCATCCACTGGAGCATCCCATGGATTCAGCCATGCCCACCCCGGAGCTCTGCAGCTTCAGCAGGGCTGGGGGCTCCCCCCGTGCTGTGGGAGGTCCCACAGGGTGGGTTGGGGAGGCTTTGGCCACGGGGTGGGAGCAGGATGCCAGCCAGCCCCAGCGATGGATGCGCAGCATCTCCCAGCGTGAGCTCGTTTGAGGAGTGAATCCAAGAGCAGGACTCCATCCCCAAGCCTTTGTTGGATGCTGTCTCCATTGTTTTGGAGGGATTTGGGTCAATTTCTCCCTGCTTGGTGTATTTATGCTGATGTATTTATCAGTATTGGTGTGTGTGGGGATGTGTTTTCATCCCTCGTTCAGCAGCCCGGGTCATTTCTGCCTCTGACAGTGCAGGCATTGTTATTTTGCCAGGACAGCAGAGCAGTAACAGAGTAATGTCAGCTATAATTCATCCATTATGATTATTTGGGTTGAGAAACTCGCATCACCATGGAGACATTTTGATAATAATGAAAAAAAAAATTAAAAGCAGCTTTTTAATGAGTTGGCAGCTTGTCCAAGTTGAAAGGTACTGTATTGTGGGTTCATAATGAAATTTTGGACATGAACTATTTTACATAAAAGGCCCAAATCTGTAGGCTGTAATTGGAGCCAGGAAGGCGTATGGTCCTGCCTCAGTCCTCCAGGAGGGTTTGTGCACAGGGGGGGGAGATAAAGCTCAGGGCATCCTGTGGGAGGCACCAAAACCAGAACTGCTCTGGCCAAATATCTGGGGCTGAGTCCTGGGGATAAATCAGAATATAATGGCATTTAATTCCTGACTGGGAGGCCTCTCTGCTGCTTCCCAAATGTTATTTACCCAGGGTGAGGGGGATTCACTTGGTACAAAGTGTTTCTCCATAGGTACCCTCAGTCATCCCCCTGAAATTCTCCCTTTGCTCTGCAGCAATTCAATTTTGAAGCAGCTCCTGCCTCATCCCCTTCCCTGCTGTAGGCAGAGAAATACATTAAAACCACTTTGTTCCTAAAAATTAAAGCACCTCCCAGTCAGGAGAGGGAGAGGATGAGCTCAGGGCTTCTGTGTTTGAGCTCCAGCTCTGCTGTGGTGCCAAGAACTCCCCACTGCCACGTTCCTCATCCCCTCCCTGCGTGAAACCCCCCCTAGGAAAAAACCAAAGTAGTGAAGGAAATCTATTTGAAGCTTCTGGGCACTGAGCTGGATGGTTTTTGTGGTTGATTTGGCTGCACATCTGCAGTTCAAACAGGATCCCTGTGTTCCCTGGGTGCCACCAGTGCCACACGTGTCACAAACCCCACGGTGGGGCTGCCCCACTCTGCTCTGGTGGAAGATTTCTCCAGAAGGACAAAGCAATCCTTGATTTGCTCCTGAGGGAGATTCCCTGCAAGCCCCATGCCCTGAAATGCAGCATCAGGGGGGCTGTGTGTATAATTTAATCAAGAAATCTTCTTTATGAATGCTCCTGGTGGTTTTCAAGCTGCCCTGTTTGGGATGTGCATCCAGGATTTTCAGTTTGGGCTCATTTTATTTCAGTCTGAACAGCGGAGAAACCCAAAGATGAGAGAGGAATTTGGGTTTCTGCAAGAAGGTGATGCTCAGATTGAAACTTTAAATGTGTTTGCCTGGCCTTGCAGATTGACCCTGCACTGACAGGCTTTAATGGCTTTAATCCTCCAAGCCTTGCAGAAATAAAGACAGAAATCACCTGTGATACAGACACAGCTCTTTCCTGAGAGGAGAAAAGGTCAGGAAATGAGATGCTGTTTAATAAGCAGACAAATTAGCATTTTCCATTGATTGCCAGACTTATTTCCTTTTTCAGATTTTTTCTGTGTGTGTCTGCAGCAACCCTGAAAGCCAAAACCACGAAATCCTCTGTTCTCATCTGGAATGAACAAATCCTGATGCAATTCTCTGCTCCCTGAAATAAAAACCCTTCAAGATTGTGTTGATGCTTGATTTCCTCTGTCCCTTCAACAACTTAAATTCATTTGGAGCACCCCATGAAAGTTTTTTGCCTTGTGTCCTAAAAAGCTTTTGGGGGGCTTCTTTTGGAAGAGTTGGGTGCAAAAAATACAAATTTAAGCCAATGACTTTTGTAGAACTCTTGTTTCCCCAGCACAGGGGTTTCACCCAGAGTATTTGGGGAAAAGCCACGTTTTCAGCTGGTCCTATATAAACATTTAGGGCTGCTGATGTGCACACATCTGGGGACAAACCAGCCGTGGCTTCTCAGACAACAGCACTGTTGATGTAGGGATTATTTCCGAGGAAACCTCACTAACCTCTTTGCTTTTCCACTCCAGCTTCCCCCTTCCCAGAGGACTTCTCCATTCTAACCACTGTAAAAGCGAAGAAAGGAGGTCAGTCCTTCTTGATCTCAATTTACAATGAGCAAGGGATCCAGCAAATTGGTGTGGAGTTGGGTAGATCTCCTGTATTCCTGTATGAAGACCATACAGGAAAGCCAGGCCCAGAAGACTATCCTCTCTTTAGAGGCATTAACCTAGCAGATGGCAAGTAAGTGACATTTTGTGCACCAAGGAAAAAAACAGTTCATTGTTTGTATCCATGCCAGCATGTTGAACATTGTATAAAATAGGAATCGTGCCTGTAGAAATGTATTTGCACGCCCCTGGCAGCTGACAGGTGCCCCAGTCTGTCATTTTGCCCTTTGGTGGATTAATTTGACATCTGTAAGAATTGTAAATGAGCAGTCAGTGCTGCTGTCTGGTACTTGTGGGGATAGGGACATTGATTTTCCTGCGAAGGGCCTTAAAAAAAATCAGTTTGTGTTGAAAAATCCAGGCTGAGGCTTGTGCAGGGCTTAAAAAGAGGGTGGAAAAGGGAGTCAACAGTGTGGTTTTATCCCTGCTTCTTGCTGAAGCCAGAGCTGGCCCTCTCCTTCCTGGTTTGGAGGGATGAAAGCTGTCAATCAGCATTGCTCTTGCCGACCAACCCTTTAGGCTCTGCCCAGGGAGGATTTCCACGAAGGTTCGCAGAGCATCAATTCCCGAAAGTTCATTTTTTGTACAATCATTGCCTTGTCCTGCAAAGCCCAGCCTGACACGTCTGTGGGCTGTGTTCTCATAGGTGGCACCGAGTGGCTCTGAGTGTGCAGAAGAAAAACGTCACCTTGGTTCTGGACTGTAAAAAGAAAATCACCAAGTTCCTGGACCGCAGCGAGCATCCCATCATCGACGTCAACGGCATCATCGTGTTCGGCACCAGGATATTGGATGAGGAGGTCTTTGAGGTGAGCCACAGCAAGGAGCAGCTCTGGAGCTGTTCCACAGGGGTGATGAGACACTTCCAGCTCCTTTCTAAAATTTTTTGGGGTTTTTTTTCCATAGTAGTACGCTGTTGTTTGTGATTTTTGAGTTTTTATTTCGACTTCTTGTGGTACTGATGGAAACTGGGGGCCAGGTGGCCTCGGTGGAGTGAGCTCCTCTGGTTTCAAGCCCTTGCTGGGGTTCTGGACCATCTCTGCACTGGGATTTTGGAGTTCTTGGCACATTTAAACTGGGAAGGGCTCACAAGGTTTTCATCCATCCCCGAGCTGGGATTTAGAGCTGCAGGGGCAGTGAATGAAGGCTGAGGGAAGCAGCTCCCTCCCAAGTCCCAGCTCACCCTGGGGCTGTAGGAATTTGCTCTTTTTCCACTCATTGGCCATGGATTCTTGCTTCTTTTGCTCTGTGACACGAGGGGACTCTCCTTGACAGCTTGGTTGGCATGGTTGTCACCTCCCACACTCTGCTTCCAAAGGCAAAGCAAATTCCTGAGGGGTGGGATGTTCCCGTGAGCCCCTGGGAGGGAAGCAGAGAGGCAGAGCATTATTTATAGACAAGGTACAGATGGGAGAAGCTTTTTCCCATAGTTCAGCAGCATTTTAATGTCTGCATTTCCCTGGCAAAATCAACTTTTGTGCTCTACTGCACTTGTGAGGCTTTTCTAGGGATGAGAATCCCATTCCTGATCTTTCTTGTGAGCTGGAATTGCTTCCTAAAACCAGCACCAAGTGCAGTGGGGTGTAATCAAGCCCTGTTGATCTCTAGCTCTTTATTTTTATGGAATTTATTTAGAGGAAGAGCTGGATCTCCTGGGCCTGGGAATATCTCCTATCCCTGGCTAATCAGAGCCATAGCAAAGCCAGTTCTTGCCTTCATTTTGCTGTCACTCAGAGGGAAAGTTCCAGTCTGTTTAATATTACCAACATCTGGGAGCTGCTCTGCTGTAAACAGAGCAGGAATCCTGGGCTGGGTAGATCTGCCAAAATCCCAGTTACAGAGTGAGGCTTGGATCTCGAAATTGCATTAAATTAAGAGACGTTCCCTGGGAAGTTGAAGGATTAAAATGGAAAGTCAAATCTGGGTTTAATGGGCACTGGAGTGTCTTTCACAAGTGTTGGACGTTCTGCCAAATGTTTCAGCACTGGCTGCCGTGTTTTGATTTGTTACATAAAAGTGGTGAGTTCTTCTCCAGCTCAGGTCCAGTAGAGCCACTGGAAGGACTTGGTGTCACATCCAGGCTGGATGGAAAACCTGCACTTTCATTTTGTGAAATAACAGGATTTCCAGAGCTGCCTCTGAAAGCTGGGGGGTTCCCAGGTGGTTTTTGGGGTTCACCTGACCTTGGGGCAGCTGATTCCTCTGCCAGGGAGGGAACTGAACCCAGGTGTTCATGGGCGCTCCCTGCTCCTCTTTCAGCCCTTTCCATGGCCATGGCTCCCCTGCTGAAAAGACTTTAAACCCTGAGGGACTGATGCCTCAGGTTTAGCTTTTCTGTGTTTCAGGTTCTGTGCTGCTTTAGTGTGTGGGTCTGAGCTTCACATTATGGGATGGTGAGCTCTCTGCACAGAGCAGGGAGACAAAACAATTCCTGCTCCAGCTGGGCACCAAGGGCAAATGATCCAAATCTCAGCCCAAGAGCACAAACCCCGTGGGCTGGAGAGAGAAAAACAAGAAGGATGGGACTGCATGGGCTAAAGCTGGAACTCGACAATTAACTCCAATATGCAAATGGAGCAGAACTTATAAAAGTGAGAGGCCCCATGACTGGTTGAGCATTTTGTGACCATTTTGGTTCATCTTGGGTGCAGCCCTGGCTGGGCTCTTGTGCTGCCCAAGGTGGATCCATTGAGGAGACCCTTTTAATAAATCCCTGCTTTATTCTTTAGCTCTGTCCAGCCTCTGCTCTAGCTCAAGGACCTCCTCAGGTTTGGGGTACAAAGGAGCCTCTTGCCTGTTCTGGCTGTGAGCTCAGCTACCAGATCTTGCTGGCACTTATAAGAACAGGGTCATTAGAAATTACTTTTTTTTCTTTGTCTTACATGTACTGATATTACACAAGATGGATATAAACCCCCTCTAGTTCTGATATTTATCCTTTTTTTTTTTCTTTTTTTTTTTTTTGCTCACCTCCTCACGCACCACTGAAGCCACCAGCAGCTTTAACTGGGGTGGAAGAAGCTTTTCTGAAATCAGTGGACTAGAACCTAATTTCCTTCATATCTCAGCAACTCCATTTCCTTTGGCCCCTCCTTTCTCCTTTCTGCAAGGCTAAGCAGAAGCTGTGCAGGCTCAGAACAAAGGGCTCCGTTTCTGTGTTCCTGGAAAGCCGAGGGTTTCAGGAGCACGTGCAGGAGGCGAAGCTGCTGCTGTCCCACCCCACCTGCAAACCCCAGCTAAGGAGGTTTTCTGCTCTGTTGTGTTTGTCACTTTTGCTGGAAATTAAAAGAACCCAGTGAGGTTGGCTTGGAGACAGGGCTGGGGTTGGCTCTGTCTCACACAGGAGCTGTAAAGCAGTGGGAATTCATCTCCTCCTTGTCAGGACTGAAATCAAACCAGCCCCAAACACGTTTTGTTTTGGAAGCTGTAATTATTGAGAGGCTGGGGTTGTGAGGGGAGCAGCTCCAGAGCCCGGATGGGAACTTCCTCACTCGTGTTCTACTGCAAAAAAAACCCCGAAAAAAACGCTTTAAAAAAAGCCTGGCAGGAAAGGTTAGAGGAGTTTCAAAATATTTCTCTAGCAAAACATTCTTCCAGTGGAAAAATGACTTCCTCTCATTAAAATTCAATTAGCTGGGAGGCTGTGAGGGTCTCTGTACGGGACTGGGGAGGGTTGAAAAGGGGCCAAGCCCTGGGCCCAGGTTGGACAAGTTGAGTTTTGTGCTGGGTTTGTTGTAAACAGGAGTTTACAAATGGCAGGACAGGCTCTTGCAGGGCTGGGAGGATTCAAGCTGTGTCTGAGGGGATGAGACTGCAAAGGGATTTTTTTTTTATTTTTCAGGGAGAGAGGGAAGGACAAAAATCCAGCCCGTGGTGGGGGATAAACTTTCTCTGCTGCAGTCAGAGGGGTTCCTGTGGTGCAGCAGCACTGGAGGGAGTGAAACCATGTGAATGTGTCTCAGTTTTAGAGGGAAAAGCTCCTTTTAATTTGCTTTCCTTTAAATATAAATTAGAAACCAAGTCCTGGTTGTTGAGTGTAGGAATAGAGAGAGGGGGAAGCTTGGGAAAGGCTCTTTTGCAGAAAAAAAAAAAAAAAAAAAAAAAAAAAAAAGGCATTTTCAGCCTGAAAGCCAGGAAGAATTCCCAAACCATCCTGGTGATGCCCATTTTGTGCCCATGGCCTGTCCCAGCTGGGAATGGGGGACTCCCTTAACCCACAGCTGGGGGATCTTTGTGGTGGGAAAATGCCCCAAAATCTGGGGCAGGGAAATGTTTCTACCCCTGGGGTGAATTTAACCCCTTTGTGGGGCTGTTTGGAGGCATCTCAAGGAAAAAGCTCAATGAGCAATTTGGTTTCTGCAGCAGGGAGGGGCCCAGCCCTGGTTTTCTGCTCTGTGGTACTCCAGTGATGAGCAAAATGAGCCTCATTCAGACCTTGCTGCTCCATTTTCCAGCTGCATTTCCCATTTTGTCCCCTGATTTTCCAGCCAGGGGCTATTGTGTGCTGATAAAAGTCTTGTACAGCCCCTGGCTCCAGAGCTGGAGTTGGCATCATTAAATTGTGCCGTGGACATGGGTGAAAAATTGAGTAGGTTTTGGCAAAAATGCTGAGGACAGCCTAGGAACAAGTGACTGCTTTTGCTGCCAATTTTTTTTTGGTTCATCTGTGTAAAATTTTGCAGCCTTGTCCCACAAGTTAAGTGGGGTTTTGACCCTCTTGGTTTGCAGCAGTGTCTGGAGTGGCTGAACTGACTTTTCCCATGTGTGGAAAAGCTCAGAGCAGGAATATATTGCTTTTTAAGGTCACTTTTGGCTCCTTTAGAAGACAAGAGGAGTTAATTTTGTGCAGCTGAGAGCCATAACTGTGTCTCAGTGGTGTAGTTGGTGCTGTAAAACCTAAAAAAAAAAGTGGATTCCTCTGATCTCAGCACCTGTGGCCAGGAGGGGCTGACAAAAATTGTGCCAAAGCCTGTCCTGGGATGGGACACAGCACCCTGGAGGGTGCTGAAAGATGCTGCTTTTGATTTCCTCTCCTCCTTTGTGATTTTTTTTTTTTTTGGTTTGTTTGTTTTTCTGAAGCCCACGAGTGAAATCAAGCCGTCAGAAATGGAGGGAAAGCAATTTGGGATGAGCCAGAGAGGCCGGGCAGGGTGCCAGAGGTGCTCTTAGGGCTGCTGAGAGTTCCAAGGCAGCTCAGGACAAAGCAGGACAGACACATCAATGCTCCCAGCCCAGACATTGGGGCCCTTCTGCTGCTCTTGGGGTTGAAATGCCACCTCTCTTTTCATCTTGGGCCTTGTTTACACTCAAAAAACCAATTATCTCTGGGGTTGATAATCCCAGATTTCATTTCACTCTCATCAGGGTTTTCTCCTTCCCTCCCCAGCTCTTGGCTGTGGTGTTTGCATCTCTGGGAAGTGCTCTTATTTTCTAAGTTTTGTGGGTTATTCTACTCTCAGCTTGTAAGGTTGGATCAAAAGCTTTTGATTTAGTGGAAGAGGTAGAAATAAAAGGACATTTTTGTACATGTGGGTGCATTTTATGGTGGTTTTTGCTTCTTTTGGGGATGGAGAAGTTTCAGAGCCTCCTCTTGCAGGCAGATCTGCTGTTAACACATCAAACAGCTCTGTGCAGTCCAAGAGGAGATTCACTCTGTCTCTCCTCCAGGACTGGTGTGCTGGGGTGCAGAGAACTTGGAGAAACTCCTGCTAATTTAAGTTAGAATTTGTCAGCTCCTCAGGTCTAAATCCACGTCTAATTCACATTTAGACCCAGCTTTGCCTCAGCATCTCTGTCTTGGCTCTTCCTGGTGGCAGGAGGGTCCTGTGCAAACACCAACGGTGCCAAGGTGTGGGGGAGCACTTCTGATAGAGGGGAAGCAAGAAATTCCCTGATTCAGGAGGAATTCCTTCAAGGAAAGGGTGGCCAGGCATTGGGAATGGGCTGACCCGGGAGGTTTGGAGTCCCCAGCCCTGGAGGTGTCCAGGAAACACCCAAATGTGGCACTCAGAGCCCTGGTTTGTGACAAGGTGGGGGTCAGGCACAGGTTTGGTCCAGTCTTGGGGCCTTTTCCCACCTAAATAATCCTGGGATTCTGGGATCCTCAAAGCAGCAGCATCCCCAGAGCTTCCCATGAGCTCAGAGCTGGACCCATCACATCCTGCAGGATCTGAGCTCAGCCCAGAGGCTCAGGAAGGAGCAGGGAAAGCCCAGATTAATGAAGCTTTTGTTAAACTTCAAAAAACATTTTAAAAAATGAGTGTTTTTTACTAACCTGGATTTGTCTGTCAGGATGCACCACGGATCCATGTTCCCATTTCTCTCTCCCTGCCTTGGCAGGCTGCTGAAAGCAGGTAATTTACAGAGCTGGCTGCCTGCTCTGCTGGCCCTGCCAAATCTGATTTCACCTCCTTTGCTGCAGAGGCTTTCAGGGAGTGCAAAGAGGGGATGTTTTACACCACCACCCTATACCACGGTGTGAGAGGATGGAAAATAAAACCTCCTGAGCCAGCATTTAGGGATCTTTATTGAAGATGTCTGTAGCTTTCCCCAGTCTCCTAATAATTCTCCATTTGCTTGCTGGTTTTCTCGTCATTCCTTCTGCTTTGCCTTATTTTTTTTTTTAATTTTTTTTTTTTCCAAAGGATCCTCTTTAAAATGGTGCATTTGAGACATATGGATTAAATCACAGCTCTGGGCTCTTCCAGGAGAGCAGTGCTGCCTAGAAAATGTCTGAAATTATTGAGGATTATGCCTCTGGATGGGTTTGCAATTAACAGGGAGGTTTTGGGGCTGCAGTCCAAGCGATGCAGTCGATCTGATCAAAAATGTGAAATTTGGCCCCATTTGGCAACACCTCAGCCACAGCATCACCTTACACAGGTGCCCAGGGACGTCATCTGGTTTTATCAGGGAGGGAGGGCAGCACCTGGGCCAGAATAAGAATTGCAAACCAGCTTGTAAAAGTGACTCTGTGCTTTCATTTCCACCCCAGAGTGGCGCTGGCTCCTCTGACCCCTCAGTGCCAGGTGCCAGCGAGGAAAGTGAGAGCCTGGCTGGAAACATCAGCTGGATTGTTTGCATACACTCTGCTGAAACTCTTGTTTTCCATTTCCATTCGCTGGGTAATTGCAGGTTCAGCCATCTGGCCTGCACTCAAGCTTGGTGACTGGGTCAGCCTTGTCTGTAATGATGGAGCCTTGTTAGTCATGATTACAAAATACACTTTTTTTTTTTGTTTTGTTTTTTTTGGGTTGGTTTTTCCGTGGGTTGTTTGTTTTTTTGGTTTGGTCAGTGGTAAATTCCATTTCATGAACTGTCAAAGCAACTGTGTTGGCATGTGTGGATAATTAGTGCCGTTTGCTGGTATCGAATGCCCGCGGGCCTCTGATAGCTTACAAAGCACTTTATTGTTCAAACAGATCATAAAAGTGCTTTTATTGATGTTTCAAACACTCCTGCAGTCTATCATTTATCTTTTCAGGGTGCCAAGTGAAACATCAGCCTTAGGAAGCTGCGTGGTCTTAGAGCTTGTCCAGATTTAAGGCCCGGTTTTAGGAGGTGCCACCACCACCACTGGGGGTGGAAAAGATGAATTTTTAATGTTCCTCCCACCCCAAACCAGTCTGGAATTCGGTGATATGGGTGGGTTTTGGGCCAGGATGGCACTTTTGAGGGTTTTGTTGGCAAAGGGTGGGAAATGCTGAGGAAATGGGGCTCTTAGGCCTGAAAATGCAGGATTAATGCCCTTTGGGAATTCCTGGTGGAGGAGTGGGACCTCATCCCTGGCTGAGGAGCCACTGACACCCTGCTGCTCTGGGCACTGTAGCTGGGATGTGCCAGTGGAAAATCAACACTTTTTTGGATATTATCCCTCAAACAAGCAGTTTGTAGCCCAATGGTTGGGTACCAGGGGCTCCCGCAGGGGAGCTGGTTTGGAGGAGCTTTTTCCAAAGGGATGCTGAGGGAAAAGTGGGCTCTGCCATGGGTGTGGGATGCTGCAGGGCTCTCCATCCTTGCTGGCCTGGAGGGACAGGCAACTCGTGTCCCCTTTCCCTGGCCTTGGTCCCTCCTGCAGAAAGGGGCAAAAAACCCAGAGGAAAACCGAACAATCTCTGTGAGGCAAAACTCATCCTTTGGAGCAACTTCCAACCCCACCAGGGACTCTGTGGGATTTGGGGAGCTGTGCCTGGTTGTTCCTGACATCCCCCTGGCAGAGTTTTGTGTTTCAGTGCTGGCAGGCCCGTTTGGGGGCTCGTTTGGCGTGATGGATGCTCCGAGGTGCGGGGTCATTACTCTTCCAGCCCTGGCTCCGCTTGGAGTTTGTTTCCCCCCTCCTTGGATGGGAGGAGGGAGGAGGGGGATGAATTTCTTCCATGGAAAGTCTGAGGAGCAGGAGGCTGATTGCAGAGCCCAGACAGGCTGATGTAATGCTGGAAAGCTGCTCCTCTCTCCAGTGACATCATTGCAAGGTTTGCAGGGCTGCTGTGGAGAGGGGGATCTGCAGGGACAAGGATGGAGTTTCAGGGGCAGGAAAAGAACCACAAAGAGATTTGGGAAGGAGCAGCAAATGGATGTGTTTGGGAAAGATGATTTTCCTCAGCTTGGGCAGCAGGGGAAAGCAAATCCTTGTGCTTTTGGGGGAGAAGTTTCCAGCTGAACATTCTTGGCAGCATCCCTGAGCAAGATGGAAAAGGGATTTTTGGGAGCAGAGCGTGACAGGGAGTCCTGGCCCAAACCAGGACATGTTCCCCTTCCCTGCTCACTTGGGAACCTTGTTCTACTTGGGAGGTTATTCACCAATTAGGCCTATTTGCATAAAAGTTAATTTATTTTTTTTCCAGCAGAAGCCTGTAAATAGGAAAGAATCCTTTTTTATTTCCAAAAGAGTGGTGGGTTTGGATTGTTGCAGTGAATTTGTAGGAAGTGAAGGCTCATCTGAGCCAAACCCTAGGAGCTGGAGGAAGAGGATGATGAGGCTGAGCAGGGTTTTTTGTCCTTGTCAACCTGGTGGTGCTCAAGCTGCTGCTTCTCTGCAATTTCAATCTCTTTTGCTATTTTCCTGCCTTTTTCCACTCTTCTGAGGAAAGGACAGAGTAAAAAACCTTCCCAACCTAAAAACCTCTGGGCTGACTCCATGTTCACCCCCTTCCCCCGTCACTCAGGCCCGAACAAATGAAACACATGTTCCTCACACATGGTGAGGTCTTTCTAGTCCTTTTTTTTTTCCTTTTTGGAGGCGGGCTGGGCTGCCTGCCAAAACCCAGAGGAAAATCCAAGCCCACTGCAGACATCCCCAGCGTGCAGGTGTAGTCCTCCCTCTGACAGAGCTGAGCAGGCTGCAATGGAAATGTTCCCAATCAACACATCCCCCCGGGCTGGGAGCTGGACGAGGGGACTCCTAATGATTTATGCAGAAGGTTGGATGGGGATTGGGGTGTCTGGGAGTTTTCTATCCCCTGCAAGAACATGGAAAAATAAGTCCCTGACCGTGGGCTTGTTGTTCTGCACACGCAGCCAGTGCTGGCTGGGGTTCAGGAGGTCAGACCTGCTTGAACAAACACAGCTTTGGCCACTGCAGGGAAAAGTGAGGGGAAAATCACTGCTGAAAGTGACTTTTGGGTGCTGTTCCCTGCTCTGGAATGGCTGCAAACACTGCAAGGTTCTCCTGAGACTTTGATGCCTCGCAGGAGCAAATTTATCTGCAGGTTTGGTTTGCTCTTCTTCCAGCTTGCTGCTCAGAGAGGTGAGATTTGGGCTGGAGATGCTCAGAAGGGTGAGATCTGAGGGTGAAATCCGGGCTGGGGATGCTCAGAAGGGTGAAATCTAGCCTGGGGATGCCCCGAAAGGTGAAATCCAAGGGTGAAATCCAAGCTGGGGATGCTCAGAAAGGTGAAATCCAGGCTGGGGATGCTCAGAAAGGTGAAATCCAGGCTGGGGACACTCAGAACGGTGAAATCCAGGTTGGGAATACTCAGAACGGTGAAATCCAAGGGTGAAATCTGAGCCCTTGGGATTCTCATCCTCCACTGCATCCAGTCCTGTTCCTTCATGGGTTTGCTTTGGAGAACCTCGTTCCTGGGATGAATTTCACACCTGATTTTCAGGCCCCAGGTGTACAAACACAGCTCCCTCCCTTGGGATGAAAATCTGGGGCGTTATTTCATGGAACTATGCAGGTTTTATGCTTAAAAAATCACAGAAAGATCAGTTTTCTCCAAAGATCATCCAAGTCCACCTCCAAGGCAAGATTTTAATTTTTTAATGCTGAATTTGAGGTAGCAGATGCTGCATAGAATAAATGAAACCCAAATCATTTTTCATGGCCAGAAACGAAGAACCCAATTGAAAAAATACCTTGGGGTGTGAACATTAACAAAGGGCACATTTGAATTTCCTGGAAAACGAGGGAGGAAGGTGTGTGGATGAGAGGTGTCACACCTAGGTTTGCACACCAGCTCAGCTTTCCATTTCCTCAGCAGCCAAATTTCCAACAGTGGTGGGAATTAGCAACAGGAACCTGCACAAAGCCTCCTCCTCGGGTGGTCCCAGCAGGTTCCTGTTCCATGGTTGGGTGATTGTCGCCAGCCAGATGCAAGAAAATCCTTTTCCAACCAAAATTTGGTGTTGAGTTGCATTTTCTGAGTGTGTCAGCAGATCTCTCCGAGCTGAGGGGCGTAATCCCATTTCTATCCCCAGATAACTTTGGCAGCCAGGTCTATTTTCCCCCATATTGCCTTTAATCCATAAAACCTGGATTCTGCGTTCACCTCCTGGGGCAGAAAACGTTCCAAGTGCTGATTGAAAGCCTCTGTGCACACAAAGCCCCCTTGGTCCTGAGCCACCTTGGTGTGGAGGAAAGCTCAGGGTGGATCTTGGGGGTGCAAATCCTGTCTGTGGGGCCGAGGAAACAGCAGCTCCACTTCCACATTCATTTGGCTCTGAGGGGAAAAAATAAATGGAGTAAAAGCAAGTTTTGGGTAGCTCAGGAGGCTGCAGCTGCTGTGGGGTGGGACTGGAAGCCCTGATGAGCTCTGGAATCCAAGAGCCACCCTGAGGCACTGGGAGTGAGCCCAGGTGGGACTGGATCACCTCGGAGGTCCCTTCCATCCCAACCCATTCTGGGATCTCAGGATTTCTTTGCTGCCCCCTCCCTTTGTGTCTGAAGAGCAGCTGCTCCTCCAGCCCCTCTTGTTGCCCACCTTCCCCAAATCCTCTCCTTCCCTGTGCATCCCTGACCTCCGCTGTGGCCAGAGGTGGGAATGAAACCCTCTGGATCTTTGGGATCAACACCTCCCAGGCAGCTCTGCGACCCTTTTTTTACACTAAAACCCAAGAAAGTGCCTCCACTTGCTCTCAGTGAGTTCTCAAATGAGTAACTCAATCCAAAAGCTTTGCTTTACTCCATATTTTCCACGTGAGAGACCCCCTCACAATCCACCGGCGTATCCATCCTCCTGTGGGCAGCAGAATTCCTCATTTTCCAGAGATGAAAGGGAAATAAATCAACGTGAAACCAGAGCCAGGCAACGGTGCAGAGGGGGAAGACACAAAGGAGCAGCTTTGTGCTGGGCTCGTAATGAGGGGGAATCTGTTTTTAACCCATCCCTGATGGTTCACACATATGTCATGGAAAAATAACTCCTCCAGGAGAGCTCCAGGTTATTGGCTGATTATTTGATTTGGAGGGAGAGGGGAAACTTGGAATGGTGTGAGCAGGGCTGGGTGAGGAGGTGACAGCAGGGGGATGGGGTTGGGAGAGGGAGAAAGGCAGCACTCAGTGGGATGGTGGAGGGAATGGGGAATTGGGGTCAGGGCTGCAGGAACAAGGAGCCAGGGGAAGGCTGGGCAGCCTCGAATTTGGAATTGGGTGGAATTTTTGTAGACTGTGCCTCCTCTCCAAGGAAATTCCTGCAGGAACAAGGAGCCAAGGAAGGCTGGGCAGCCTCGAATTTGGAATTGGGTGGAATTTTTGTAGACTGTGCCTCCTCTCCAAGGAAATTCCTGCAGGCATGCAGGAACAAGGAACCAAGGGAAGGTTGAGCAGCCTTGAATTTGGGATTAAGTGGAGTTTTTGTAGCCTCCTCTCCAAGGAAATTCCTGCAGGAACAAGGAGCCAAGGGAAGGCTGGGCAGCCTCGAATTTGGGGTTGTGTGGAGTTTTTGTAGCCTCCTCTCCAAGGAAACTCTGCATTCCCTGTGGACAGCCTGGATACCAGGGCCCTGCTCGGATGGGGACAGCAGCCAGGCTGTGGGGATGTCACCTTGGTAAGGTGACAGCAGAGTGGTGGCACAGCCCAGGCTGGCCTGGCCTACCTGCTGCTCAGAGAGCAGAGCAGGACAAGGGGAAACGGGGCCTTGGGTGTCTTCCAGGGATCCCTAATGAGTGGGATGAGGAAAATGGAGAAAATCTCTTTTTGAGGCTGGCCTGGGAGCGCAGGGCATTGAGTGTGGGTGTCCTTTGGGGTACCCCACACACAAAACCAGGGGATTCTTTCAGAATTGCTTCTGGCCCCATCCTGTCCCCATCCCAGCATTATTCAGTGCCAGTTCCAGGGCTGGCACGGCAGGGCACACAATGCCACCCATTCATTTGGCCCCATTCAGTTCACACAGGCCTGGGCTGGGCTTTTGTGGGATTTTTCTTTTCTTTATCTTTTTCTTTTTTTTGAAATTTTCACGCTGGACACTAAAGGTCAGGCTGACCCTCTCCTCCTTTATGTAAATGTCTCCCACAATGTGCAGGCCATGATTTAATGCAGCTTTCCAGAGGGTCTAAATGAGGTTTTTGGGATGCTGTCCATGGGATTGAGCCTTGCTTGGCACATGGGACACTCGGGGTGGCTCTCAGGGACAGCACCACCATGTCACCCTCTCCCATTGCTTTGCCCCTGCATGGAAATTTCTTTTCCTGACTGTCAAGATGAGGCTAAAATTGCAAAATTCCATTTTCAGGAGCTTCACTGAGTTATTCTTCATAAGCATATCCAGGCAAGCAAACGTATTGAGCAAGGATAAAGAGATTTTTTTTGGTGAATAGTCTCATTTGCTGCTTCAGAAGCATAATCTGACTTGATGCTTCAATTAGGGAACAAAACCACTCCATGTGAATGTACCTGAGCCAAATCAGCTCCTGTTGGAAAATAATGGGAAGGAACTGCTGGAAAAACTGCTGCTGAGGGGCTTTTCACACTGGTGGTTTTGTGAAAGCTCTGGAATAGAGAATAACTACAAAAAAAGGGTAAAAAAGTCCATGTTTGAATTCTGGAGAGGTATCTGAGGGACGGGTTTGGGGGTTTTGAGGGATCTCTTGCTATGAAGTCCCTCTCAGGGGGTGGGATTAATATTATGAACAGATGGAGGGTGCCTTGATTAATAAAACCCCTGAAAAACTCACATTTGAGCAGCTTTTCAAGGATTCCTTTCAACGTTATACTCTGGATTCCCGCTAGGAATTTATCCTCTGGAGGGGGAGAAGGAAAAACCAGCTGTGCAGGGACCACACCACCAAGGTCTGGATGTAAAAGCAGTGAGAGCACAGCACATGGTGATTGTGGGGCCTCTATTCTTGGGGCTGTAATTTGTGTGTAGAACGACAGAAATGCTGATTTGGAGCCACCAAATGAGGAGTTTGAAGGCAGAAATCACAGAGTGCCAGGCTGCTCTGTGGTCATGGAGGGGAAAAAATAACTCCAGGGAGTGTTTGGAGGGGCAGGAACGACTCCAAGTGTGTTGAGCAGATGGAGCAGCCGCTGGAAAAGCTCAGCTGAGGTCACCTGGGTGGCAGTGCCAGCCTGGATCTGCTGACAGGTATCCACAAACCCTTGGATCTGCTGTATCCCATGAAATCCCTCTGGAATCTGTTAGCTGAGACCTGGGCACGCTCCCTTTCCTCCTCCGTCTTGGAGATGGAAAATTGAGGAGAATGTTGGGGTTTTTTTTTCCGTGGATAGGCACAAAGGCAAGGAAAACTGCTCATTTTGTGGTGCCTCAACCCATCTTTTTCCAGCAGCTGTGGGAATTGGGAAGCCCAGAGATGCTCTGGGATTAGCCAGGCCTGGATTCCTTCTAATTTGTGTCTCGTGGTTGCCTCAGCTGCTGGTAGGGACATGAAAGGGGTGGTGGGGACATTAAAGAGATGTTTGGTGCGTGCCTGGGTCTGATCAGAGGAGAGCTCACCACAGACAATGCTCTGGGATGATTTCTTTTCCTGAGCTGTCTGTTTCCATGACATTTATAGCAGTTTAATTATCCTGAGCCTCTTTTCCCTGTCAGAAGAGATTGAAATCAGCCATCAGACAGAAGAATGATTGGGACAGACAGACACACCTGCGGCTGCACAGAGCCATCACCCAGGGCTTGATTTTGGGGGGAAAGCAGCCAAAAAAATGCAGGGTTATCCTAATGAATTCATGAGAAGAGAGAGCTTCCTCATGGCTGGCTTTAAAGCTTCAGATGAAATCCCTCCAGCAGGTTTCTGGAGCCCACGAGGTGAACACTGAGGGATGAGCAGTTGTGAACTGGGTGAAGGAGTTTCCCTCTAGGAAATGCCTACAACAGCTCTACTCCAAGTCTTTCTTCTGAGTAGAATCCTTGTAGGGAGAGAACCCTGCCTGAGCTCCTTGTAGGGGTTAAAAATGAGCTGGGTGGGAGTCCCCACACAGGAGAGGTTTGTACCTACCCCTGTGGTGTGGCTGTGCCAAGCACACCCCAAACCTGCTCTTCTCTCCTTCCAGCTCTTCTCAGAACCCAGTTTCCCCCTTTTCAGTCCAAACTGGACAGGGGGAGCAGCAGGTCACACTCTTTGCTGGGTCCATGGGAGTTTGGGAGCAGCCAAAGGAAACTGAGGCATCTTGGGGGGGTTTTCTGCAAGCAGGTTTTTTACCTTTTCTTTTTCCCTTCTCCCCCTGAAATCCAAGGGACAGCTTGCCCAGCAGCTCCAAAGTCATCCAGCAGAGGAATTCTTTCTTCCAGTCAAGCCTGGGGTGTGGCATGGCTTAATTAGATCCAAATTGGATCCAGTGTGAGGTTTATAACCCAGGGAGAACCTCAGGTGACTCAGCCCCAGCTCCTGTCCTGCAAAATGACAGAAATCCCCCAGAATTCCCCAAATCTGGGTGGTTTTTCCTCTCTCAGTGGAGGACCTGCTTGAAGTCAGCACTGCTTGACACCTGAAGGTGTCACAAGGACAAATCTCCAGGCTTAGAGAGCCAAAATCAGCCTCAGCCACGCGGTCAGGGCATCCCTGGGATCCCTCAGGGTTATCAGCACCCAGGGACACCCAGGCAGGGGCAGCTGCGTGTGGGGACATTTCTAAACCCCCTCTGAGGGTGACCCACCACGCAGCTGCTGCTGCAGAGGGAAAATATCCACTTCAATGGGATGAAATTTGAACTAGAGTTTAATAAAAACCTGTGGTTCAGGTTGCTGGTTCTTCACATGTGTTTCTGATCTGCTGGGGGGGCTCAGGCCATCTGCTCAGAGCACACAATTAAAAAAAGAAAAGTTTAAAACCGCTCATTTTGCAAATGCAAGGACTGACTTTGCTCTCCAGTTTCATTTTCCTATTGTGATGTTCTCTCTTTATTGGGGTGGAGAGAAGTGAGACTGTCAGGGGTTTCTTTTTTCCTTTCTTTCTATTCTTTGCCCTTTAAAAACCAGAACTGTGCCATTATTCCCCCCCCTCTTTGCAAAAGAGCTGCAAAAACCTCTCAGATGATTTTTTCCTCTCAGATGATTTTTGCCTGTGCTAGCTCAGTGCTTGGAGAGAAGGAAGAAATATAAAGCAGCCTTTTGTCCCAGCAGCCCCTTCCCAGTCCAGCCACCCTTCCAGACTGGGACTGCAGCCCCATCCTGCTTTCTGTGGCCAGAACTGATTGTTTTGCACCCAGAAACCCCGGGAGATAAATTGTGGTTTGTTCAACAGACATAAATATATAAAAATAGCCAAGCAGAGTGGCTGAGCAGGTTGTTGATTTAAGGATATGTCTCTCTCTAGGTGTTTTTAGCAGCTTTGTTATTTTTTTAAGGCACCTTGGCTGCCTTTTCCCCTTCCTGCAGTCCCCACTGCCTGGCTCTTTTCTCTGGCTGCACCTCCCCATCCCACTGAGGTCAGTGAGGAGAAATGCAGAGAAATGCAGTTTTAAGAAGGACCTGGGAAAAAAGAAAAGTGAAAAGCAGGGGGGGAAAAAGAAAGTGAAAAGCAGGGAAAGCGAAGTGGAAGTGAAAACCCAAATCTTGCCAATATTTGGTCCCAAAGGGCTGCAGTGGTGATGCCACCAGGCTCCCAGGGCTGATGTCAGGCAGGAGGAAAACCAGAAGCCACAGAATCATTTTTCCTCAGGGTGGGTCCTTCTCTCTGGTGGAATTCCCTGCAGCAAACACTAAAAAAATGCTAAAAAACCACTTTTGTGCTCTGAAGGGGAGCACACAGCCCACGTCTGGTGGTTTGGAGCCCCAGACATGAGTCAGGGGACAGCTGGACACGTCCCCTGCCTGGGAGGGACCTGCCTGGCCCAAGATGCAGGGGCAGGACACTCAAACCTCTCTCCACTTTTTCCTGCCTGTGTTCCCTACCTTAAATCTTCCCATTTTCTACAGGAAATCCCAGCTGCAGCCTGGCTCTGTGCCCCCATGCCAGCCTGGAGGAGGGCTGGACAGGACAGCCCTGCTGAGGGAAGCTGTGCCCTTCCCAAAGTGCCTTTAACAGCCTGGAAAACCAAAAATACCCTGGAGAAATTCCCTGCTAGGGTGCTCAGAAGGTGCTCGGGGTTGTGTTTGCTGTAGGGTTATTGACCCTGGGGTAATCTGGGATTGGGATGGGAAGTATCCACCTGGAAATGAAGCTTGTGGTGGGGCCTCCTGCCCTGCCATGGAGTCCTTGACTGGTATTTGGGTGTTGGCAGAGCGACAGCTTCTTCAGGAGAGCTTTCCAGAATTAGCAAAGCCATCTGGCTTTTGTTCCCCTCTGAGGGAATGGATTGTCCTTCCCTTCCAGTGAGGAGTCCTTGCTAAGCTGCTCCACACTTGGGTTTGGGATAGCACACAGACAGAGCTACAGTGTTCTGTGGGCTCTGCAAGCAGCCCTTTGCTCCAAAAAACCTCTTCATTTTAAAGCATGAGTCTGAATTTTAAACAGAAGCCACGAGGCTGCTGATCCAAGGATCAGTTATGGGTGGAAGAAATAGGATTTGTTCTTGTGGTGGGGCAGGGCTGGGAGTTGGGGACAGCATGGAGAAGTGCCAGGCTTCAGGGCAGGGGACAAGGAGGGGACAACCCTGCCCTGCTCCTTCAAACCCAGCACCAGGAGGAGCAGCGAGTTCAGGCATCCTCACATGATGGGAAATTGCTTTCCTCCCCGGGACTGTAAAATACAAAGGTTGAGAAATTACCAGAGAGGTTAATTAGCACCGAGCCTGAGGGCTGATGCTGCTCTTGCTGCTGTGGTCGGGGAAGAGGCTCGTGGGCTGTGCTGATTGCAGTGTTTGTGCTCTGCAAGCCCAGCCTGGCTGGGCTGGGGGTGCAGCACTGGCTCAGGGTTTCACTGCAGTCCCCACACAGAGATAAAATGAAAAAAAAGAAATTTTCCCCAGCCCTCCAGAGGGTTTGGAGCCACATTTCGTGCTGGTGGCACTTCCCTCCCTGCTCTGCTGAATTAAACCTGGTTTTTCCAAAAAGGGCTGGGCAGAGGCTCCTCTCTGAGTGCCCAAAGCAGCAGGAGCTGATCTTGTGGCAGCCCCAGAGCAGCCCCTTCCAGCCCCTCTGAGCAGGATGGGGACACAAACACCCAGCTGGATTTAGCCAAACCACCAGGAATTCCTAGCTGAGTCACGGCTGTGTGCAAGTCAAGCTTTTCTTTTTTAAATTTATTATTATTTAGCCAAACTTTCAACAATTGCCTTCCCATTTTGTAGTGCCCAAAGGAGGCTCTTTAGGCACCAGCTGCTCTGTCTGGTGGGGTCACTCCTGTCCAGGGCTGGCCAGGAGAGGGCTCAGAACATGGGGACAGGGACTGGGGGAATATGAGGCTTTGTTTGACCCTTTTCCTGCAGTTTTGCTGCTTTTTTGGAGCTGCTGTTTAAAGGAGGGGCTCTGGGATGCTCTGAGCACCTCCAGCACCTCTGATTTTTGGGGTTTCCATGTGGCAGAACTGTGGTGATTCCTGGGCCTTTGCTGATGTCCCCACCACCACTTCCACTCCAGGCTAGAGCTGGGCTGCGAGAATCCGTGGGAAGTGCTGGTGACAGGATTTATCAAGTGGAACATCTGAGGGCTGCCAGGCTGGCTCCAAGACAGGGATTAGGGGTTTTGGAGGCTGAGCTTCATCCTGGAGCTGCACTGAACCCCTGCCCCTCTCCAGCCTCTGACTTTGGGGTTGTGGAGCCAGGGAGTTTGCCAGGATAAATCTCAGTGATTCCCAATAACTGGGAAGATTTTACATTGTCACTGTTCACCCTGGGCCTGTGTTCATCCAGTTGAAATGCAGGAGTTTCCAAAATCCAGCAGGATTTTCTCTTAGGGATGCTGAATCTCAGACTTTTGGGGTGATGCCCTAACCCGAGTCCAGTTAATGATCAGGGGGAGCCCTGAAGAATCCCAGGATTCAGGGAGCTGCTGCCAGTGCCAGATGAAGTCACTCTGATCCTCCTCTCCAGCTGCCTTTTTTTTTTTTATTTTTATTGAACCACAACGATTCCTGCGAGTTCCTGAAGTTGATGTCATTGGAAGTGATGTGACATTTTTTGCACGCATATAGAATAAGTGTTAAAAAATGCTCCAGAAAGAGCTTTTCCAGCCTTGTCTGGGAGCTGGCTGGGGAGTTGAGTTAAACTGGCTTTGATGGAACTTAATCCATAAAGCAAATGAGTCATCAGGCATAAATGGCTTTACCATAAATGTCAGGCAGATCCTTACTGGTCCTGACAGTTAGCACTTCCATCTGTCTGGTGGAGCAAATGAAACCCTCACAACTCACAGTCCTGTTCACAAATGTGCTGTCCTGCCTCTTCCTCTTCACCAGAAGTTTTAGGAATAAAAGCCAAAATGTGATTTATCCCTTTTTTTAAACACTGCCTCTCCTAATCTATAAAACTGTGGTTATTTGCAGGCAAAAAAAATTGACTTTTTATTCTCTACTTCAATTTTTTTTTTGTTAAACCAGCAAAACACAACTGAGCTCAGCCTCTGGATGCTACCAAGTGCTCCAGTCTCTGGAGAACTTCCTTGAGCCTTCTGCCCAACTCATTACCAGGCCAAAAAAGAACTTTACCCACTGTGTGGGTGGCTGGAGGACGCTGCTGGTGACTTCCACAAAGCAACACCAGAGTGTTTCCGTCTTGCTCCCTGCCTGAAATAACTCATTATTTGAAAACAAGTCTTTGATTTGGCTGGTCAGGCCTTTGAACCACTTTCTTGGTGCATTTTTCAGTTGTCTCTCTTGGAAAACCCTGTCCCACACAGAGCTGTGCGTGTGGATTAACGGGATCTTCGTCAGCGCTGCAAAAATCCAGCTGGGAAGGAGATTTTGGGGTGGTTTGTGACCAAAACAGGGAAACAAACGGACACTTGAGGGAGGAATGGGAGCAGGGCTGGCTCCCCTTTGCCGGGCAGGATCCCTGGATCCCTGGGCACAATTTATTAGCAGCAGCACACTCGAGAGGACACAAAAGGCTCCCGACCCTCCCAGCGCGCCTGGCTCTATTGAAAGTCGCCTTTTTAAACCCCAGAAATGGGGCTCTTGACAGCAGAGCTTTGTGCAGCTTTTGTGAGGTGCAGATAGTGGGGCTTTTTATTGCAGCCTAAATTAGCCCCTTTTATTGTTTGCTGCCGAGGGATGAGGTCAATTGACTGGGAATCTTGCTAACAAGGTTTTTACTCCTGGCTGCTTCTGACAAGTGTTAGCACGGGGTATCCCCCAGTGCTGGGTGCTGGCTGGGAATGAAACAAAGATGAATGGGCTGAGCTTTCCTCCTTCCCCCTCCCCTGAGCTGCTCAGCCTCTGTGCTGGGCCTTGGGTGCTGCCTGGGGTTCTCGGTTGTCCCAAATTCGGTTCTCCTGGATTTTGCATTGGTTCAGCCTTGGTTCTCCTGGACTTTGGTTTGATTCACCTCGATTTTTTATTAGCTCAGCCTTGGTTCTCCTAGATTTTGCTTTGGTTCAGCCTTGGTTCTACTGGATTTTTTATTGATTCAGCCTTGGTTCTCCTGCATTTTGCATTGGTTCATCCTTGGTTCTCCTGGGTTTTTTATTGATTCAGCCTTGGTTCTCCTCGATTTTTTATTGGTTCAGCCTTGGTTCTCCTGAATTTTGTATAGGTTCAGCCTTGGTTCTCCTTGATTTTTTATTGATTCAGCCTTAGTTCTCCTGAATTTTGTATTGATTCAGCCTTAGTTCTCCTGGATTTTGTATAGGTTCAGCCTTGGTTCTCCTCAATTTTTTATTGGTTCAGCCTTGGTTCTCCTGCATTTTGCACGCTGGAACAAGCCCAGGATGAGCTCTGGGCAGGGTGATTGAGTGGGTTTGAAAAGGAGAGGGGAAGCAGCAGCCTGTGGAGCGATGCTGGTGAAGCGTGGTGAGCTCTGACGGAGCCGTCTGATGCTTTTTCCTGGCGCTCCCCACGTCCCACATTTATTCAGTTACGCACTGATTTCCCCAAGTTCTTGACCCAGAATGAGCAGGAAGCTTCCCCTGCTCAGCCTCCCCCTCTCACCCAGCACAAACTGTGGGCCCCACACTGTCCTTTGGTGTGTTGAGGTTCAGTTTTCGGCTGTGCCTGCAGGGATTTGCAGGTGGTTTTTTCCATATTCTCCAAGGCTGAGGATGCCCAAGCTCCTGCAGGGAAGCAGGGTGGGATCAAGGTTTTTCCCCATGCATAGCTCAGGAGCTGCCATCAGCTGAGACTAAAAACAAACCCAGCTTTAGAAAATTCTCTTCTGCTTAACCTTTGGCACCGTGTTTAGCCAAGATGCCTTTCCTTGCTTTATCTGTTCCTTGAGGAAACGCAGTTCCAGCCCTGCTCACTTATGGGATGCAGCCTATCAGCTCTCCACGAGGTGTAAATCCAACCTTATCAGGGAGAAAAAGCTTTTTCAGCCTCTCCTGCCTCTTGGAGACAAGTCCCAGGTCTGCTTTGGGGCTGGTTTATTTCAGCTTATCCCAACAATGCCAGGCACTTCCCATCTTCCCATGGAAAACTGGGAGCTTTAAGCACCTGAGGGAGAGAAGGGCCCAAGTGGCTTAGCTGAGGTGTCAGGGAGGGCTGGCTGAGGTCCTGGGGGCAGAAATAGCAGCTGGAAGGGTTTTCACATCAGCCACAGATTTCCTTGGCCAGGTTGGGTATTCCCTGCTGGAGGGAATTCCAAAGGAACAGGTCTGGAGCTCTGGAGTGCCTTTGGAGACAGGGATGGTTTTATAATTTATGGCCTGAGTAACCCCATAACACTCCCAGTACCTCCAGCTCAGGGCTGGGGTGTCCTGGAGGTCCCACCATGGCCCAGCTCCCCCGTGGGTCCCATGGGCAGGTGGTGGCCAGGGCTGCTTGGAAAAAGGAAATGTTCTACAAGGCAAAAAAAAACTTGGAATATTTTCTTTCCCCAATAATCTAAGCCCAGTTTTGGTGGTTACATTGCAAAAGAAAAAGCTGGAATAGTAATGGCAGGACTGGATTTATATTAACAAAAATAAAAAAAAATTTAAAAAAAGGGAAAGGGAAGGAAAGATGTTTCTTGTTTTAAAAATGGAAAATTGAAACCCACTTTGCAGACATTTCTGTTAATTTTGTAAAGGTTATTCACTGGAAACAATGACTAATGAGCTTCAATGAATGCTCTTTGAAGGGTGACTCGGGTAGGTCTGAGAGGTGCCCAGATGTTCATGAGCTGCTGCAGGGAGGGAAGTGACAACCTGGGAATGGAGGAGGGAGCTCCAGGCAGCTCTGAGCTGCTCCTTCCCCTGTGGACCTCTGCCCAAAATGTGAACAGCATTCCCTTTTTTGGGGAGAAGTCAGTGGGACACATCCACGATCCAGCGACACCAAGGCAGATTTGGCCCAAAATGTCAAAAATATCCTTTTGCACAGGGCTGTTTGCCAGTCTGGCCAGGCTCCCTTTGGAGCTTCTGGTTCCTATTACTGCCCAAATCATCCTCCCAGTTTTGCTGTAACGCTCCTGCTTCTCCCCCTGATGCTTTAGCTATGTTTGTCTATTATTAAATAAGAATTTTTTTCCTTCCCCTAATTAAAGTATCAGCTCTAAACATCCAAGTAGTAAAGTCTTATGTAACTGTCTGCTGAATGAACTGGATTTTGGCATCGTGGTTGAGCAGCGTGGTGGCTCTTCAGGAAACTCAAGAGCAATTTCTGCTCTGACCTTCTGGCTGTGGCTGTGTCGGGCTTCAGGGAGCAGCTGCTCCATTAACCAGCCCTGGTGCCTAATGAGCTTCCTCTGCACCTGGTTTTTAGTATAAAAAAGCTTCCTTTTGGCTCTTTTCTGGGTTTATCAGATGCATTTCTAATCTCTCGCTGTGTCTGTTGTGGGTGGAGCATCGAGGTGAGTCAAGATGTAAAAAAAGGGGGTGATGTGAGACCAGCTGGTGGGGTGGGAGAAGCAGAGAAGTTTTGAGGCCAATAAGCAGCTTTTGGGACTGGCCAGGGTGACTCTGCAGCCCTGCACAGGACCAGGTGGTTATATTGCTGATTATATTGCTGATATATTATATTATATTGCTGATTTGGGGAGTACAAAGCCCTTTTGTTTTTATTTTTCCTGCACTTTGCTTGCTTGGGGCTGTCAGTGCTGTTGTACTGGGTGATTTATCTTTTGGGGAGGTGGATTTGGGGCTGGGGATGAAGCACAGTGGGTTCACACCTCGTGGAGCAGCCCAGGAGAAGCAGCTGCTCCCTGGACTTGGAGCTTTTCCTCTGGCTCATCTCAGGAGATGTGCCCATCTCAGGAAGGTGGCCCTGCCACGTGTCTTGCTTTCCATTTCTTTGTGTTTCTGGCTTTGTTTGCTGCCTCCACGAGCACCAGCCATCCCTGACCCTCTGTGCTCCCCTCCCTGCAGGGTGACATCCAGCAGCTCCTGATCGTGGCGGACCCGCGGGCAGCCCTGGAGTACTGTGAGCACTACAGCCCCGACTGTGACACCGCCATCCCCGACTCCCCCCAGTCCCAGGACCCCAACCAGGATGAATACGTGAGTCTGTGGGGATGGTTTGGGGTGTAATCACCAATATTTGGGTTTATTTCACCCTTGAAAACACGTGGTTCCGTCCTCCCTCTCAGCTTCCCCGCGACTCGTCTCCAAAGTCCAAGACAGAGATTGTTTTGAGGATTTGCAGGTTCTGGGTTTGGCTCTTGGGAGTTTCCCTTCTTTCTGAGCTCCTTCCATTTCCAGAGACGGAAAGGAACATCCTCTTGGAGCTCAGAAACACAGGAGAGACAACGTGAGCCAAGTGTGGGTTATTGATCTTCCCTGGCAGCTCCAGTCCTGTCCAGACCAGCACCTGTTTCTAAATTTCCAGTTATGCTGTTGGACTTGTAAAAGGATTAAACAGTCCTTTCTCAATATTCTGTGAAACAACAGGTGTTAAAGGAGGGAGAACCATTTTTCCCCTGGATTTGCTTTGAATCTCATTTTGGCAGAAATGCTCCCAAGTCATCCCTAGGAGCTGCTGTGCCCAATAATTTGTGTATGAAGGATTCACCCCAGGCCTTTTCCTTAAAAAAAAGGAAACACAATAAAAAAGGCTGGTGCAGGACGCATTTGTATGTTTGCTGCCCAATCAGAAATGTCTGGGTGTGGCTGAATTTAATGAGCATCAAATGAATTTTGCCCTTTTTAAGAGCTCTCAGCTCGCTACCGTTGCTGTCTGGCATCCTGAGCCACTCTCTTGGGCTGATTTGCTTTCAGCTGAGCCCAGACCTGCAGGGTCAGGGAATCCCCACGAACCAGTAATGCCATCAGCCCTGCCAGTTTATCTTTGGGATTAAATTAATCCAGCACCTAAGCAGGGCTTTGGGATGCTCACGGTGAGGCGCAGCCCCAGGGAAGCGCCGCGACCGCTCCGCCAGCGCTTCTGGAGAAACAATAAATAAGACAAATAAAACAGCACTTTGGTGGAAATCTGTGGCAGCAGGAAAATAAAACTCCTCTTTTGGAGCCAGCAGTCCAACAAGAGCTGGCTTGTCCCAGGGCTGTGTTGCTCCATGTAGGAATAACTCCTCCACGCTCCGGCGGCCGCTGCCAGGGAGAGCTGGGCTGGCGAGGAGCGGGGCCGTGCCCGCCTGGAACCAGCCTTTGTTTGGGTTTCTTGCTGAAGACTTGGATGCTTTGTTTGGGTTTCTTGCTGAAGGATGACTGACGCCTTGTGGGAAAGGTTGCAAGGATCTGCTTCTCCAAGGCCTGCAGGCCTGGGGTGGCTGGGCAGTCACAGGGATGCTCTGAGGGCAGAAACGGTTCCGGAGCAGCCGTGGGGTGTGAGGGCTCTCTGCCCCTCTCTCAGAGGGTCAGGTGTGGCAGATCTGGGAGGTTTCAGCAATCCAGGGTTAAAAAAATATCATAGAGTCACTGGTTTGGGTTGGAGGGATCTTAAAACCTATCAGATTCCAACCCTTGCCAGGGCAGGGTCGCATTCCGCGATCCCAGGTTGCTCCACATCCTGTCATGGAGCAGTCCCAGCTGCTCTGGGTGACCCATTCCAAGGGTTCCCCACCTTCCCAGGGAGGAATTTCTCCCAAATATCCCATCTAAACTTGCAGTGTGGAGCTGTGATGTCCAAAGGAGCTGGCAGGGACACGCTGGGTGCTCCCCCCTCATTTCCTGCTTCTCCTCCTCTCCTTGCAGTACACGGACGGGGAGGGAGAAGGTGACACTTACTACTACGAGTACCCCTACTACGAGGACGTGGATGAAGCTGTCAAACCAGAAGCCCCCACCACCAAACCCAGCCCTCCTGAGGTGGCTGCTGGAGAGAAACCCGAAACCAAGGAGGTACCGAGGCGGGTCCTGGCAGGGGTGTAGGTGCCGAGCTTTTGGAAAAGGGGAGGATGACGCAGAATGATTTTGTTCCTCTGATCGTGGTGTTTTATTTCCCACGTGTGACAGGATTATCCAGCTCCCACAGCACCCCCTGAGAGAGGGAACCCCGGGAAGCAGCCCAAGGAGGACGGAGCAGTGGAAGATCCCCTGGTTGATGAGTACAACTACGAGACCATCAACGAGGAGTATTTTACCCCCATGCCCTATGAAGATATCAACTACAACGAGGAAATCGATCCCCAGGGTGGCCTCACTGAAAATGCAGTGGAAGCTGAACTCCCCACGAGCACTGTCGTCACCTACAATGAGACTGATGTAATTTTAATTCATTAATTTTAATTTTTTTTTCAATTAATTCTGCTGTTTCATAGCCCTGGAAGCAAAGGAGACAGGAGCAGCCAGCTGGTAAATCCATAAGTGGTGCAGGCAGCTGCAGGGAGAGGAAGTTTCTTGGAAAATGTTTTCACTCCAGATTTTTCAGGGTGGGGAACGCAGATATTTAGAATTTAGTTAAGGATTATTCCCCTGGAAAAAGCTGCTCATATTGACATCTGCATTTCCTCGGGTGAAGTGGTTGTCTGACAAAAAGAGAAATGAGGGTTGCTGTTAAAATCTCAGTAAAAGCCTTTTATCCCAAAGTTATTAATATAAATCCTTAAAATGTTTATTTGCTGGAGAACATCAATATTTTTCATTTTGCCATTTCCACTGAAAAGCATTTTTATGTTTTTCAGTTTGTCTTTTTTTTTAAGAAAAAACCATTTCAACACTGGGACAAAGCCTTGATTCCAAAACTGCTGCATCCACCTGGTGTGAACTCCTTTATTCTGTGCATGGATCTGCTCAGAGCTGGGATCAGCCCAGACCCCACAGCTTTTTCTGCTGGAATATTGAACTTTCATCTCCCCACACTTCAATATCCTCCAGCTGAAATGCTGCACTCAAGACTCTCCTGTGCTTAAGACTTGCCCAGTTCTTACTTATTATTTGATGCTGAAATAGCGTAATGAATGTTGGTGAGACTGAGATGAATTTTTTGGGGAGCTGGATGCTGTGGAGGACATGGAGCAAGGAAATAATGACAAAAAATGGGCAAAATGGGCAAATTCTTCATTATCCAGGAGCAGCAGCAAGGGAATTGTGGGATAACATGGAATTGTTCTCTGAGCAACCTGCTCTAGTGGAAGATGTCCCTGCCCATGCCCAAACTCATCCAGTTTTAAAGTCCTTCCAGCCCACAGAATTCCACGTTTCTGTAATGCTTCCAAATCCCGTCCTCATTCCCAGGAAGAGCTTAGGGGTGCTTCCTCCAATGGAGAATCATTTGTTGTGGGGCTGTCACAATTCAAGGCTGGCAAAAGAGACAGCAGAAGTTGGCCAGGATCCCTGGAGGTGGAAATTTGAGGGAAAAGGTGTCAGGGAAAGGGTCCAAGCAAAGATCTGAGCAGCTGGAGCGAGACAGGTGCAGATCCAAGGGCAGGGGGAGATCCAGTCCAGCCAAAATGGGGTGGAGGAGGTTGGAGAGCCCAAAATGATGCACAGGGAGAAAAGGAAAAGGCTCCAGGAATTGAGGGAGACAACGTGAAGGAACCCATGGATGGGAAGGTTTTCCATTTCCTGACCAAGAGCCAGAAATCTTTGGCCAAGCTTGGACTTTCTAAGAGAGAGGAATTAAAGATTGGATAGAGGGGCCTTAAATAAAAAAAAAAGTAGAAGGAGAAGGAAGAGGCTTCAAGGGCCACTTTAGTTGTTAAGCAAAGGAAATAGAGGAGGAAAGCTCAGGCAGGGAACTGACCACTTATTCCAAATATCGTCTTTCCATGCAAATAGACCTGAGGACCTCAATTAAAATATCAAACCAGACATTTTTGATATTCATTTCATGCAATTTGCTGTTATCTCCAAACCCTTAGAGGCAGATGAGAATTTTTTAGATTAGAGTTTTAAGGTTTCAAAGTGCCAAACCAGGTGAAATATTTCAGCCAGGATAAAAGGGGGAGTGTGATAGTAACAGATCCATTTGAACCAGCCCAAAGGAAAAACAATCCTGACTTTTCCAAGTTTTCTAATTAAATAATTGCCAAACTATAATTTCTGCCAAGGCCAGTTGCTGTTTGCAGAGGTAAGAGAAGGTGGGGTGGTGATTACCTTAGTCCTAGGCTTAATCTTAGTTTAAAACCTCCTGAGTTTAGACCCAGATGTTCATGTTTACGAGTTCTGAGCAGTTTTGGCAGAGAAAGAAGTCTGGAAGTTGTGATGACACTGAAGTGACTTTGAATTCGTAGTAGTCAGGAGCTATTTCTCTAGGAAGCACTGGAAATAATTCAATTTCTGGACTATTTTGGTCATTACCTGGATAGGAAAGAAACCAAATAAATCTCAGCAGCACATGTTGTTCCTTGCAGGGCTGCTCAGAGCGAGGGGTGCCAAAGGCCTGTGCCTGCCAGGCTGCTGGGAGCACGGGGATATGGAGAGCAGCAAGGAAACTCTGAGCCTTGTCTGGATGTCCTTGCTGTGCTCCGTGGCATCTGAAAGGATTCTGAGAGGATTCAGGGATTGAGACATCAGATTTGTAACAACTTGTGCTCCTTGGATGAGCCCAGGAGCAGATTGGATCCCAGACTAAACAAACAGGAGGCTTTCACAGAAGTGAACTTGGGTTTTTCCACATTTCCTGCTGTAATTGGACACTGACAGTGACACATCGTGGGTTTGGTGTGCATCTGAAATCTGGGAGCGGATGTGGGACTCCTTGGCCTTGATAATCCAGGGTCTCCAGCACCAGGGCTGTGAGGGATGAGGAGGATTTGGAGCTTGAAACTTCCATTACCTCCTTCTTCAGGCATTTGCAGTTTGCAGGATCCTCCTGACACGAGCTTTGTGCTGTGTTGTGTTTTCCTCACTCCAACTTTTCTACTCTCAGTGTTTTACTGGGGATCAGTGAAGAAATCCCAGGGAAAGCCAGAGTGTGTATTTGACATGAAGCTTCTCCCATCTGTCTTCCTGCTGTTGGAGAAGTCACTGGAGACTTAAAAATTCCAGAATTTAACTTCTCCACAGATCTTCTCCCTTGTCACTGTTATTATAAAGCATCCTCATTTTACAAAATTCTAACAACATATTAATATTCCAGCATGTCCAGCTAGGAGAGAACTCCAGCCCTGACCCGTTGCTGCTCTTTCCTCTCCAGGCTGCTCAAGGAGGGGATGACCTGGATAAAGATTTCACTGAGGAAACCATAAAGGAATATGATGGGAATTATTATGACAATTATTACGACCGGACGGCCTCTCCCGACATCGGCCCCGGCATGCCAGCCAACCAGGACACCATCTACGAAGGGGTGAGAGGCTTTCTGCTCCATCCTGCAAAATTCTGCTTCAAAATGTTGGTCCTTCCATAACTTAGAGCAGAATCAGTGCAGGATTCACCCACCTGCAGCTTGTATATAAACAAGGAGGAGCTGCCTTGGGTCTTTCCTGCAGGAATCTCAAGCAGGATTGTGCCAGGATCTCCAGTTCCTGCTGGGATTGGTGATGATGATGATGGTGATGATGATGATGATGATGGCAATGTCCTCTCTGACTGTGTGGCTTTGTGTTTCCCTGTGTCCCACAGATCGGTGGCCCCCGGGGTGAGAAGGGGCAGAAGGGGGAACCTGCCATCATTGAGCCGGTAAGGAGTGCCTGAGTTGGGGGTTTTGTTGGTTTTATCCCACAAGGAAAAAGGCACAGAGAATTTGTTTTCAGTGGGGCAGCTGGGAGGAAAACTTCCCATGAAAGAATTCCCTGTTCATTCAATCTAAACCACTGTAATTATATAATTTTTTAAGCTTCACGGAGTGACCTAAATCATGAAGGAAGTGCAAGAATTCCCATGAAATCTCTCATTTAGCAAAATAAAACCTGGGGCTGAAGCGTTAGGCAGGGGGCAGCTCTCATCCCTCAGGAGTTTGGGAGCATCCAGGTCGTGTCCTGCCCTGAAATCCCAGCCTGGGGCTGGCTTAAATTGGGCCACCAATGGGAATAATTGTATCCCTGTGGCAATAAAAGAGATATAAAATAAATCCCTGCACAAAGCTGTGGAGAGGTTTGCTCCTGCACCAGCTCCACAGTCCCACCGGCTTTTCCTTTGTGGAACCCTCTTCCTTTGTGTTTCTGGCCTGATTTTGAGGTTGATTTTCCTTCTAAAGAACAATTCCAAGCCGTGTGTGCATTCTGCAAAAGCTGTGGGTGCCCAGCCCAGCACCCCGAGGTGGGGAAGGAGCCTCGTGGTGGGGCTGGCTCAGGGGTTCCTGTGAGCAGAACAAGAGACTCTTGGTTAATCCCCATTTTTCCCCTCTCTGTGTGCCAGGATGCCCGGGTACCCCATTCCTGCTCCTCCCAGGCTGGAATTGGGGATCAGCTCCTCGCACCCACCTGCCCCAGCCCGGTCCCCAGGGCTGAGCCCCTGCTGCCTGCACACCCTCAGCAGCTCAATTAACCTCCTTTTCCCTGGCAGAGGGCCAGCACAGCACCCAGCCCTGCAGCAGCACTTCCCACCATCCTGAAGCCGTTCTTTCCCTTTTTATTTTTCCTCCTTTTCCTCTTTCACCTGAAATTTCTGCAGGTGCTGGGGAGGGGAGCCATGCAGAAGTCAGGGTGCAGTAGCGTGGTTTCAAAACTCCAGTTGAGTCCCTTGTAAAAACATTTGTGACCTTTCCTTCCTTCTCTTCCTTTCTGGGTCTCTCACTCTGCAAACAAAAGGAGGAGCCAGCAATTTCCTTATCAGAGGGGCAGGAGGGGAAGGGGGGCAGCCAGACCCCACAAAGATGATGGCAGAAACCCAGCCTGAAAAGCTACAAAGCGAACAAAATAGTTAAGTTTAATCATCCAGAAAGAATTTGGCCGCCTTTGCTATTTCAAAACACTGCAGCATGGATGGCTTTTGCCAGAAAGTAAACAAGACCAAATGCTGCCTTGTGCCTCTCCGTGCAGCTCCTCTTGAGCAGGGAAATTCAGATTTGCTGCGCTCTTTAGCTCTTTTTTTTCCCAGTTTTTGATGGGAGCTGCAGGAGAAGGGAAATAAAACCCAAGCACAAAGTTGGATTCTGCTGGATTTTTACTCCTTCCCTTTCAAACCCCGCTGTCCTTCAATCCTTGCTCTGTGCTGACACTTGCTGGAGGCAGCAGGGCAGGGCAGGGGCAGGAGGGATGGAGAGGAGGGATGCAGGGATCCCAAATATCCCAGCTGTGGGGTCATCAGGCCTCTGGCACCTCCTCAGAGCCCTCTGTCCTTTTGGGGGGACCCCAGTGCTCCCCTTTAGAGAGGGTTTGCTCAGCACGTCTGAACTGCAACAGGATTTTGGGCTGATTTTGGGATGTTGGCTTCACTTGTGGGTGGTGTCTGAAGTGGAACCCTTGCCCTGTTTTCCCCTGGGACAATCCCAAATCCACGGTTGGCTTGTCCCCCTCAGTGGGATCACCCCACTGCTGCTGTCCCTAAAACCCTGCCACGTTTCCATGGCTCCCATTGGTGAACAATCCATGGAAACATGGGAAGTTTCCTGCCAAGGAGAATCTCCAGATGTCCCCAAGGCCCCAGCTCGACATAAACCAGCAGATAAATATGGGAAGGTGCCAAGGATGTTTGCATCCCAAATGGGCCAATTATCCCTGACCCTTCCCCCTGGGGAGGAGCGTCCTGGGGAGCAGAGCCTTGGTGCTGTGTGTGCTCACAGCAGCACCCCAAAATCCTCCTGTGTGGGCTGGGATTCTCTGCACTCTGATTAATTTCTGCTTCAGAACCTGTCACACCAGAGTGTGCCATCACTGGTCTCCAAAAAGGATGGATTTTGGGGTGCCCATGTGCTGGGATCTCAACAAGGATGAGGTTTGGGTTGTTCATATGGTGAGAAGTCAACAAGGATGGGTTTTGGGGTGTTCATATGCTGGGATCTCAAGGAGGATGGATTCTGGGGTGTCCATGTGCTGGGATCTCAACAAGGATGGGTTTTGGGGTGTCCATATGCTGAGATCTCAAGAAGATCCATCCAAAATCCATAATTTTGGAGTGTCTGTATGCTGGGATGCATTCTGGGGTGTCCCTGTGCTGGGATCTCAAGAAGATCCATCCAAAATCCATCATTTGGGGTGTCTGTATGCTGGGATGGATTCTGGGGTGTCCATGTGCTGGGATCTCAAGAAGATTGACACAAAATCCATCATTTTGGGGTGTCCCTGTGCTGGGATCTCAAGAAGATCCATCCAAAATCCATCATTTTGGGGTGTCCCCGTGCTGGGATCTCTGGGGTTTCCCTGCACCCTGGAGGACAGGCGTGTGGAATTCACCCCTAATTCCCACCCAGTGAAATCTTTCCGTGGCTGAAGCTGCAATGAACATAACCATGACCTGAATTCCTCCCTAGTCAGGAGCTGCAGAGCCTCTCCTGTGGTGGCAGCAGCAAATTTCCCCTCTCACATCCAGCTGCAGTGGGAGCCAGATCCTCTCTGAGATTTGGAATGTCGTGGTAATGAATGTGGGCACCAGGAAAGGCAGAGAACAGAGCTGCCCACTCATTTTTTGGTGCAGAACCCCTGATGGAAGCAGGGCTGGGTCATGGCAGGCTGCTTTAGGTTATTTTTTGCTGCTCTGGGTTTAGGGAATGTGGTTTTTTTGGGGCAGGAATGCCTGGATTTTCCTGCAGACATTTCAGATTCGTTCAGCTCGGTTGGAGTGGGGTCAGCTGAGGCTTTTGGCACCAGAGCCTGAGAAGAGTTTAGGGTGACCCCAAAGCAGCTCCTGCATGGAGCCAACTGCTCATCCACAGATTTTTATGAGTTCATCCCTTAGGAAAAATGTCCTGTTAGCCACAGGTGAGCTGGGGATTGCTGACCACCTGAGCTGCTTTATCCCTGATCCAGACAAAAGGAACAGAGCTCTTCCCAAACCATTACCCTGATCCTTCTGGGAAGCATTTTCCAGGTGGATTGGGAGGTTTCTTTCCTGCTTCTTGCATACTCATGAGGGAAAAAAAAAAACAAACCCAAACCTTAATTTTCCTGAGTGCATGATAGATGTGATCTGAAGTGATGACAAAATATTTAGATTGAAGAGGTTGGAGTAACAATATCCCAGAATTTTTCCCACACAGTGATTTCCTACGTTCACAGAGGAAATCACAGCGTGCAGTCTGCTGGAAAAAAATCACTTAAAAACCACCTTGCAACTTGATTGCTAACTTCTTGTTGAGCTCTTTAGGGCTAGGAACAGCTTTTTCCTCAAGCTCCAGCACCTGGAGCAAGTCCAGGATTTGCTTTTCCCTGGCTCTGAGCAAAGGGAGAAGGGGAAGGTGATGCTGGGGAAGGTGATGCTGTGCTGGGGCTGATGCTGCGAGCAAGGGCTGGCCTGTGGGATTTAAATACACATTATTTGGCTTTTCCATGATCCTCTGCACCTCTGGGAGAAGTCATCCAGAGGGAGTGCAAACCCCCCAGCTCTGGGATGTCTCCATGCAGCAGCAAGAGCTGAAATATTTAATAACAGATCTTGCACTGGGCATTTCCCTGTGGACAAAATGACTTTGAGCATGTGTCTAATCCCTTTTTTTCCTTCCTCTTGCTCAGGGAATGCTGGTGGAAGGCCCCCCTGGTCCCGAAGGCCCAGCAGTAAGTGGCATTTTCCCCCTGTCCCCGGGCTCTGTTGCTCCCATCTGCCACACACGTGCACGGGGAGAGCTTTGGGGTGGATTTTGTGGTGCAAAAATAAACAGAGAGCTCGAAAGCTTTTCCTGCTGCTTGTAGAAATCTGCTACAAATAATAACACAGTTTCGTGGCTAAGGTTTTTTCCCCCCCCCCTTTTCTCTTCCAGGGCCTTCCAGGACCTCCAGGACCAACTGGACCCGTGGGGTTGATGGGAGACCCAGGGGAGAGGGTGAGTGGTTTTCTCCTCTTTGCTGGAGTTTTGGCTGGGTTGGTGTGGGCAGAATGGGGCTGTGGGCTATCCCTGGAGCCTTAAAATCCTATTAAAATCCTGTTAAAATCCTGTTAAAATCCCGTTCATCCTGTGGGAGCAGCTCCCAGAGGAGTTCTGGTGGGATGCAGATTCCTGAGGTGCTGGGCATTCCCATGGCACTGTCCCCAGCTTGGGCACTGTGTTTGTTTTAGGTCAGGCTCTTTGTTGCCTCCTTGGTCCCCGGGGCTTGGCTGGAGCCCTGTGGCTGCTGCACTGCCCCTTTTCCCCTGGAGCAGTGCTGGGAACACCCTCCCCTGCTTTGCACTGCTGCTGTATTTACTGATGGAGCAGAAATCACATTTCTGGTGCCTGGGACATGATTGAGGACGAGGAGCCCTGCCTGTGCTCCATCGATCTCTGCCTGCCAGCACAGAATCAATCCAGGCTCAGCCCTGGGGGCTCCTAGGCCTGGCTTAACCCTTGTGGCACTGCACTGCTGCCCGGCACAGGGAGCTCTGCAGCTGGATTCGCAGAGGGTGGGTGAGCTGGGCGTGCTTTGTGTCTCTCAGTGGTCCAGGGTGAGCCCCAAAAATCCTTATTTGCCTTCTGAGTATTTCCAGTGTGCTTTTTTATCTTGTGGCCTCACCCCTTTATTGGTTTGCATCTCTCAGTTGTCCAGGGCAAGCTCTAAAAATCCTCATTTGGCTTCTGAATATTTCCAGGGTGCTGTTTCTCCCTTTCATCCCTGTCTTGCTTGTCTCCATGGTGTGATGCCCAGCTCTCCCTTCTCCTCCTGCATTCCTGGCAGGCTGGATGCTGGCCCTGGGGACAGGGACACTCCTTCTGTCACCTGTCCAGGCAGATGCAGATATTTGCTGGCCAAGCTCCTGTGGAGCAGCCCTGCAAAGCCCAGCAGCAGCACTGTGTCCCCAGCGAGAGGAATCATTTGCATTCCAGCACAGGCTGCTCCTGCCAGTGTCCAGAACAGAGTGTAACCCAGCACAGGGTGCAGACAGAGTGATGAACTCGCAGGAGCTGCAACTGTATTAAAACCCTCCTTTTCAATTAGAGCAGCTCCTCGTTTAATCTGTTTATTATTAACCCTGAGAGTGGAGCTCATGAATTTACATGACCCTTCCCTGTGTACAGTGAGAAGCATTCCCTCTGCCTACATCTGATAAAGAGATTTTTTTTGATCTCCTGTCAGGCAGGTGCAATGAATTAATAGCCCAACAATAGTCAGCTCTCTTAATATTGGCCAACACTCATTTAGCTCTGGTTTATTCATTGTAAAAAAAGAAAGAGCTTTGTTTATTTAAAGCATCTTTCCACGATCAGGAGGCACAGAGGAGTTTGTGTCAGCAGCAGAGCTGAGGAGCAGCCTGGCAGTGGGAGGTTCCAGAGGGCTCAGGATGCTTTGGGATGACTTAGGCAGCTTTCCTGGAGCAGTGGGAAGAAGGAAATATGGCACTGAGGAGAGCAGAGAGCTGTTCCATGGGGGCTCCAGGCTGGGAGGAAGGAAGTGGGAAAATGTGTTGTTTTGAAGGGGGTGAGCTGCAGCATTAGAGCAAACTGCAGCTCCCTCACCCACCCCGGGGCTTGTTTGGAAATTTGGGTGTCTGGGTGCTCTGGGGGGGCAGCACAGCTCGGGGGAAGGCTCATCACAAAATATCTTCACCTTCCAAAACCATCAGTCGTTGAATCCCAAGGGAAATACTCCCCTGAGCACAGCTCTGCCCCTCAGAAATGCAGCAGCATCCCTAAAAATCCTGGTTTGGCTTCTGAGTGCTTCCAGCCACTCCCTTAAGTAGGAGACCCCCAAAACTGCAAGAAACATCTCCTGTTGTGTAATTTTCTGACCAGGGCTGAGAAATAAGCAGGGAGAGGGAGACACTTGGTGAACGCTGAGGCTCAGCACCGTGGGTCCCACACAAACACCCCCAGGTTCCAGCTGAGCCATTCCATGGCAATGCCACCCCAGGCTTTGCTCTCAGCGTGGCATTTCAGAGCACTGCAAAAAATGCAAGCTGAAGTCCCCATCCATCCCTGGCTGCTGTATATCAGCAAATCCCCATTTCCATAAGGAGAGCCACACAGATTTACACCCAGAGCCTGGCAGGCTGCATTTCTTCCAGGCATTCATGAATTTAAATTTCCAAAGTGCTTTATGGGTTTGATTTTCCTGTGTTTCACTGCCCACCCCCCCACCCTCTGCTGGTCCGTTCCACCAGGAAAAGACCTCCCACACCCAGCCTGAAACAAAAAGAGGCATTTATGGATAAAAGCACTGCATCAACACTTGTCAGGAGAGATAAACAAGCTCAGCCCTGCTCCATCATGGGCAGGGCTGGAATTATAGGAGGAGAGGGAGAGAAAAGAAAGTTTATCATCTAAAACAAGCCTGGCCTAAATTATTTGTGCCATTTTTCTGCTGATCCAGCCCCAGGAGCAGCGTTGTTATTCCAGGCTGGTCGTGGTGCCTTGTCCTTGTGGGGTGGGGACAGGGCCAGCCCAGCTGGGGACACCCCAGCCCTGGCCAGGCTGGGCAGCTCCTCACGCCCACCAGGGCTGGGCTCTGATTTCTGCTGGAAACTTCAGCCTGAGTGCTTTGGGTTGGTTTTTTTGGGTTTTATTTAGGGGAGGGAATGAGGGAATCATGAAGTTGGACATGGAAGAAGAGGGAGCAGAGGGATGTGAGGTGGGGAGATCTTGCTGCAAGGATAAAGCACCAAATCCTTTGGTTTGGTGGTCTGTTGGGTTGTTTTACTAAATATTCAGATTTTTAGGCACTTTGTTGCCCATTTGTCTTTCTCACCTTTATCCACCTCCCTTGTGGGGTGACCTTAGGACTTCATGGCTTTTTGATGTCCCTGTGCCTGAGATTTGTGGCAGGATTTTGTATCTACATTTTTTTCTGGGGTCTGAACAGGTTGCAGGCACGTTGAGGAGAGCGAGAACTACAGAAATGTTCATTGCTTGCCCTTCCAAGAGAGTCAGCTCCCTATAAATTGATTTATTGTTGATATTTCCTAACTAAAGGAGTTGCCAAGTCCTCAATCCTGACCCGCTGGCCACAAAAGGAGACTGGGGCTTTTCTTGGCCTGGCTGGGATGTGGTCAAATCCCTGTTGCCTTAAATTGCTGTGAAAATTGAAATTAGCCCCAGACATTTCTGTCACCCTCATTTGCATGTGTGATCAGTGGAATGAGGAGGACATCTGGGTTAACCTCAACTTTTTGCCAGGGAAATTGGCTGGTTTTGATTTTTTATGGCTTCATCAATAGATCCTTGACTGCCCACTCATTGCTTTAGTGCCAATTAAAGATTCTCCACTGGAGATCCATGGATTTGGGCTGATTTACAGCCCCTGACAGGACCACTCCACTGGAGGGGGAAGGAACCTCAAAGGACTAAAATAATTTTTTAAAAAAGGAGAGAAAAATAAAATTACCCAGCTGATGGAACACATGCAGGAACAAATTTATCTCCCTCCATTTCTCCCTCACTGAGTTAGGAAGTTTCATCTATTTTTGGGGGGGGTTTTTAATAGGTTTTAACAGATTCAACCCTAAACACTGATTCTGTTAACTTGGAGCATGGCAGGGGCTTGGATTGCTCCAAAACTGCACGAGGCAGACCCTGGAAATAGCAGGGGCAGGATGGGAGAGGAGGGAATTAAGAAAATTGAAGAAAAATTGGGATTCCCACCAACTCAATCCCTGTCATGACAATATTGTGACATAACCACAGCTGTTGGACAGAACCAAAATGATATTTTAGAAGTTTATTTTAATTTCTTCCTCTTTCAGGGCCCGCCTGGACGCCCAGGTCTCCCAGGAGCAGATGGATTGCCAGGACCACCAGGGACAATGCTTATGCTGCCTGTGAGTACAAACAGAACAAAAAAAAGGATTAAAATGAGTCAGATTTCTCGGTTTTGCTGCTGTTTAGTGCCCCTTCCTGCAGAAATCTCCCATCTCCTTTACCCCAAGGACATGTTTTCCTTGAGAGAAAAGATGGATCTGGATGGTTCCCATTGTAAATTGGCTTTTTTCAAAGCACTGCAGCTCCTTCACTAGTCAAAAGCAAGTCAAAAATTTCCAGAAGTGATGGATAATGACAAAAATCATGGGATATCCCAAGGTGGAAGGGACCCACAAGGATTATTGAGTCCAGCTCCTGGCTCTGCCCAGGACAAGGCCAGAAATCCCACCCTGTGCCTGAGAGCATTGTCCCAACATTTCTTGAATTCTGAAGGAGATGCAGAGTTTCCTGGACAGAGAGAGATAAAACCATGCAGAAACAACTGAAGACACCTCCAAGAGCCAAATTTCCAGGCAGAACCACTCAGGAACCTCTAACAGCTCCTCAAAGTGCCAAATTTTCAATCACCTGAATGAATCCACCTCTTTTAATGACCAGTGGTCACTTTGTGTGATTCTCCTCCTCCTCCACAAAGCCAGCAATTCCCAAATCAGCCTTGTTGGCCCCGGGACACTAAAGAAATGGTTTTGTTTTTTTTTTTTTATATGAGGCAACCATCTGCTGGAAATGAGCACTGGGGTAGCAGAGGGAAGGAGTTTTTAGGGAAAAGCCTCAGCTCATTGTCCAGCCTGGGGAGGTTTTCCTGGGCCAGGAGCTGCACGTGGAGCTTTGCTGGCCACCACACCACGGTTGTTGGCCACTCCAGGAGCCAGCCGTGGGCTTGGGAACTGAATTTCTTCACATTTCCCTGCCAGGCTGGTGTGGTCACACACCTAAAGGCAGCTGAGGTGAAACAGAGGTGACAGAGCTGTCCAAGGAGGTTCTGCCACCAGAGTGTCCTCCTTGTAAACTCTGCCAGCTAAGGCAGGAGCAGGCCAAGGAAAGGGGGGTGGAAGGAAACATTAAACTCCTTCTGTTTCAAAGTTGGGGAAATAAAACATCAATATTTGGGGCAGTTTTGAGTGCTGAAGGCTCCTGGCTTGAACAGCAGCCCAAACTGTGGGGTTTGGACAGTGCCACGCTCCAGCAGCTCAGCTTTGTCCAGAGCTGCACAAATAACCTGAGACCACCCCTGGGCACCAGGGAATGGCAGTCTGGGAGAACAGGGAATGGCAGCCCTGGGCACCAGGGAATGGCAGTCTGGGAGAGCAGGGAATGCCACCCCTGGGAGAGCAGGGATGCCATTCTGGGAGAGCAGGGAATGCCACCCCTGGCACCAGGGAATGCCAGCCCTGGGAGAGCCTCTGTGGGTGCTGGATGTGGTGTGGGAAGTCCCTGAGGCCACAATCCCCCTCACTGTCACCACCCCGAGCTGGCAATCGCTCTCTTGGTGGCCCTGAGCCGGTGACCAAAGGCCACTGGGGTTACTGGGGTTACTGGGGTTACTGGGGTTACTGGGAGGGCTGGGGTGGGCTCGGGGCTGGGCAGAGCTGCTCAGGCTCAGGCTGGGGGGGCTGCAGGGACAGAGTTGTGACCTGCTTTGTCACCTTGCTCCCACCAGTTCCGCTTCAGCGGCGGAGGCGACGCGGGCTCCAAAGGACCCATGGTGTCAGCCCAGGAGGCACAAGCCCAGGCCATCCTGCAGCAGGCCAGGGTGAGTGTGCCAGCTGGGACAGCCTGCCACGGCCCCCAGCAGCCACCTGCACAAGCAGAATAAACCTCTCACATCCCTGTGACCACACTCATCCTCAGCGCTGCTGGTGGAACCACGGGATTGCAGCGGCATGGTTTGGGTTTTTATTTTAAAAAATAATCTTTCCACCCAGCTGATGGAAAGATGGGTTTAATTTCTTGCAGACCCGCTGGTTTCGGTGTATTTGTGTTTTGAGGGTCCCTATGAGCAGCTGGGGGGTTGTGCTCAAAGCATTTCCTTATTTCTGTATGGTTTTCCCCCCAGTAAACCCTAATAATGAAACTTATGTCACAGACAGAAGCTGCTCCCAGCTCCCAGAATCTCAACAGGCAGATTTGTAATTTCATGTATTTATTTGGGAATTCATGGTGACCATACCTGGAACATTTCTTTCCTCGGATGGCCTTATTGATTGATGTCCAGATCATCCCTGGCTCGCTGGTGAAACAAGACTGGCACATTCCCAGGACAGCTCCTGCTCCCTGCCTGCATGGACACCTCCGTGGGAAAGGCTTTGCATCCTCTCTTCAAAATAAAACTTCATTTTCAGCTCTGAAATTGTCCTCCCCTGGGTGCTCGTGGGAGCTTTCCTGAGTGCTGACATTAAAAAACAAAGATGCAGAAGGAGCTGGGGGAGCCCCACAGTTCCCAAACTGCTCTGTTTGCCCCAAAGGGACAAAATTCTGCTGCAAACACACCCTTGCCATGAAGGAGAACATTTTTAGGGTGGCAATTCCCAAAGGGACACAGCTTTGGGGCTGTTTTATTTGGGGACAGCTCCAGAGCCCACATCTGGCTGCAGCTGGAGCTGCTTTGTCACTCTGAGCTGTTTGCAGATTTTAACAGGGATTTTTTTTGGGCTAAAATAAGCAAAAAACTCAATTTATTTCATCTTTATATGGGGTAAAATCCATTGGGATCTCCCCCCATGGGCGGCACCTGCCCCTGGTGGGGGTTTTTTTGCCTTAGCTGGGAATTTTCTGTTTTCCATCCTTTTCCAAAGGAATTGAATTGGATTTTTTACAGATTCAGGCAGAGTCCTGATCCTCCCAGCCACTGCATTTTCCTGTCCATTAACCTTGTGGTGCCAATAATATCCTGGATTATGTTCCTGGTGCTACCTTGTCAGTCTTAATTTCCAGCCTGCCCAGTGTTTTTCCATCAGCATTTTATTTTCCTGGGAAATAGAGGGTTTGACCTGATAAACGTTTCATGAGAAGCATCTGCTTTCTCCAACTCTCTCTTTTTGTTCTTTCTTTTTGTTGTTCTGCCTGCTGAAAATTGTGATTTACCAAAAAAAAAAAAAAATCTCCCTCTCCTCCTTAAAATTCCTTTTTATTTAAATTTTTGAGTTTGGGAAAAAAAATTTAAAACCCAGATAAATCCTGGGTAACTTTTGCACTGTGGATAAAAAGTTGACTATTTCTAGAAAGGACAAAAATCAATTTTTTCGTGAACTTCAACATTTTGGCTGAAAACCATGATGCAGAAAGGGAAATAAATGTCATTTTTGTAAGGAACTACAGGACTGGAAAACAGGGTCCTGCAGCAAGCATAACCTTTTCCTTTTTTGGGTTTGTTTTTCTCGTTATCACTGCTGTTAATTGCATTATTAGGTTGATTTATCCCCTTAAAATTTGGCTTTCATTAGGCACTGAGTGTTGCTGCAGCCAGCAGTGGTTCACAGCATCTCCCTTTTAATGGGGTGTTGTAAAAAGATGCCACAGAACCCAGCATTTGTGCAATATTTCTGCCATTCCAAGCTCAGTCACTGGGTAGATTTTAATTACTGGAGTACACAGATAATTACAACTCTTTGGAAGTGTTGGATTGTCACGAGGGAACAAATTGTCTGAGGGATGTTTTAAAGCATGGCCCAGCTCCATTTCCCACCATGGAAATTATTGGGTTGATGCATGGTTAACACGACTCCTTAATTATGGAGCTAAAAGCCCCCTGTGTTCAGTTTGAATTGGAGTTCAGTTTGGAGGATGTTAACCAAAAAAAAAGGAAAAATTCCTCTAAAATTGAACCACCAGGACAATTAAGAAAAAAATTCTGTTCAGCTGAAGTGGGGTCATAAATATTTATGTCCTCTCAGCAGATTCATGGACGGTCCAGGGCCTTTCATAGAACCACAGAATGGTTTGGGCTGGCAGGGAGCTTCAAGCCCATCTCATTCCCAGCCCTTCCATGGGCAGGGTCACCTCCCCTGATCCCAGGTGGCCCCAAGTGTCCCAGCCTGGCCTTGGACACTTCCAGGGATCCAGGGGCAGCCACAGCAAATCTGGGCAAGGAGAAGTTCCTTGCCTGTTGTGGGGCAGCATCTGGAATTCCCTGGGGATGTGGACGTTGCTCCAGGGGTTTGTGGGTGTGGAGGGAACCGAGGCTGGGGGCTCAGTGGTGGCTTTGTCACAAGGTGAGCCCCGTTTGTCCTTCTGTTGCAGCTGGCACTGAGGGGACCAGCAGGACCCATGGGCCTGACGGGGCGGCCGGGCCCGATGGTGAGTGTGGGACTGGGGAGATGGAATTGGGGATGGAATTGGGGGATGGAACTGGGGAGATGGAATTGGGGATGTGGAATTGGGGGGTGGAATTGGGGGAATGGAATTGGGGGGATGGAATTGGGGAGGGATGGAATTGGGGAGGGATGGAACTGGGAAGGGGTGGAATCGGGGGATGGAATTGGGGAGTGATGGAATTGAGGAGTGATGGAATTGGGGGGATGGAACTGAGGGATGGAATTGGGGGGATGGAATTGGGGGGATGGAATTGGGGGGGATGGAATTGGGGATATGGAACTGGGGGATGAAATTGGGGAGTGATGGAATTGGGGGTATGGAATTGGGGAGGGATGGAATCAGGGGATGGAACTGGGGAGATGGAATTGGGGGGATTTAATTAGGGGGATGGAAATGGTGGGATGGAATTGGGGAGATAGAACTGGGGAGTGATGGAATTGTAGGGATGGAACTGGGGGATGGAGCTGGGGAGTGATGGAGATGGTGAAGATAGAACTGGGGGTGCTGGAACTAGTGTGGATGGAGCTGGGGATTGATGGAACTGGGGAGGATGGAGGTGGTGAGGATGGAACTGGGAGTGATGGAATTGGTGAGGATGGAGATGGTGAGGATGGAGCCACCCCAGCTGATTCAGCTCCCTGTGGGCTCTGGATCCATGAATGGCTTTTCCTTAATGTGGAATCTTCTTCTCTGTCCAAAGGGACCCCCGGGCAGTGGAGGACTGAAGGGAGAAGCTGGAGAAATGGGACCTCAGGTGAGTGTGGAACTGGGGGAGCTGGAGAAATGAGGGGTGGAGCAGCCAGTCCTGCCTGAGAGGCTGTTGGGAAGCAGGGATTCAGTCACCCCGTGCCAGCTGGGAGCAGGAAGTTGTGAGAACACGTGTTTGCCATGGAAATGTCCCTCCAAGAGTGTGAATGCAGGCTCTGGATGTGGTTTTAAGCCAGCAGTGTAAAACTCTGCAGCTCCCTTCCTGGAAAAACACCCATGGAGGAGTCCCGTACATAAAAGATAATCTGGAGTGTGGAGAATTCACTAATGCTCAGGATATTGTTCTTCCAAGCCTTAAATCCTGCACTGAGGGGAAGTTCCCATTTTCTGATGCCAAGGGAAGTGATTTATGGGATGCATCTCCGCCACGTGCTTGCAAAAGCTTCCCCATGGACAAACACCTACAATTCCTGGAGATGCCCAGCCCTGCCCCTTCCCTGTGTGTTTGGAACCACAGGCTCTGCTCCAGGGATTCATTTTGGAGCCCTGAAGGCCCTGAGAGCCCTAGCAGTGCCTGCAGTGGGCACTGAGCACCGGCTCTGCTCGTGCTCCCTTCAGGTGACATTCCTTCCTCTCTCCTTGATTCCTTGCAGGGTCCACGAGGCATCCAAGGCCCTCCCGGTCCTGCAGGGAAGCCAGGCCGCAGGGTGAGTGTCCTGGCAGCTGCGCTGAGCAGGCAGGAGCTGCAATTCCTGCTGGAAACTGCTCCTGCTGCCAAACAATTCCTCCGCACCGAGGGCGTTGCACAAGAGCCGGCTGGCAGCCAGGCTGGGCTGGGCCAGCCCTCTCGGCCACCCCAGGGGACACAAACCAGGGTGGGAGTGACAATCTGGGAGGGTAAAAATTGGGATGGGAGTTAAATCTGTCAGGGGACAAGGATGGGAGTTAAAATCTGAGAGGACATCAGGATAGGAGTTAAAATCTCGGAGGACAGAAGGATGGGAGTTGAAATTTGGGAGGACACAAATGAGGAGAAGAGTTAAAGTTTGGGAGGACAGAAACAAGGATGGGAGTTAAAGTTTGGGAGGACACAAAAATGGGCGTTAAAATTTGGGAGGACAGAAACAAGGACGAGAGTTAAAATTTGGGAGGACACAAATGAGAATGGGAGATGAAATCTGGGAGGACACAAATGAGGAGAAGACTTAAAGTTTGGGAGGATAGAAATGAGGATGGGAGTTAAAATCTGGGAGGACAGAAACAAGGACGAGAATTAAAATTTGGGAGGACAGAAACAAGGACGAGAGTTAAAATTTGAGAGGACACAAATGAGAATGGGAGATGAAATCTGGGAGGACACACATGAGGAGGAGAGTTAAAATTTGGGACGATGAAAATGAGGATGGAAGTTGAAATCTGGGAGGACAGAAACCAGGATGGGAGTTAAAATCTGAGCAGTGTGGGGGGAATTCAGAGCTGCACATCCCACTCTTTTATCCCAGGGTGTTTTGGCTCCCTGGTGTTGGGAGCTGCACAAATGCCTTGAACTGGCTTGGAGTCCCCACTCCTGGCAGTGTGTGAGGAGAATCCAGTCCCAAGAATGGATCAGGTGTAAATCCTGCTCTGTTTCCATCCCTAATTCTGATTTTTATTTCACACCCCCCTCTGGCTCGCCAGTTGCCAGAGGAAGGAACGAGCAAGTGTTGTGTGTGACCCACTTCTGCCTTCCTGGAAACAGAAACTCTCATTCCAACGTGCAGCCATCATCATTAGCATCTCTTAAAACGTGCTGGGAGATCATTTTTTCACATAAAACCAACGACCATGGCCCATGTAGTGAAGTGGCTTCGCTGCCATTCGTCTCCCACCTCTCATTAACCCCAGGATGTGGCTTCAAACACAGAGCAGGGATTTTTCCCTCACCAAGAGGAGCTGCCTGACTTAAATAAACCCTCTCTCTAGCTTAACTGAACCCTGTCTCAGCCCCAGTTGTCCCTGTGTTCTGTGTTACCCTCTGGATTTGACTTTGGTGTTCTCTGTTGCAGGGACGAGCTGGCAGTGACGGTGCCCGGGGCATGCCAGGCCAGACAGGACCAAAGGTAGTGCCAGGATTTTATGGATTTGGGGAATCTGCACCTTCTCTTCAGCAGGAATGAGCTGAGGGACCCCTGGAGAAGGAGCCCAGCTTGCTTGGAGGAGGTTGTGAGCTGGTCCAGAGGCTCCTGTGAAGTCATGGAAGTCAAGAGAGGGAAGTTAAACACACTCCTGGAAGGCAGAATAGCAATTTCCTTTAGAAATAGAATAGAATTTTCCTTTTCTTTCCCTGTTTTGGCTTTTTTTTTTTTTTTAACGCCACTTTTTAAAACTGCTGGATGAAATATGCTGCAGTTTTAGAACAAATACTTCAGAATCCCAATTACAAAAAACAAACACAAACGAGTGGCTGGAAAGCCTCTAAAGTAGAACCACCAAAAACCACCTCTTAACCAGGTGAGGAATTGGAGGTGTGGTGAAGAATTTGAATCCCTCCTATTATTTTTTTTTTATTGGAGACAAAATCCCTTCATTGTGCTGCAATCCGCCAGAATTACCAAGCAGGAAAGAAGCTGCTGTGCTGGAAATGGAATGCAGAGAGAGAGTTTGCCCAGGGAATGGTGCCTTGGAGTGTTTAAACTCTTTATTATGGAGATATTTAAGGCTGCAAGAGATGGGGGTTTGAGACAGAGACTGGAGAGCACAAATCATTTACCCAGCAAAGTGCTGTAATGAGCCTGTCCCCCCCAGGAGGGGCTGCCAGGCAAGGAGGGGATGGAAAACAGGTCTGGTGGAAAGTGAAGGCTGAATGTCTGAGGGAGAAAATGCATCCCTCCTTGCCACAGAAAGGAAATAAACAGGAAGGGTACTCAAATACAGCTGGAGATGTGTTCTGAGTGGTTTTTAACTGGTTTAAAATGGGTTTTAAACTGGTTTTGCTTTCAGGGTGACCGAGGCTTTGATGGCTTGGCTGGTTTGCCTGGTGAGAAGGGAAACAGAGTAAGTGTTCTTCCACTGAGATGAAACCCTGCGAGGAGGAGGAGGAGGCTGGGAGGGACTGGGATGAGGCACAGGAGACGATGAGTGTCCCTAAGAGCCTGTGGGATGTCACATCACCCTCACAGGAGCTGCAAAATCCCTCTGCAGGATCCTTCTGGGGCTGCTCTAAATCAGGATGGGGAGGAAAAAATTACCTTCATGCAATGCAGCCTGAAAAACCAAAGCAAGAGGCAAAACCTGCTGTTGGACGGGGTGGAAATTGCTTGAAATTACAATTTATAATTTAAAAATTGGGGGGAAAATGGTAGAAGGTTATTTTGGCAGATTGGGTGTCCCTCCCCTCCCTGGAGCAGAGAGAGAGGCAGCTCTGAGGGCACAGGGACCTCCAGCACAGGCAGAAAAATCAAATCCACACCTTGGTTCATCCCCATTCCTGGTGGTTTCCATTGCCAGAGAGTTTTCACCTTCTCTGAAGCATTTTCTGCCTTTTTTTTGCAGGGTGAGCCAGGCCCCCACGGCCCCCCAGGGGCTCCTGGAGAGGATGGGGAGAGGGTAAGTCTGCCTTGGATTGGGAATTCCTAAGGAACCCCTGGAAACAAGCAGCAGATGCAGCATCAGGCAGGAGCTCCCAGGCCTTGAGCCTTGCCTGGGAGGGATCAGGGCAGGGAGATGGAAGTTGAAGTGGAAAGAAGAATTTGGTTTTAAAGATCTGGTCAGGAAACTCAGGTTTTGTTGAAAGGAAAAAGAAAATAGCACAGAGAGTAAATTATTGCTCACAGTGAGCAAATGATGGCTTCTGATTCTCTGAAACCCAGAGGATTGCAGCTTGATTTGGGGAGCAGAAATTCCAGACAGAGGCAGGAATCAAAGATTGAATTGTTCACTCCTCCTTCAGCCAACAGCAGAGGGTGTCTAGCAAAGCCCAGACTAAGTAATCCCAGCTCTGGTTTAAGGGGAGAGCTTAAAACTGCTGAAGCCACAGGTGTGTGGCTCAAGCTGAGGAGCCAGCGTGGATTTCCCAGCTCTCATCCCCTTCCACGGCATTTTCTTCCCACTTTGGGCTCCTTGTGTCCCTGTAAAACTGAAATAATCACACAGATCACCCTCACCACAGCCTGGGAGGGTTGGTTAATTAATGGTGGCTGTAAAGGGCTCTGAGGCTGAGCAGAGCAAAGCTGGAGGGGCAAGGAGCAGAGTCAGAATCCCAAAGGGAAAAGGAAACAATTGCAGGAGGGCAGGATGGGTGATCAGCACTGGAGGAAGGATTCCAAGGGATCCTGAGGAGGAGCCTCAGGTTTGGGGTGAAAATCCACTCAGGGGAAGCACTGTTTGATAATTTTGGGAAGCACCATTTGATAATTTTGGGGTTTTATCCCAGCAGGATGTGGAGAGGAGGGATGGAGAATCAGCCTTTTGCTGCTTCTGGTTTATCTGAGGAGCTCTGATTTGGCTAAACCCCATTCCCACCCTGCCTTGCCACTCAGTTTGGTGTTAAATCTTGTGGTTTTTGTCTTACCTGCCCTGAGCTGTGACTACAGCCCCTCTTCTGGTGGCAAAATCCATCTTTCTAAACATAGCAGGAATTCTGTAGGATTCTCAGGCCTTTCTAGTCCCTGGTAAACTCAATTTTAGTCCTCAAGCTTCCAAGGTCTTCCTTAGGCACAGAAACCCTGCCAGTCCTCCAGAGAATCTGCTTTTCTGTGTGAATATTATTAAAAAAGGACAAAACCCCTGTGGGGTGGCTGAATTAAATGTGGATTTTTTCTGTCTCTTGCTGCTTCTCTCCGTGCCTCTGCTGCTGCCCAGGGAGATGATGGAGAAGTTGGACCCAGAGGTCTCCCTGGAGAACCTGTGAGTATCCCCTTCCCCCTTCCCATGGATTTGGGGTGGAAAAGGCGTTTTTAGGGCTCTCATGGGGCAGCTCTGCCCTGAGACCCTGCAGGGATTGAACTCAGCTTGAAGCTCCACGTGAGCAATTTGAGAGTGGGCTGTGCTGGAACAACTCTGCTTTGCTTATTTTCATTCATAATTTTCACTTATTTTCACTCTCACAATGGTGGGAGTTCTTTTGTTTGTTTGTTTGATTGGGTTTGTTTTTAATGAAGAAAAAATCTCATTGATTGCTCTGAAAAAATCATAACTAAATGTAATATGTAGATTAATGTCATATTTTTCCTGCCTGCATCCTTTTCTCTGCTTTGGGCTTGAGGTAATCGGGTTGGGGTAGAAATTAGGTGTGGAAAATAAATATAAAATACATTTTTTGTGAGTATTCGTAGCAAATTCCACTGAGAACAGGGTTTTATCTCAGAGCAGTGGCATCTTCACCACAGAGCTCCCACACTTTGTCCTGAGCAGTGTCAGTGACTCCTGATAAACTCGGGATGAAATCCTGGCAGGATTGAGCCAGGGAGACTTTTCTGCCTTCAGTGGGGTCAATGTCCTCTCCCAGCACACAGAACTTCCTCAGTCTGCATTTTGTCAGTGTTTGCCCCCCACGTGCTGCAGAGCAGCTGCAGGAGGAGCTGCAGTTCCTGCAGGCAGAATGTTGAAGGAGATCTCACTGGGCTTGGACAAACTCTTTGGACCGAGCCAAAGAAATGCTTTCAAGGAGAATCTCACTAAAAAACCAAACAGGCTGTCCATGAAACACTCTGAAAAGGCATTTTTTCCCCCCTAACACTGAGTATTTCTCACTTTATTGCACTGCAAGCTGCTGGTGCTGGCTGTAGATTTCTGTGTGCTGCACTTGCTGGCTGCTGATTCCATCCTGAATGCATTTCCTTTGTTATGAAAAGAACATTCTCTATCATTTCTTTCAAAATCCCTGATTTTGTTGTGCTGAGGCCCAGCGTGGTGGCCTGAGATTAATTGATGGGAATTGCTGGGCACAGTTCATGGGAGAGAGGGAAGGGTTGGCATTTACAGACTCGCTGGAACTAAATTATAGACAAGATGTCTGATTAACTTCTAGGGAAGATTAATCAACTCAGCTATCTCCTTAGCACATGTCCAAGCAATAACTTATGGCTTATTAACTTCTTAAAAACCATTTATGTGCTCAGGTAACACAGCAACAAAAGAGGAGCTTCAATGAGGGCAAACACATGCAGGGAAATTTATTTTTATTTCAGCAGCACGAGTGAAAATCTCTGGGCTGGCCAGGATAAAGGATTCAGTTGTGTTAGAGGGAATTTTGCTGTAATTACACACCCCCTGAAGCTGGGGGTTTGTCCTCTCTGCCCTCAGCCAAAAGAAGATCATCCCAAATGTGGCTGAAATCAGTGGTGGGACTTCAAAATGGGTTTCCCTTCACCCTGCTCCATCTCCTTCCAGTTGCCCTCAGCTGTGGGGTTTCTGCTCTGGATTCATGCAGGGCTTTAGCCCAGGAGGTCTCCAGTTGCTGGGATGGAGCCTTGGACTCATCCAGTTTTTGCTGGAAACTGCAATTTTTTTTGCAGGATCTGAATCCCCACCACCTCCAAGAGAAGACATTTCATTAATGTCTCCTATTCCACCCTGCAACATTTCATTTTAATTCCTCAGCCCTCTCTGCATCATAAAAAGGAGGCTGTGGAATATTTGGGCAGGCAGATAAAGCTGCCCATCAATCAAGAACGATTTTCTTCCCTCCGTGGCAGCTCCATCCATACAAATCCCAGAGTTCCCCTCATTGCAGGACAGGGCTGTGGTGAAAAGTGAGCTCTCAGTGAGTGCTCCCAATCCTTTCCTTCCACTCCAAATCCCCTGAAGGCTCCAGGAGGGGCTGGGCTGGGATTTCCAACAATTCCCTTTGCAGGAATTCCAGTTCTCCTGCCATTATTCCATGTGAAGCTCCAATGCCACCAATTTCAGCAATGCCAGGTTAGATCTGGTGAGGGAGGCAGGGATGGAAGGAAAACACCAGGGCAGCAGAAATCCTGACCTGTTCATGCTGGACAACCCAAATCCTTTAAAAATGTGCATTTATGGAAACCTCTGCCTTGCTGAGCTGTGTGGGTTGTCCATGATAAAATCTCAATCTGCAGGGATTTTTGGGATGATCCATTGGTGGTGTCAGGCCATCCTTCATGAACTCCCAGCTGGAATGGCTTGGCTGCAGAAAGTGTGGGTAATCCAGGAGCAGGCCTAAATTAATCTTTTTTTAAAGTTGGTTCAAAGGGAATTTGTTCCAACCCAAGGAATAAATGCCTGTATACTACTACTACTACTATTATTATTATTATTATTATTATTATTATTATAACAATATATTATTATAATGTTTGAAGAATAATAAAAATAATATTTTATTATTATTTTAATAACAATATATTATTATAATGTTTTAATAATAAGAAGAATAATATTCTATATTATTATTTTAATAACAATATATTATTATATAGTTTTAATAATAATAAAAATAATATTCTTATTATTGTTTTAATAACAATATATTATTATAATGTTTTAATAATAATAAAGATAATATTTTATTATTTTAATAACAATATATTATTATATAGTTTTAATAATAAGATTATTATTTTTAAATTTATTATTATTGTTGTTGTTATTATTATTATTATTATTATTATTATTATTATTATTATTATTATTATTATTATTATTATTATTATTTACTGAAGGGTCTGTGCCCACAGGATTTCTCTCCCAGTTTGTAACTCAGGGAAGCTGCAGCACCTGCAAAGTCCTTCCAACCCCTCCTGTGTCCATGTCCAGCATGGTGCTCCTCCTCAGCTGGCAATCCTAACCCTGTTTTTCCCCCCACAGGGACCCCGAGGACTGCTGGGCCCCAAGGGACCCCCAGGCCCCCCGGGGCCACCGGTGAGTCCCTGCTGCCCTCCCCAGAGCCTGCAGACAAAAGCCCAGCCCCAGCCCTTGCAGCAGATCCCCGGTGCATCCTTGGCCACATTTGGGCAGAGAGCGGCCGTGGTGTCCCCAGAGGAGCTGGGCCCCGGCTCTGCCTGTCCCCATTCCCAGGGCTGTCACGTCCCTGCGGGGCAGCAGCAGATTTGCCCCACCTGAGTAAATATGAATTCTTGCTCGGGCTGGAAGGGAGGAATGAGAGTTATTAACACAGGGCCTTTGCTATTAAATCCTGCCTCAAGCAGTTCCTTGGTATCCCAGGCCAGAGCATGTGGGATTTATTCAGGAGATCTCGTCCCTGGGAGTGCTGATGCCCTAAATCCCAGACCTTAAAAAGCCAACCCAAGGGGTCAGTGTTCAACGGGGAACATTTTGTGGCCTTTCAGCCCTCCTGGGACGTGAAGACAGCTTTGCTGTGAGCTGGGTGCTGCTGGGGTTTAATCAGAATTCAGGATTTGCTCCCAAACTGTCTCATCTCCCTCGGATGGGATGTTACACCCACAGGATAAAAGATTATCCTGGAGAAAAGGAGGCTCAGGGAAATCTCATTCCCTACAACTCCCTGGCAGGAGGTTGTGGGGAGGGGGATCAGCCTCTTTTCCCAAGAAACCAGAAACAGGGTGAGAGGAAAAGTTGTGCCAGGGGAGATTTAGGGTGGGTATTAGGACAAATTTCTTCCTGGAAGGAGTTGTCAGGCAATGCCCAGGGAATGGTGGGGTCCCCATGCCTGGAAGTGTTCAAAGCCCACATCGATGGGGGGAAATTATTCCCTATTAGGAAATTATTCCCTTTCCACATGGTCCAAAGGACTTTCTGATTTTTTAAATTATTTTTATGGTAATTTCCCTGTTTTTGTGGTGTGAAATAATGTGATATTTTCTTACTGCTGTGTTTTTTAAATCCTTTCAAAGGGTGTGGCTGGCATGGATGGACCAACAGGTCCCAAAGGGAATGTGGTAAGTCCTCCCTGCAAATTTTTGCAGGCAGTTCAGATTTCTATAGGGCAAAATGCAAAATTCTGTTAGATTGCATTTGCTAATTGCTTTTTAGCCTGGTCTAGATCCCTATCAAAGCCCGTGAAAAACACCAGGAACATCTTCCTGCAGCAAATGGAATGTTAATTTATTGTAATTTCTGATGGAATTACACATTATTTCTCCATGAAAGATGAAACATTTTCCTCGAGATGCTCGCTGAGCTAATGAATATCAAAATAGAGACATTTAACTGAGAGGGGGAAAAAACTGGGGTGGGATGGGATGGGAGGGGAGGGGATGGGATGGGATGGGATGGGATGGGATGGGATGGGATGGGATGGGATGGGATGGGATGGGATGGGATGGGAAGGGATGCATTCCCTGGAGAATAAAGGCAGACCAGGTGGTGTTAGAGCCTTGCTCAGCTCCTTTGGGCTGGAAATGAGGAATCAGTGAGCCTTGCAGTCACTTCCCCCTTCCTTTTCCCAGTGGGAAAAGCTGTTTCCAGCAGCTCTTGGAAGGTCAGAGAGGGCTCAGGGAGCTGTGGGAGGGTGTGGATCCAGCTCACGTGGATCCAGCAGTGGGAATACAGGGACACAGCTGGGGAGATCCAGGAATTGTGCTTCCAGCTCCATCTCACCTTTCCCACCTGCCCTTGTCTCCTCACAGGGCCCTCAGGGCGAGCCAGGGCCCCCAGGACAGCAGGGGAACCCAGGGGCTCAGGTAAGGACAAATCTCCTTCTCCACAGCTGGGAAAAACGGGGAGGAGAATTCAGCACCAGAAAGGGGAGCAGCATTTGGCTCGAGGAAACATTTCCAGTCCAAAATCTTCCTGCAAACACTCCCCAGCTCTCACCTGGCTGTGGCACAGCCAGAGCAGCTCCAGCTGGCCAAACCCCATCCTGTGGCACCTTTAACACCCCACTGTGCAGTTCCTGCAGGGCCAGGGGGACAGTTCAGCTCTCCAGGCTTTTCCCATGGCTCTCAGGGAATCCTGCTCCTCAGAGCATCCCTCCAGGCCTGAGCCTGGCTGCCCACAGCCCCTGCAGCTCTCCAGACGTTTTATTGCCCCTCAAAAGACATTTTGGGAATGAATGGAGCTGGGGAAATCCCCAGCCCTCACAGGCACTAAAATAATGCACAGCCAAGATGCATTGGAAGGAATAACTTGCTCCTTAACGACCTAAATTTTAAATATTTTTTGGCTTTTCACAGGGTCTTCCAGGTCCACAAGGCGCCATCGGTCCCCCAGGAGAGAAAGTGAGTTGAAATTCAGCTCTGGATTCTCCTCCCTCAGCCATGGATTTGCATTTTGCTCCTTCAGCTGCTCCTTTGCCCCATGTGCAACATCTGTTTGCAGCCGTGGCCATGAAAGTCTAATGCCTCATTCCAGACAGAGGAGAGATCAAGCCAGCTCAGTTTACCTCTAATTCATCATATTTGCATTCATTTCCCCTCTGAGGAGAAACATTTTGAAGGCAGCCTATGGTAAAACACGAGGAGAGGATTGAAAATTGTCTTTTTCTGTGGGTTTTGGGAGTCTGAGTGGGATGATAATGGGGAGAGCCCATGGATCTCTGATTGTCTCATTGCTGCATTCTGCCTGTGTGAGATGTCCCAGGATGCTGCAACACAGAAATAAACAGATTTCCCTCCAACCTGTGGCAGCTTTTCCACCCCTGCAGCCTCTCAGAGCTGGGAAAAGCAGGAAATGTGGTGGGAATGCCCATCCTCTGATGCTCTGCAGGCTCTGATTGATTTTCTGTTTGGTTTTAGGGCCCGCTGGGCAAACCTGGTCTCCCTGGCATGCCTGGTGCTGATGGGCCCCCGGTAAGTGCTGCTCTCCTCTCCCTGCTGGGGCTTCTCCCACCCTGGAATGGCCCCTGGGCTTGGGAAGGGGAGCCCAGGCTGTGATCTGAGCCCCTCACAGCTCAAAGAGGGGGAAATGGGAAGGGTAAAAGCAGGAAAGGCTTTTTGGTTGGGGTAAAGGCGGTTTAAAATGGAAATAAAGAGAGTTTAGGATGGAAATGGGGTGTAATATGGAAGAAAAGACAGTTTAATATGGAAGAAAAGACAGTTAAATGTGGAAAAAATAAAGTTCAATATGGAAAAATATCCTGCAAGGTCAGCTCACCCTCCTTGGGGGCTGGGGTGAGTTTGGGAAGCCCCCTCACAGCTCTGCTCACCCAGGGTACTTCTCACCATCCCTTCAGGACTGTGTTTCCCCTCTTCCTGCTCCTCCCCTGTGCTCTGTGGGTGTTTATTCCCATCCCAGCCCTGCCTGCCCTGCCCTGGGTCTCACAGAGGTGACAAGAGCAGGTGGAAATTCCCTGTCAATGTTTAATTCTCACAGTCTCCAATCCCACTTTAAACATAATTTGCTCCTCTCTGTCGAAATCAGCCTTAAAAAAATCACCAGGCTTTCAACCCCATCTCATTGTTACCCATCTCAGAGAGACATTCATTTGAGAATGAAAAAAAAAAAAACCACAAAATTGGTTCATTCTGCAAATGCAGAGCACAGCCCGAGGAGAAAAAAAAAATTTAAAAAAAAAAAGAAAAATTGCATTTCCCACCCTGGGATTGTCATTCCTACAGAGGGCACTTGGAACATCCGTACAATTGTTAGCTGAGTCAACAGAGCAGCTCCAGCAAAGCCCAGAACATCTCTAAATCTGTAGGTTTTGATGTGAAATTCCTGCAGCAGCCTCCGGGGAGCTTCTGCTGGAGAAATTCTATTTTTAAGCAGCCTGGAGGCTGCGGAGGAGCTGCAGAGTGGCTGTGCAGGGGCAGGGACCTTTCCCACAGGTGGGCAGCGTTGCAGGGCTTGGGTGGCTCTTTCCAAGGACAAAAAGGGTTCTGTTTATAGAAATCTGTCTTGGAAAATCCCTGAAAATCCCCAAGGGCCTCACTGTGAGGGCTGCCCATCAATTTGTGATCTCAGGAGCAGCCAGGGAGGTGGGCACAGTGAAAATGGGGATGGTTTAGTGCAGGCTGGACCAAAGCTTTGGAAATCCTGCTGCAGGCTCACCCTGGAGCTGAAGGCAGGAGGGGTTTTAGGGATCTTTTGTGCCCTGGTGCTGTTGGTGCCAATAAAATCTCAGGACAAGCTGAGATTTGAATTTTCTCCCCCATTTTGCTGATGGAGGAGTGACAGCTGTCATTTTGTTCCTTTATTAAACTCAGGGAGTCTGGCTTGCGTGATATTCCCTTCTGAAACTGATGATGGAAAATGCTCATCATTTTCTTTGCTATATGGGTAGAAATTTGTGATTTCAAGGAGGGAGTTCACTGAAGACACCAGAGAGTGCAGAATGGCTTTAGAGCAGCTGGATGTGCTCCCATCATCCTTAACCAACCAAGGTGTGCAGTGAGTGCCCTTCTAGGGGTCACTGATATGGCAGATATTGCCAAACCAAAAGTTGTTTTCCATCCCAGCTCCATTTTTGGATCCAGCTGTGGGGAAACCACTCAAAACCACTTTTCTGGACTCCTCATTTCTCCCTGACCCTCCCAGCTCTACCTGGGGCAATTCACACTTGGATTTTTCCTGCCTGCAGGAAAAGGGCTCTAAAGGCTGGTGATGAGAACGTGTTGGGAACTCTGGGATGCTGAATTATTCAGCATCGAATCCCAGGAGGAATGAATGCTGGCCAGCCTCCAGGCAGCCTCTGTCTAGCAGGGATGCAGGTTAGCTGAGCACTTGGCATGGAATCTGCTGCTGGACTCCAGGAATCAGGAACTTAATGAGGGGCTCTGACCAGTCTGGGCATCTTGTGACCTTCACAAGTTTCCTGCCATCAGGATTTTATCTGTTTTCCTACCTGCAAAATCCCCGGGCTGCTTTCCTGCTGAACTCCCCCAGGTGTTCTGCTGCACAGAGAATATTCCAGAATGCTTCGTGCTGCTCTGCTGGGAGGTGCTGAAGGGGAAAATTAGAAATAACCAGGTGGAAAAGCAACAAGGATCCAAATGCTGCTGTTTTCCCTTTGGGAAAAGCAAGGTGGCTTCAGGGAGGCCACTTGTGTCAATAGGAGCTTCGTGGGGAGCAGCTGCTCTCTGCCAAATAAATCACAACTACCAAAGCATTAAATGTGCTCTAAACCCCCAAATTAAATGTGTTCTAAACCCCAAAATCTTCTTTTCTTTGTCTCTTTTATCCATAGGGTCACCCTGGCAAGGAAGGTCCTCCTGGAGAGAAGGGGAGTCAGGTAGGTGTCCACAAAACCCTCAGCTCTACCAGGAGGGAGGTCAGGGCAGCTGGGTGGAGATGGATCTCCACAGGGATGGCCAGCGGGGCAGGGGAGGTGCTGAGGAGCAAACCCAGCTGAAATCTGAAAGCTGAGCCCAGATTCTGTCTCTGGGTGTCTCTTGTGAGCTCCTCCCAGCTCTCCTGGCCAGCAGTGCTCCACAGAGCAGCCCACACCAAGAACTGGGCCTGGGAGGGGAAGCTTCTCCTGACAGACACAAATAAATATCCTTTGTGGCACAGGCAATGTAAAAAATAGATTTTTTTTTCCCCTCTTCCACCTCCAAGTTCCTCTTTAACAATATATTTGAGATTATTGCCAGAGGCCAAAGCCCTTGAATTATGCACTGGTCCATCTGTCCAGGAGATTTGCCAGCTGCATTCCTGCTGCAGCCCAGGCTCCCAGACAGCACTGCCCTTGTCAAAAGTCTCTGCTCAGAGCTCAGCCCAGCTGGGTGAGCATCCAGGAGTGCTGCTGGACACGACCACAGCTGGGTTTGTCCCTCTGCTGTCACAAGAGGCTGAAAATTCCAATTTTCTGGAGAAATCAAAAGGGTTTGGGGGTGGTGCCTCCTCTCTGTGGTCATCCCCAGGGTGCTTTGGGAGCAGGGTGGAACAGAACATGTTCCTGTTCCCTGGTATTCCTCAACCCAAACCACAAATCATACCTTGTGTGTAAATCCCCTTTCTAACAAGTTGTTTCCGTCCTGACCCTCCTCATCCTCCCTTTCCTGTTGGATGGGACTTTGCCATCAGCTCAGCCCACCACACCTGCTGCAGGTGATGCTCCTGCAGCTCCCTGAGCTATTTTTGGGTTATTTTGGGCTATTTGGGGTTGTTTTCAGGTGGCTCCTGCCATTTCCATCCCATGTGGGAAACAGGGAATTTGTTTTCCACACCTTCTCCTCATCACTGCACCTCTGGGGTGGTTTTTGATGTGTTTTTCTTGTTTGCATTTCGTCCCCTCAGGGTCCCCCAGGTCCTCAGGGCCCCATTGGATATCCAGGACCACGAGGAGTCAAGGTAAGGAGAGGAGCAGTGTCCCTGTCACTGGAATTCTCCAGCCTGGGCTGGAGTGTGCAGAGATACAATTAAACGTCAAAGAAAGCAGAAATCACCACAATTAATGGCGATTTTTAATTTCTTCACTCTAAACTTTACCCCCACCCTGGTAACATCTTGGTTTCTCTCTCAAGGGAGCAGATGGAGTTCGTGGCTTGAAAGGCACCAAGGGGGAAAAGGTGAGTTCAGGTTGGGTTGTGTTTCTGCAATTTCTGAGCATTTTCGTTGGTGGATCCCACAGGATATTCCCTGGGAGGTTTTTTTCTCCTGCACAAGGGATTTTTCTTGGGGGAAAAAAGGGGACTGAGCACCTTTCCTTCATCCCTGCCCCTCCCCAGCAATTCAGCAGCAATCTGAGCTTGGGATCTCCCAAACTTTAAAACTTTCTGGGAAGTGTCTTCAGTGCCTCTCAGGGATGAGCTGTAGGATGAGATGCATTATTGATTACTCTGCAATTAAACCTTCTTGGCTGAAGGAAATATTGCAGTGTCCCGGAGGCTGCCTGGGAGCAGGTGTAAAACCTATTTCACGGGAATAAAACCAGTTCTACTTCAGAAATAATTGGTTCCCAGTGCTGCCAAGGTCCTGTTGCTCACACCGGGCCTGTTTGTGGTGCTGGCCTGCAGCCAGGATGGGATGCAGGGCACATTTGGGGACACTGTAGGGGTTCTTTGGGGATTTGGGTGGGTTTCCATCCTGCTTGTGCACTCCAAGGACTTGGAGAAGGCAATGGACCTCAGCTTGTTCTCCCTGAACAAATGAGGCTTAAGAAACTTTAATTATTTTTTTTCCTATCTCTACACCTCGGGTGATTTTTCCCCTCTCCATTTTTAGGGTGAAGATGGTTTCCCTGGCTTCAAAGGTGACATGGGCATCAAAGGAGACCGGGTGAGAGTCTGGGACCTGTGGGATCAGTCCAGCAGCTCCTGGTGAGCCAGGGGAATCCTGTTCCCAGCATGGAACCATCTCCTGCTCCCTGTGTGACAATGACACTGCTGTCCCCTGTGCTGCAGCTGGGGGGACATGTCAACATGTCAATCCATGTCAACAGCTCAGATTTCCCAATAATTCCCATAATTATCCTGCAGTTGTCCAGCTCAGCCCTCAATCAAACACTTCCCAGGGCTTGCTTTGCACATCCAGGTGAAGGTGAAAGGGAGGAAGGTGAAGGGGCTGCAATCAGAGCTGATGAAGGCTGGTTTTGTGGAGATGTTCCCAGTGTGGATGGGATCACTTTGGGGGATAACACCTGGATTTTGTGGGATAAAACCCCAGGGCTTTGGTCACACTTCACAATTTCATCTCCCTGAGCCTCCTGGTGAAGCCCAGCTTTCTCCCAGAGCAGCTCCATGGAATATCTGCTGCCAGCAAACACAGGATCTGGGGCCTGCCTGTCTAATTAACCCTTCTCTTGTAATTAACAGGGGGAAATCGGCCCCCCTGGCCCCCGGGGTGAGGATGGGCCTGAAGGCCCCAAAGGTCGCTCTGGCCCCAATGGAGATCCAGGTCCTCTTGGCCCTGCTGGAGAGAAGGTGAGCCCAGGATGGGAATTCAGTGTTTTACACCAAACCCCACTATTTTGGGGTGTCTCAGGGGTGTGGGCAGTTTTAGGGCAGAGGGAGGAAGAGGAATTTTGTGTGAAGGGAGGCCCAAGGGAGGTGGTTTAGGGCAGCCACATGGAGGCTTTGGTCTTTTTGGGGTTGTTTGGGTACAGAAAAAAAGATCAGAGGGGGATAAGTGGAAAGTTTAATTTAAATAAATTTCAATAAAACCCCAGTCTACTTTCAATAAAACCACAACCATTCCTAACTGGTTCCCAGCACAGTTACAGTGCTCACTCTGCATCTCCCCACTGGGATTCCCTCAGTGCCCCAAAGTTTTATTCCACCCAGGTGCCATCTGCCCTGCCCCTCCCTGCCCTTGGCATCCCCCTCTTCCTGCTCTAACTCACTTTTCCTTCATTTCCAGGGAAAACTCGGCGTGCCAGGACTGCCAGGGTACCCGGGCAGGCAGGGCCCCAAGGTAACGGGGATGGGATGGGATGGGATGGGATGGGATGGGATGGGATGGGATGGGATGGGATGGGATGGGATGGGATGGAGAGGTCTGGGATGAGATGAGATGGGATGAGGAGGTTTGGCATGAAATGAGGAGGTTTGGATGGAAATGGGATGAGAAGGTTTGGATGGGACGTGATGGGGAGGTTTGGGATGGGATGAAGAGGTCTGGGATGGGACGAGGAGCCCAGGAACACAGCCCAGCTCAGCCCCCATGTGTGGGGTGAGGTCCCTCCTTCCCACTCACGCAGGACAAAAATAGGGAAGCACACGGTGGAATTCAGGGGTTGTGCATGGCTTGGGTCCCAAAGCGGTGGGAAGAGCTGGAGAAGGGCTGGGATGGCTCCTGGGAGCTTTCCTGCTGCTGAAAGGGATTGCAGTCCTTCTCCTTGGATTAGGGTTTTTATCTTCCAAGATAGCATTATCTAATTAATTAAGGAGAATAGTTAATGACTCAGGGTCTCCCTGAAATTAAAATAAAGCTGCTATTTGCATATTTGCAAACATCCTTTGTAGCTTCTCTCCACGCCCACCTCTGTTCAGGCCATTTTCAAGGCATTTTTTTAAATTAAAACTCTGAATTCCACTCCATAGACTTAGGCTCCAGCCCAGTTTTCACATGCCCTGGAGGCTTTGGGAACTTCTGGTTTTGTTAACTTTTTTTGTAAGAATCATATTTTATTATTCATGTTCACTGCCTAAAAAAAACCCAAACCAACCCAGGCTTGTTTCATTCTGGAGACAGAATTATCTGCAAGAGATTGTTTCCTGCTTGTGGTGGGGCTGGTTTATTTTTAATTTACATTTTATATCTGGAGTAAGGCTGGGGGGGTGTTTTTTAGCATTTTCTTGGACTAATCCATATTTTAAAAGCAGCAGCAGCAATTCTCCAGGCGCTGGCATCAGAAAGGAACAAGCCAGGAGTTAAATTTTCATGTGCACCACAGTGACTTAGGAGCTAAAATCCAAAATCCTGCCTGGGCTCCCATCACAACCGTGGGCTTGGCTTTTTGTAGTGACTGCTAATGAGCATGGATGTTTGGTTTTGGTGTTGTTTTTGGAGAAAACTGAATTTCAGAGGGCACCCCGGGCCTGATGGTTTTGCTGTTACAGGAGGGAGGTTCAGGGGACAAGGGCTGGGAGCTCTGGGGACGGCCAGGGCTGCCCCAGGGCCATCCTGAACCTCTCCCTCCCTCTCTGCTCTTCCCCCAGGGCTCCATCGGCTTCCCAGGATTCCCAGGAGCCAACGGAGAGAAGGGCACACGGGTAAGATTGGATTCCCACTGCTCCACTCATTCCTTTCTCTCCAGGGATCATTCCATTGCAGGGCTGCTGCTCCAGAGCCTTTTCCACTCAGGAATTGCCCAAAAAGGCTCATCCCAGGATGAGGTTCCTGCTGCAGGACAGGAGGATGCTGGGGATGGCACAGCCAGCAGCTCCCCAATTAAATTCTGGGAATTTTCCCCTCAGGATATTTTAAGAGGCTCCTCTGAACCTGAATCCTTTGCTCAGACTTTGCTCAGGGCACAAAGAGCTCTTTAATTAACAGTAATTATTAGAGATGGCTGAGTCTGTTCAGAAGCAGCCAGAACCATCTTTCACCTAACTTGAAATTCTAAATGCATGGCTGAGAACACTCTCAGTGCTTTTAATAAGCTGCTCAAAATTCAGAGACACCCTGAAAATCAGGGGGTTTCGTCCCCCAGCCTTGTCTCTGCCTCTCACCCCACCTCCACAGCCTTCTCTCAGAGTAGGGATTGTCTAAATATACTGATTTATTTTTTATCTGCTGCAGAACATGCTCGAATTAAAGGATTCAGAGTACAAACAAAGTCATTTTCTGCACCAGCTCCGGTCACAGTGACAAGAAGGGGGAGTGAGGACAGCAAGTGGAATTAGTTTCCTTTTTACTCTCATTTAAATAGAAATGACTTCTAACAGGCAGCTTTGAGAGGAGCCCAGCAAATATAAATCACTTTGCACTGCATTAATATCCTACCACTGCAATTTGGGTCCTATCCACCCCCTTTTTTATTATTTCATTTCATTTGGAGCTACAAATGCTCATCCCCATCCCTCCTTCTGCTCTGGCTGGGCAGGAGGAGGGAGGCCAGGAAATTCAGCCTGGAATTCCCTGGAATTACCCCCCTCCCTCTCAAATACCCAGCAATAAAACCCCCGGGCTGGGTTTTTGGGGGGTGTAGAACAGCAGGGGAGGGATGTTCTGCTTTGAAATCCCTGCACATCCATGAATGATTCTATTCTGGGATGGAAACAAATCCAGCTGGGAGGGGATGGGAAACCTTCCAGGGAGTGGAGAAGGTACCAGGAGCTGGGCATTTCTGAGGCTGGAACAAACCCTGAGGGGGTTTGGGCTGCAATTCTGGCATTATCCAGCCTGCAAGAGGTTGGGGAAGGAGCAGATCTGATGGGAAAGGGCCCAGCTTCAGAACCAAGCCATGAGAAGAGAATAAAAGGCAAAAAAATCAGCACTTTCCTCACTTTTATTCCAAATGAGCTTTGTGCCTTTAATGGAGGTGGTGAGGATATTTAGTTACACCCTTGGCATGCCACATTCACTTCAGGAATTAAAAAAGGGTATTTTAACCTTTCAAACGTTGATTTATTTCGTGGTAATTCCAATTTTTAATTTTTTCTTTTTGATTTTCAATGGGTGATTAGACCATTTCTACCATTTTATATCAAATTAATCACCCTGCATTCACTTTATCAGTGTAGAGAGAGATTTTCATGGACAAATCTTCCCATTAGCAACAGGAGCTCAGCTTGGAAATTTAAGAGTAGCAGAAATGCTGATTTTCAGTAACAGCTTTGCTATCCATCTATATTTTTTTCCCCTCCTGAGTATCCCATTTGAAATAAGAGAAAAGCAATTATATACAGAATTATAGGCTGAGCTGGGGTCACTCTGCTCCAGTCCTCATCTTAATTTAAGCCTCGTTGAGTCAGACTTGATAAATCCCCCTCTGCTTCTCCTAAGACCACTCAATTTGTTTGGTTTATGAATGTGTTCACATGGCGTCAAGAAGTAAATTTTCTAGGGTTTTTTTCCCCTCCAGTTCACAGTGGAACAACTCAATTTGGAGCTGCAAAAACCCCAAATCATTTGTTTGTCTTTTCTTTATCACAATATCCCCATTTTGCTCTTCAGTTCCCTGGTTTATGTGGCCAAAATCATGCAAATCCCACATTTCTCTCCCAAAACGGAGCTCAGCTTCTCAGCCTGTTGTTTCAGCAGCACAAAGAGTCTTCCCAAGTTGTTAAATAATTCAAAGAAAGGTGAAAATCAAAGGTGGAAGGGCAGGACCTGCACAGGCAGCTGAATTTTAGTGCTGAGGTGCTGAACATCTCCAACCACAAAAGTTCAGCTCGCGCCTGCTCAGCTGTACAAAAAAAGAGCTGGAAAGGTAAAAATGGGGAGGGAAAAAGGGATGAAGATGATTAAGGGATGAGCTGGGAGAACTGGGATTGCTGGAGAAGAGAACCTTTGGGGTGAGCTGGTTGGGGCTTGCAGAATTTGGAGGGAACCTGCAGGAAAGATGAAATAAAGCTATTTAAAATAGCCTGGAGTGGCTTTGGATGGGGCTTGGAGCAACCTGGGATGGTGGAAGGTGTCCCTGCCCATGGGAATGTTTGGGATGAGCTGAGCTTTAAGGTCCCTTCCAGCCCAAAGCAGTTTTTTATTCTCTGTTTGGTGCTTTTGGAGAATCCTGACCCATTAAATCCCCCCAGAGCTGCTCATCACCGAGCCCCTCCTCAGCTCGAGGTGGGCTCAGCATCTTTTCAAGCCCTGCTCATGAAATCAATAGTTACACATGAATAATAAATCTTATTTTAAGAGCTATTTTCTGCCTTTAGCAGGGGGCAATAGATTTCCCTGCTTGCCCAGTTTGACAGAGCTCCCCAGATCCAGCTATTTCTTGGTGTGCCTGGAAAATAATCTGAATTTAGCTGCCTTCATGTCAAAATCCTTGTTTGACAAATACAGGTCTGTGTATATTTACAGGGAATATAAATTCTTTGCAACTGTACACGGGGCTGAATGTATGACTAATGACAGCAATAAACAGGGGGAAATTTGGCTTAAAAATAGAATTGTGGGAGAAGCAGAGGAGTGTGGGGGGCTACCTGAGGGGAGGCAGAACCCCCTCCTCCCCACCTGCTCCCAATTTAGCCTCCCAGAGCTCCAACAAAACCAGCTGGAATACTTTAAAGTGAATTTTGTCATTAATTAAAAACAATCCAAAAATGCCAGCAGGCTTTAATAAATGGAGCTGCAGAACAAGGAAGATTCAGCAGGACTAATTTTAGCAGCTGCAAGAAAGTTGATGGGAAAGTTTTGCAGCTCCTGTTTTATGTTCTGCTGGTTAATGAGTGTCAGAGCTGAGCAGGCTCCAGCGAGGTGATGGATTTGGGGCAGAAAATGGCAAAGGGATATTTTTAACACCCTGGGAATCGAGGTTTCTTCTCCTTTCCTTTAGAGGTGATTAGTGCCATTAACAGGCTGCAGGTCCACAGGGCAAAGTCAAACCTCTCCGTGGTTTTTTGGCCACTTGACACCAGCCAAAACCAGGCTTTTAGGCCATGCCTTTGCTTTTAGGCTCAGCTTCATGTGCTGCCAGGTTTAGGTGCAGGATTTCCATGGCAGGACTGATCCCAGTCCCATCCCGCGGAGCTGAGTGCAGCTGTCAGATCTCATGAGCTGCTCCCAACAACGCCTGGAATCCCTTGTTTAGCTCTGAATTTGGGGAGATCTGTAGGTATGTAGGGCAGCTTAATTGGCCTGGGTGCAGGGATCTGTGTCACACCTTCCAAATCCCACAGCAGCCCCTGGCAGCAGCGGGGTGAGGACCCTGCCCCACGTCAGGAGCAGGGATCAGTGGGGGAAAATGGGATTACAGGTGTGGGGTGGCAGAGCTGAAGAGATTTTGGCTGGGTTTTTGGGATACTGAGGGGGTGGCCTCATCTTTGAAGGCATTTTGGGGTTTTAAAGGACTTCAGATGCTGCTCCTGAAGAGATTCATTCCCTCAGAGAGCAGATGTTGTCTGGGCATTGGGATCAGTGTCCAGACCTGCCCAAGTGCTATAAAGTCAAATAAATACAAGAATCAGGAGGTGGAGGTGAACCTGTCGCTGACTTTTTCGTGGCAGATGAGGAGCAGAGAGGTTCTGAGGCAGTGTGTGTGCCAGGCTCTGCTGTGGCTCCTCTGCTGTGCTGCTGGTTCCTAATCCCTTCTCCTTTTCCATTCCAGGGCACTCCTGGCAAACCAGGTCCAAGGGGGCAGCGTGGTCCCACGGTAACCAGTTCTTCATCCTTGTTCCCTTCAGAACCTTGTCCTGGCCAAAGGAAAACTGGGATGGGCTTTGTGTCCTCACTGGGGTGGGACCTGGCCTTCAGCAGCTGCAGCTAAGCCAGGGGGACACAGATTTGGGGCTGGGTGTCACCACTGAATGTGGTTTAAATCTTTCTGGTGACTTTCCTGTCACCCCTTGATGATTTGTTGACCCCATGTAGCTCAGGTGCTTGGGGTAGCAGAGAGTCCTCAAATGTCACCTTTTGTGTCTTTTCAAGGGTCCACGTGGGGAAAGAGGCCCCAGGGGAAGCACTGGAAAGCCTGGCCCAAAGGTAAGGCCTGGAGGAGCCTTTGGGGTGGTGTCCTGGGCAGTGCTGGTGTGGAGAGCAGCTGGTTTATCTCCCTCCTTCCCTTTTCCTTTGGGTTGGGAAAGCTGAGCCCTCCTGGGGTTCATTCCCAGCTCGTAACCCACTGCAGAGTTGGTGCCCAGGCTGTGGAAATGTGCTGGCCCAGGAGCCAGCAGGACTTTGAGGGCACGCCCAGACTGGAGACCAGCACAGCACCAACACCAGCACAACCCCACAGCCCCTAAACCTCCCCAACCCCTCAGTTTGGGGTTTAAATAGAGTTTAAAACCCCTGAGAGCCCTCAGGCTGTGCTGTGGGTGAGGGAATGTGGTGCTGGTGGTCTCCAGAGCCTGGCTGAGCCATTTTTGCCTTCCCACTGCCAAGCCAGGATTGGGCACCAGGCAAAATTTGGGATTTTTCTCCAAACCAACCCAGATGCACTGATTACCTGAGCATGGATCACCAGGCTTGATGGCAACAAAGCTTTTGTTGTGAGACATTGTCACCATCACACTGCCAGATTTACAAACTTATCTCTGAGCTTTGTGTTGGCATGAATTTTGGATCAATCCCTCCTTTTCTGGGTGGCATTTACATCTCTGAGGGAGCTCACTGTGTGGTGGAAATATCCCAATCTCCCCAGGATTTTTTTATGAGGGGATGTGGGGGGAACAAGCAGCTGCTCATTTGTCACTGGCTGCTGCTCCTGCCACAGAATTATTATTAGAGAGGGCTGGGGGAGTTGCTGGGGTGTGGTGTCACCGTGGGCTTGGTGCCATCTGAAGCCTTTGCACACAGAAGCTGTGATGCTGATTTGGGTATTTTTTAAAATGCTTTCTTGTTTTCCTTCTTTCTAAAAGGGCAACTCTGGTGGTGATGGCCCCCCTGGTCCTCCTGGAGAAAGGGTAAGATGAACTGAGGGGGAAAGGACTCAGTGCAGTGCTCTGGCAGGGGAGGTGGGCTTGCAGGGCTGAGGGGTTTTGGGCAAGGTGGATGCTCCTGGGTGCCCTGTTTGCAAAAAGGAGTGGGCAGGAGCCAGGATGCAGCTCAGCAAAAGGGAAAAAAACCGAAAATTCTGGTTAGAAATCCAAGGTGAAAGGTGCTGGTGTGGAGAGAGGTCCCCCAAGCCACCTCCAGGCCTTAGGTCCTGTCTGAGCTCTGCAGGGAAGGCTCAGGTGGGACTTTGGGTGTCCTGTGGAAGCATCACTCGTGGGAAAAGGGACAAGTCACCCCTGGGTGGCTGCAGGCAGCCAGAATTCCAGGCACTTTCTGGAGGATGAGGTTCTCTAGGACCTCCTGCTGCTTTCTCCAGATCACAGGCAGGTGGGAAATCCTGAAACAATGGGACTTTCATTATTTTAGCCTCAGTTTCTGGGGTTTTTTTCCCTCCCCACTGGCTTTTGTTCTGTTTGTAGTTTTTTCTACACAATCACCCAGCATCTGGCTTTCCAGACCTTTGTGCTTACCTGCTGCTCACACAGAGGTAATATTTCACATCAAGTGTTGCAGGTTCCTTAACCAACTTCTCTGGCTTGTCTTTCATCCCAGGGACCACCAGGGCCTCAAGGACCAACTGGATTTCCTGGACCAAAAGGCCCCCCTGTAAGTAACAAAAGGATAATCCAGCCTTTCCCACCCAGCCTGAGCTGATTCCCTGAAAAGTTCCCAAGACAAGACATTACTGAGACATGCTGATAACAACCCGACGGTTTCAGATTTTAAATAGCCAAGTAAATTGCAGCTGATTATAAATGTTCATTTCCTACTGACTCAGGAACTCTGGGATCTTTTGTGGCTGTTCTGTGCTTTATTTTCCCTCTGTGGATGTGGAGGACAGCCCAGCACTGCTGTCCCTGCAGTTGTTGTACACTGGGGGGACCTCAGCAATGGTTTGGGAGTAATTTCCTGAGTGTGGTGAGCAGCTCCTGTAAGATGAATCCTTTGGGAGATGTGTGGGAGGAAAGGGGTGCAGCTTTCAGGGTCTGCAGTTCCATTTTCCTGTGAAATAGCTGGGAGCTGAGGCAAGCAGGGCTGATTCAATGTTTGTCACAGTTTTATTGCCAAGCACTTGGTGATGCTGCTTCTCCCCCTGCTTTTCTGCCACAGGGTCCCCCTGGGAAGGATGGATTGCCTGGGCACCCTGGACAGAGAGGAGAAACTGTAAGTAGCCAAAAAACCTTGGAGTGGTCATCACCCCAGAGCCTCATTTTGGGTTCTCTAAACCCTCCTGTGCTGCTGGGGAGGTGCAGCCCCAGTTTGGATTGTTGGGGTTCCCTGAGGGTCTGTCTCTGTGGGAAGCAGCTCATTTCTCCCCTCTGCCTTCCCCAGCAAATGAACATTAAGAAGGTTTTGCACATGATGCATTTTTTCCCCTCAGCTTATCACACAATTTAATTAACTTGCCTGGCATTTGCTAAGCAAGGCAGTGCAAACACTGCTCAGCCCAGCACCAGATATTTATTTACACAACTGATTTTAAAACAAGGGGTTTGAGGTGTTTTTGAGCCAAGTTCTCAGGTCAGGATTACCTTAAAGGTGAAGAGTTTTCACCTGCCAGAGCCTGACTGACATTGAGTCTTCCTTGAGTTTTCCATGACATCCAAGGTGGAGGGAGCAAGGAGAACTTGGACAGCATCTGCTGTCATCAGCTTTTGAGGCTGCAATCAAAAGCATCAACCTCCAAGTCTGCAGGAGTGAATGGAGAATGGTCTTTTAATTATTTTGGGGCCTGAAAGCTCTCCCTAATTGCTTTCCTCCATTTGCCTCTCTCAGGAAAGAGAATCTCTGTTAATCTGTACCATCAGCCTTGCAGAGACCACTTTCCCCTGCAGACCCAGGCAGCAGAAATCCCCTTTTTGTCCCCTTTTCCCCTCACAGTGCCAAAATTTAAGGAGAGCAGCATAAAAATGAATTAAATGCTCCTTCTACATCAGTAGCCTGGTCAGTGCAAGGTATCTTTGTGCAAGATTGAAATCTCTGTGTCAAACACTTCCCCTTATTGAAGTTCCCATTCAGCAGCAAACAGGCATGCTGAGATATTTGGCCATATTAGATTTGCAAAGATTGGCTCTAAAAAAACCGTGACAGATTCTAAAGCCTCTGTGCCCAAGGCTCAAAGAGTACAAAAGGAAAGCCCTTTCTCCAGGTTAATAAGGAAAGTCCTGCACAGAAATGGTCTAAATATTTGTCTGTGATAAGAGTTTAAATTGCACCTTCATTTCCCAAGGATATTTTGCCATTTCCCCATCAGTGACAGGAGATTTTCTGATCTGCAGGCAGCCAGAACAGCATGGAGGAGTTATTTAAGCATGACAGGCTAGCGTTGGCATGGGATTTATCTGATCCTCTTTTGTGGCACGGAGAGAATAGCCCGTGTGCCCTAAATGCCATTCCTCAAGCTTGTCAGCAGGCTGGAGTAACAACCATAATTAATGTGCTTTTTAAGGAGTAGCCTGGGAGAGCCAAACAATTGCAGTGGTGAGAGTTCCTCGTTGTCACTCTTCAAAATGCCATTGGAAGGAGCTGTCAGGGAGACTTCCCTGCTCGTCAGCCTTTGCAGACAAACACGGCTGTGGTTCCTTTCAGCAAATGTTGATGGAGGAGATAAAGCTTCACTCAGCCCCCGTGGGTTAAGCTGCCCCTGAGCTTCTGGGAGCTGAGCTGAGACAGAACCGAGCCTAAACCAGCATCAGAATGGGGAGCAGGATAAGGGAAATAGCTTTAAAGAATTGCTCAGCATGAAGAAATTCACACTGATTTTAATAGCCATTTAATAGCCATTAATGGCATTTTTAATTGCCATTTCCTGCATGGTTTTACGAGCAGAACAGATTTTTATAGATATACATATATATGGCCAAACCACAGCAGCTCCATCCAAACAGCAGGGCTGAGCTTTGAGAATCCCTTCTTCTTCCTCTGTTTCACCCTTTATTAATGCACAAGGACATTTTTCCCACTTTCTGTTTGATTTTTTATTTCCCTTTCCTTTGGGTGCCCACCCTGGTTAGGGGTTTCACTGGGGGAGAAACAGTGGATGGCAGTGTGACCCTCACAGGAGGAGTCCTTGGCAGAAATGTCACCTCTTTGTCTTTTCCCTTTCTCTAACAGGGTTTCCAAGGCAAGACTGGCCCTCCAGGCCCCCCTGGTGTCGTAGGGCCCCAGGTAAGAAGGAAATTCTTACCCCTGCAACTGGTTCAACTGGAGCTGCTTGTGCAGCAGGGACTCCTTTTCCAAGGATGGCAAAGCCTTGGCAGGTGGCTTTGAAATTCCTGAGGCAGATGTGAAATGCCCCCATGACTCCAGCTCACCTTGCTGAAGGGTTGGGATGGGGTTCAGACCAACGTAAATGAGGTGGTTCCTGTGAGTTCAGCACAACCACCCTGGTGTAAAACTGGTGTAGGGTGAGAAAACAGCTGGAAAAGACAACCCAGCTGAAAAACACAAAACATCTGAAAAACACATCCCAGCTCAAAGACCTGAAGCAGACAGGGAGTTAAATGAGATCTCCAAGGGCTGCGCAGCTGCTGGTGGTCAGGGCAGAGCAAACGTGGTGCCAGAGTGCTCTTCCATGTCACTGTGAGGAAAGCCATCCCTCTTTCATCTGAAGTGCTGCCAGGTTCTGTCAGAGCTGGGCTGCTTTGCTTTCAGTCACCTCGAGCTCTGTGGGAGCAAGCACAACCTTCCAGTGAGCCTGCACTGAGCAGCACTGGCTTTGGGTCGAGCCTTCTTCTTCCCTGAGCTGCTGGGGAGCAGCTCTTTAATTAGAAACTAATTAATTTGTCCTCTTTAATGACACCATAAAGTCCCTGATTTGTAAATTCCCTGATTAGGGGCAATCCCCTGACGGCTGTGTCTGTCTTCTCAAGTGCAAATTAGGCTCGGTGGCAATTTGGTGGGGCTCTGCTGGGTGTAGTTGCTGTGATCTGTGGTTGCTGTGTGAGCTCTAAGTGGCCCCCCTACAGCAGGACATGAGTTACAGCCCTGTCCCCAAAGCCACCAACGGGTAGGGACACCGTGGCTTTGTGCATGTGGCTTTTGTCCTCTTAAAAACCAGCCCCTGGGGAGCCCTCTGTGACACTTGTCACCCTGAGTGCCCTCGGAGGGCACGGAGGCAGCGGGTAATTGCCAGGGAGTACGAGCCTCATGCATTATTTATGCCCCATCCGAGCAGGAATCAGCAGGCTTGGAGAGTGCTTAGGAAGTTTTCAATTAAAAAGGAAAAGCTAAGCGTAATAGTTGTAGTGGGAACATCTCATTTGGGTGAAATTTGGGCTGGCTCCAGAGGTTCCCAGTGCCTCCCGTCTGCTGAGGGTGATGTTGGCACTTCCAGAGGAGATGGAGAGGGGGAATGTCTCCAGGGATTGCTGGTGGCACTGAAGGCTCCTCTTCCATCCCATCACAGCCCAGAGGACTAAACTGATACCCTGCACTTTTCCTTCCTCAGCTGTTCTGCCAACACCCAACCCATTTTCTCTGTTTTTTTCCAGGGTCCAACTGGTGAGACTGGACCCATGGGTGAGCGAGGCCATCCAGGCCCCCCAGGTCCCCCAGGTGAACAAGGCCTTCCTGGCCTCACTGGAAAAGAAGGCACCAAGGTAGGGACTGGAATTCACCTCCCTGGACATGGAGAGGATGATTCCGAAGAGAAACGAAGCTCCTGCCTCGCCCCAGCTGGAGGCTGAGGAGATGAGCTGGGCCTCCACGGAACGAGCAGATCCTCAGCTCTTTCTCCCTGTCCTTGCAGGGGGATCCTGGTCCTGCTGGCCTCCCAGGGAAGGATGGTCCCCCTGGATTGAGAGGGTTCCCTGGAGAGCGAGGCCTCCCCGGCCCCATTGTGAGTAGAGGCTGCTGGGCCCCTCCGGCTGGAGAATTCCCAGCTGCTCCCGTTGTTCAATTCCCAGCTGCTCCAGTTGTTCAATTCCCAGCTGCTGCAGTTGTCCACCTCCCCAGCTGACTCTGTTTTCCTTCCTCCAGGGTTCTCCAGGGCTGAAAGGCAACGAAGGTCCCCCAGGCCCTCCAGGCCCAGCCGTGAGTATCCCTGCCCTTGCAGGCAGCACCATTTACAAGCTTGGCAGGGCCAGGCCAGGGTTAGTCACAGCTCCAGGCTTTATCCTGATTTTCCTGACGACTCCCTGCATGTTCCTTTATTTTACAAGCCCTGCATGTAACAGCTCAGTCATTTGTGGGGTTAGCTGTGGATGTACGTGACAGGCTGAGGGAACTGCAGGGGTTCAGGACATCCAGGATTTTGTTTCTAATCCACCTGCTTTCCCTCTGGAAGTTGTCTCCACTTGAGATCCCTGGAAGGAAACATTCATCATCCAACCCTCCCTGCTGGCTGTGAAGTGGCTCATGCTCTTGTTCCAGGCTCTTTATGTGTCCCCAGGAGCTGAGCTCTCTGCACCATCCAGAGGAGAATCCAGCCCTTCCAGGGATTTTAATTCAAAAAAACAATCTGCAGGGCCCTTAGGCTGGTGGTACCAACTCTTCACGTGGTAGTTATCCCATCAAACCTGCACAAACATGGATGAAGAGCTTGGGTTTCTCTCTGTGTGGGCATGGGTGAAGCTTGATTCTGCAATTAAATTCCTTTCCTCCTCCTCCTCCTCCCAACAGGGCTCCCCTGGGGAGCGTGGCCCTGCAGGATCAGCTGGCCCTATAGGATTGCCAGGGAGACCTGGCCCCCAGGGACCTCCAGGACCTGCAGGTGAAAAGGGAGCTCCAGTAAGTACCAGCATGAAGATGACCAGTTGTGGGACAGCTGGAGATGTGTGCAGTAGGGAGCTGAGCGTGGAACCAGTGCTTGTGGAGATTTAAATTGTAAAAAAATAAGGATATAAAATTCAATTAGAAAGGAATTTTCTCATCTTGAGCACATCAAATGTCAGCTGTTCAAGTGACGTCCCTGTCAAGCATGGCTGTGACCCCAGGGACTGACAGTGTCCTCAGGCAACGAGAAGGCCTAGGGGCTGAAAAGGTGACACAGCCTGTGTCACCTCCTGGTGACAAACAGCCAAAGGCCAGGCCCGTGGGCAGAGAACTGAGCCAGCCCCATCAGCAGAAGGAGCCAGAGGTGGCTTTGGTGATGTCAGGCTGCTCTGGTGGTGGTTCATTGATATCAGAAGTGTTTATCAGCCACTTGCTGGTTTTTTAGAAACTCCAACAGCTATTCCAGAGGCGAGAATTTCCTGGTGAATCAGTTTTAGGAACATCTGCCCTGCTGAGTACCTAACCATGTGTCAGTCAGGGCAGGGATGAATAGGCAATCTATGTGGCATCTAATTTATTTAGAGCAGAGCACCCAGGATTCAGATGCAATTCAATCATGGACGAGGAAACTGGAAAATATTCACTGTTCAGTTCCTGTAAACAAACAAATGTGATTGAAAACTCCTGCTCAAAGGAGTACAAGTAGATGTTGACACAGAGTGTGTTTTATTCACTTCAGGTGGTTTTATTTGTCCAGAATCTCAGGATGGGCCTCCTGAGAACCCCCCTTAGTTGGGGGTCAGCCAGGGAGGGAGCAGCTGGGGCAGCCAGGACCAGAATCAGCAAAAACTGGCTCGTGGGAGTAAAAATTACTTGGGGTCTTGTTTGTCATCCAGGCAGAGATGGCAGAGGGTTCAGATTAAATCAGATTATGTTGCTGTAGCGGTGAAATTGCAGCTGTGATCTGGGTATTCACTGCTTACATTTGCTTGTTCTTTTCATTATCCCTCAAGACAAGTTTTGTCTCCCTTCAGACAAGGAGCACAGATGAAATATCAGCTGCAAGCGGCTTTGCTGTTCTGCCCATCCAGCCAGGAGTCATTAGCAGCTGAATAAAACCTTAATGGGCTGTAATGGCTGGCTTGGAGAGCTCTGGGTGTGACCTGCGTGTTTTTCTGCTTCCAGGGGGAGAAGGGTCCCCAAGGACCGGCTGGCCGGGATGGCATCCAGGGCCCCGTGGGGCTGCCGGGCCCCGCAGGTCCTGTTGGACCTCCTGGAGAGGATGGAGACAAGGTGGGGACAGCTCCTGCTGCCCGGGGTCACTCTGGGCAGCGTTTCCACCGTGCTGCATGCCACACTTGGGTGGGATGTGCTGCTGGAGGATTTCTGTGGAACTCACAGTCCCGTGGGATGAGCAGATGGGGCTCCGTGTGCTCTTCCAGCTACAAAATTCCCTGAAATCCAGGTTGCCTCCCCCAAACCTGTGGCAGGTGCCTGCCCACGGATGCCCAGCCTCTCCAAATTAATTCCCTGTCTCATTAAGCCCCTCTGGAGTGGAGGATTCCCAGGAAACAAATCCCTGGTGGTTGCTCAAAGGGTCTGCAGGATGCAGCTTCATGCATGGCATGGCAGCTGAGGAATTGGAGGCTGGAAAAGGGTTTGGTTGCACCTGGAGTGGCCAAATCTCAGGAATTCTTCAGCCCGCTCACCCATTCAGGCCCTGTGGGATTTGGGATGAGGATGCAGACCCTCAGGGCTGCTGAGATGTGGAAGTGGTGATGGATTAATGTTGTCCCTTTGCTCCTGGCAGGGTGAGATCGGGGAGCCTGGGCAGAAGGGCAGCAAAGGTGACAAGGGGGAGCAGGTGAGTGCAGGGGACTCTGCTGTAGCTGCTTCTCTTCAGTCTGGTTCCTTGTGTGACTCACTGGAAATAGAAATTAAATTTATATCATTTTCTAATGTTGATTCATCTTCTGTGCTTCATCAAATACCCACATGATGTAAAAAAAGAGTGAGAGCCTCAAGTGGGAGCCTCCAGCTCCCAGGAACATTGAGATATTTCCACATCACCCACTTAGCATGGAAATATCTGTGAAACATGAGCAGTGTTGCCACCAAAGTTGGGTCTTTGGCTGAAGTTCCCTTTCTGATTTAGTTGAAGATGTCTCTGACAGAGGGGTGGACCAGGAGATTTTTAAAGGTCCCTTCCAACCCAAACCATCCTGTAATTCTGTGGTAATTGCAGTTCCACACCCTTTTTGTGCTGCCCCGAGCCTGAGGAACATGAGTTACCCAGGAGTTAGGGCTGAGTGCTGGGAGACCTCACCCTGTTCTCCATCTCTCTTTTGGCAATTAATGCAGTTTTAATAGAGATTGTATTGAAGGAATTCACGTTTTCCAGGTGAATTTTTCACTGTCTCCTAATACTGACATTTCTTTTTTTGTGACAGGGTCCCCCAGGCCCCACCGGTCCCCAGGGCCCAATTGGTCAGCCTGGCCCAGCTGTGAGTATTGCCTCCTATGAACAGAAATCCCTTTTTTCCCCCAAAAAGCCTCCTGGGAAGCACTGGGATGATTCCTCCCTGGCACTGAGTGCTGCTGCCCAACACGAGCAGAGGGTGGTGAGGTGAGGTTGGTGTGTCCCCACGTCTGTCCTGGGCTGATCAGACCCTGTCCTTGCAGGGAGCTGATGGAGAGCCCGGGCCCCGAGGACAGCAAGGCCTCTTTGGTCAGAAAGGTGACGAAGGACCCCGAGGTTTCCCTGGCCCCCCTGGCCCTGTGGGCTTGCAGGTAATTTGCAGCATCCAGGGAGGGTTTGGGGTGGTGAGAGCTGGGGCTCACCTGAGATGTTCACAGCTAAAATTTCATCCTCTGCACCTCCACAGGGCCTGCCAGGACCACCTGGGGAAAAGGGAGAAACGGGTGACGTTGGGCAGATGGTAAGGGCCTTCCAAATTTCTTATTTCACCACTGACATTGCTCTGAGAAACCCATCTGAAATTTGTCCTCCTTTTCTCTCAGGGCCCACCAGGCCCACCAGGACCCAGAGGTCCATCTGGGCCACCAGGAGCAGACGGTCCACAGGGTCCTCCTGGAGGAATAGGAAACCCTGGTGCAGTAGGAGAGAAGGTAAAGCAGGACGAGCCTGCAGCAGGAGTTTGCTGCAGCACTCGTGCAGTGGCTTTGCTGTGCCAGCAGAAAACTCATCCCCCTGCAGAAATGTGAATATTTCCATCCTTTTTTTCCACGTGTAGGGTGAACCTGGGGAATCTGGAGAGCCTGGTCTCCCTGGAGAGGTTGGCCTGCCGGTAAGTGGCCCCTGGGAGAGGCATGGATGTGCTGGAGAGGTGTGGATGTGGATGGGACAGCAGGGACTGAACCAGCCCTGCCCTGGATTTGGCTATTGATGACACATTGCCACGTTCCTGGGTATTTATAGGATCACGTTTAGTCACCAAATCTGGGCTACCCACGGCTGAACACCATGAACACCACTCAGTCCTTGTGGGAAGGGACTGTTAAATCATGTCCTTGTGTTTGGAGACACAAATAGAACTTCTTGCTCAGAATTGATTAAAGGATAATTAGAGATCAGCATGGGTTGTTTTTGTTTTTTTCCTTGATAATAAAGTTCTTTTTCCTTTACAGGGCCCTAAAGGTGAAAGAGGTGAAAAGGGAGAAGCAGGTCCCTCTGGTGCTGCTGGTCCACCTGGCCCCAAAGGCCCACCAGGTGATGATGGCCCCAAAGGCAGCCCTGTAAGTACCCCCTCAGTCTTTCCTTGCCTTGCCAGCAGAGATTTCTGCATGAAAAGATGTTCCCAGAGATATCTGTTGAAATTAAAACAAGTATCCTAACCATGGAATTGCTCCTCTGGTGATCCATGATCTCATCCCCCTTCCTTAGGGTGCTGATGAGGGAAAGACCCTGCTGTACCATATTTCCCAGAAATACTGGAATTACCAGTGCTTTTTGCAGGCTATCAGGAATCTCACCCCATGGAGAGGAGCTGCAGTAGGGTCACTTTGTGTTTATGGCTTTCCAAGGTCTTCTGCACCAGAGCAGAGCTTCCAATATAGGATCAAGGAGATTTATTGGGTTTGGGAGCTGTACCTGCACACCCAGCTCCCTGCTGCTGCTGATTTCTACAGCTCTGCTGAAGCCAGTGGAGCTCTGCTGATTTTACCAGGGGACAATGGCACAGGGTTTATCTTGGAGGCTCCTCTGATGCCTGAAATTTTTGATGAGATAAGGCAAGATGGCAGAAAGAAGCAGAGGAGGCAGGGGAGTTTAGTCATCCCTCCTAACAGATGGGATTTGGGATATCTGTGATGGGTTGCAGGCTGCTCCTGGAATCATGTGAAGCACCCGACAGACATTGTATGGGGAAGAATGCTGAAGTGTTTCAGTCATTAAATGCTCTGAGAGGCTCTTCCTGTGCAAAATGTCACACGTTTGCAGAAGCAAAACCTTCCAATCTGCACGTTCCCAGAGCTGGGAGGACTCTGCTGTCACCCAGCCAGCAGATTTCTGGAAAACTGGGGTGGAGGTCCCAGCGTTGCCTTTGGAGCTCTGGCAGTCAGGATGCAGATCTGGACAGGCTGGGACAGGGTGAAAACACTGCAGCTGCAAAGAGGGGTTGTGGTTGTAGAAATTGGGGTTTACTCCATAGGGTGCCTCCTCATGTTGTCACTGGTGCTCTCCGGTGTGACATCCCTGACTTGGGAATACTCTTCTCTCTTTGCAGGGTCCAGTTGGTTTCCCTGGTGACCCTGGTCCTCCTGGAGAGCCTGGCCCAGCTGTAAGTGTTGGTCTCACAGAGCTTCCTGCTCCTGGGGTGGTGAAGCTCAGCTGTGCTGCTCGTTCCCAGCAGCTCCCCTGGCATGTCCTCTGCTCATTCACACCCTAAAAACTCCTCCTTATTCCTTTTTCCCTCCTTTTTAGGGTCAAGATGGTCCTCCTGGTGACAAAGGTGATGATGGTGAACCTGGACAAACTGTGAGTATCTGGAGAGATGAGCTGTTCCCCACAGTGCCCATGGCTCTGTGTCAGCTCCAGGGGCACTGAGCCTCTCATTCCCACCAGAATTTCCCAGTGGGAATTGCCCAGTGAGGATCTCATTCCCTCCTGTGTCATCTATCCATCATCCATCCATGGATACATCCATCATCCATCCATCCATCCATCCATCCATCCATCCATCCATCCATCCATCATCCATCCATCATCCATCCATCCATCATCCATCCATCATCCATCCATCCATCCATCCATCCATCATCCATCATCCATCCATCCATCCATCCATCATCCATCATCCATCATCCATCCATCCATCCATCCATCCATCCATCCATCCATGGATCCCTCTCTCCATCCATCCATCCATCCATCCATCCATCCATCCATCCATCCATCCATGGATCCCTCTCTCCATCCATCCATCCATCCATCCATCCATCCATCCATCCATCATCCATCCATCCATCCATCCATCCATCCATCCATCATCCATCTATCATCCATCCATCCATCCATCCATCCATCCATCCATTCATCATCCATCCATCCATCCATGGATCCCTCTCTCCATCCATCCATCCATCCATCCATCCATCCATCCATCCATCCATCCATGGATCCCTCTCTCCCTCCATCCATGAGTGGGGCACTCATGGCTTGTTTCCCTCCCCTCTCTCCCTCAGGGTTCCCCTGGGCCCACAGGAGAGCCAGGCCCCTCTGGACCCCCTGGAAAACGGGTGAGTTGGTTTTATAGGAAGATTTTCCCAAAAACACTTCCTTCCATTAACTTTTTAAAACTCATGGTGTTGCTAAGCCTACAATAAATGCAGTGTAAATACTTTCTAAATTATGTGATAATTAAAAAAAATACAATGATGCACCATCCACACCCGTTGGAAATTGATGGGATTGAATTTTTTTTAAGATGTTAACAGCCCAAAGAGAACCCAAGGATGAGGTGCTCCTGCTCCTCCTGCCTTGCTGGCAGAACCCAGGGATTTATTTAGCAAGGAGCTAATTTAAAAATCTTTTCAGGGATATTTGTCTCCATTTTGTCTCCTTCCCTGGGGCTGCAGCATCGTTTTGCTAATTCCAACAGACCGTTGCAGATCAGCAGGATCTAATTGTGTTTTCCATCTACTCTGGGCTTTCTTTAGGGGCCTCCTGGTCCAGCTGGTCCTGAAGGAAGGCAAGGAGAGAAAGGAGCCAAGGTGAGAGCTGAATGGGATTTCACTTGTGCTGTGTCCTTGGTAGTCCAAGAGGATCTCCCTCTGCCAAGGCAGGGAGTTGATTTTGCTGTGTGTTACAGCAAATTAGCCTGGATTTGGGGCCACTGGCCTCAAATGTGAGCTTATGTTTCAGCCCTTAACAAGCTCTGTGGAGATAATTAGGGCTTGGTAAGGTCAGGGGAATGTTTTGCCTCGTTTGAAACATCCAAGTGCTATATTTGGCAGTGTGATGTGCTGTAAATAATGGGGTGTGCAGAGCCCCGTGTCCTTTCCCAGGGCAAACACAGCATTCATGGGCTGGGGTTGTTTGGGTGGGAGTGCTGGGGAAATGGAGATGGGATTGGAAATTACAGACCCGTTGTGGCAGCACAGGGGAGGGAGGGTGGGTGGATGGAGGGGTGTCCCTGAACCCAGGAGAGCTCAGAGCCAAAGGGTGCTTCCTGCTGGAGTTCAGGCAGGGCTGGAAACTGAAGGAGTTTGGAGAGTTTGGAGGTGGAGGGAGCAGCAGGAAAATCAAGGAGCAGAAAGTTTAATGTGCTTTGCATGGATCTGCATCCACTCCATGACATTCTGTCACACTCTCACAAAATCATCTGATGTCCCAACACAAATTCAACGCCCTGCCTCTTCATCCAGGGGGAAGCTGGCTTGGAAGGACCTCCTGGGAAGACTGGACCCATTGGTCCCCAAGGTGCTCCAGGGAAGCCTGGCCCCGATGGCCTTCGTGGGATTCCTGGCCCAGTTGTGAGTATTCCCAGCCTGAGAAAGCTCAGCTTTGTTCCTGTATCCCAGCTGCCTGGAGGATGCCTTTTCCCAGTGTTCTGTCCGTGCTGGAATGCCTGATAGCAGATAAAACTTATTTCATGGGAATAATGGGATGGTGAATATCATCTCCCACATGTTTCATTTGAGTCTTGGGTCTTCAGCCGCTCTCCAGCAGCGATTTTCCTTGACCCACAAAGTCCCTTTTCCAGCAGAGATTTGAGCATGGAAGGAACATAAATCCTTTTGCTTTTGCCACCTGTGAAAAGCCAGGACAAAGGTTCCCTGGCACAGGTGAATAATCAGAATATTCCCAGCTGGGAGCACTGCTGTCACTGGAAATGAGGGAATTGCACTTTTTTTACAGGGTGAACAAGGTCTCCCAGGATCCCCTGGCCCAGATGGTCCTCCAGGCCCAATGGTATGTCCAGAGCATCCAATTCCAGGGGGTTTTGAGCTGGATGAATGAGCGTGACATGAATTCATTCCCTCTTTTGTTCCCTCTGTGTCCCAAAGGGCCCTCCGGGTTTGCCTGGTCTGAAAGGAGACTCTGGTCCTAAAGGGGAGAAGGTGAGAACCCACTCAGGATCCCATTGCCTGATCCCTGGTGGGGTGTGGGGGCACCAATGGCACTGCACAGGGTCCTGTGCCAGGCTGGGAGTGTCACAGCCCCAGTGACAGCTTCAGAGGAGAGCTGGAGCACTCTGAGCCTGCCCCAAGGAGCTGAGCTGTGGGGGACTGTGGAGGTGCAGAGCCCTGGCTCATTTTTGGGGTGATTCTCCACCCTATAAACATTTCTGTCATATATATATATTTATATAACCCCAGGGAATGAGCAGCTGCCCTAGTGCAGAGGTTCTTTCTCTATTTCTAGCATTTTCTGCTGTAAAAATCTCATTTTTCTCCACTCTGCCACTTCCACGTGTCAGGGATTGCTACAAACTCCTCTCACCTCACTCAGATATTTGGGGTTGGATCTAGAAATGTCGTTGCTCTCTGCAGTCAGAAATCCTAATTAACATCTGCTGTTTTCCCCCAGGGTCACCCAGGTTTAATTGGTCTAATTGGACCACCAGGAGAGCAGGGAGAAAAGGGTGACAGAGGCCTCCCAGGGCCCCAGGGCTCAGCAGGACCCAAAGGAGAGCAGGTAAATATTCCCAAAACCTTCCTGGAATGTGCTTTGGAGCATTGCACCCTCGAGGAGGTGCAGCATAGCAGGGATGGGCAACCCTGGCAGGAGATCCTTGGCAGCTTTTGAGGGATATTTTCTGTATTAATGTGGTTTATTCTATGTGTGAAACATGGATTTGCTCCAAAATGACCCATTTTAGTGGGAAGCAGATTCTCAAGGGTCCTATGAAAGAGTTGAATAGACTTGGAGGGATGGTGCCATGAAATATTCATCTGAAGGGCTGACTTTTTAAATGTGTTTTAAAAAATGAGATAGGACATTCCTTGTCCATGCTCTAAAAACCAGGTAAAGCTCCAGATTGGACTGGATCCCCCAAAACTGGGTGCTCACCTGGGAGCAGGGATTGGAAGTGTAATTTTAGGCCAGAATTACAGATGAATGTTATTTTCTTGTTATCTTTTAGGGTATCACAGGTCCCTCTGGACCCATTGGACCTCCAGGGCCCCCAGGATTACCGGTAGGTGACAACCAATGACCTTGGAATTCCTTGGGAGCCCTCAGGAGCCACTTTGGTGGCCCCAGGAATGCCCAGCACAGCCCTGGCTGTAGGAGGATGTTGGTCACAATGGGGTTTTTTTCAGCTGAGCCCTTTAAAAACCCTTGGATGAGTTCCAGGAGTGCTGGAAGTGATGTGGGAGATGGGCACATAGAAATCATCCCACCTTGTTTCCGTCCCCCTTTCTTTTGGAATATCCACAATCCCACAGGGATTTCTTGCTCTTTTTTGCTGATTTTTATCACTTTTTTGGATGCCCAAAGGCCCTGGGGTGCCCAGCTGGGTGTCCTGAGCAGGGAGTGGGATCAGCCTCCAGGAATCACCCAGCAGCTTCCCCAGTCCCCACTGGGGCAGGAGGGTGGAGCTCTGCCACAAAAGCTTTTTGTCTGTTGGCAAATAAAAGCAACACCCAGCTGAAATGGATGAGGAAAATGGAAATAGAAAGGGAGTAAATTTTTTTAAAAAATTCTTTCTGAACTCTCTGCTTGGAAATGAGCTGACTCCTTTCTGTGTTTGTCTCTCCACAGGGTCCACCTGGTCCCAAAGGTGCTAAAGGCTCATCAGTGAGTATGGACACAGCTAAAGGAAGAGGCTGAGGGGTTTTTGTTGAGTGTAGGACACGCTGGGACTCCCCTCATCAGTAAAATGAATGCAATTAGCAGAGAGGACTTAGCAAACTCTACCTAAGCCCAGCCATGATAATTGGGGAAGCTTTCTGTGCCACAACTGCACTTCCCTGAAGAGCAGAGCAGCAGAAATCATAAAGAGCAATCCAGTGCTTAGTCCTGAGGAGAAAAGCTGCTGCTGGAGAGTGGAGGGAATTAAAAATAGCCCGTGAAAAGCGGGAGGTGGGAAGTTGGAAAGTGAAGAACTCGGTGAGAAATGAGACTCTGGAGCTTCGTGGTGCAGAGCTGCTGTGCAGGCAGCTAAAAAATTCCTCTTTTGGGCAACTTCTTAGCATCTTTTTGGCATCCAGAATTCGATGTTTTATTAATTTGAAGATTTTATTTGACTTGCAGAACTGTTGGGTTGGTTGGGAGAGTTAAAGACTTTATGCATTTTATGCATTCCGTGGGAAGCATAAGAAAAATCTGACTGTAACTCCAGGTGTTTGATCTTTTCTTTCACCTAAATACCAAAAATAACCAAAAATACCATTTTCTTGGGATGTGGGTGCAGGGAGACTCCTCTTGTGTGCCTGAAGGGACAAAATGAGCCCAGTTAAAATAATGTTTGGATTGTGATAAAAGTACCAGGTGAATTCTCTGAGTAACTCCTGATTTTCCCTTGTTTTTCCATCCAGGGTCCCACAGGTCCAAAGGGTGAATCAGGTCTTCCTGGGCCCCCAGGACCTCCTGTAAGTAGAACCCATAAGGTGAAGGATGAAACGAGGTTCAGACTTCATGGGTGCTGGAATTTGGGAAGCAAAGAAATCTCTGGACAAAAATTCCTTTCCAATCCTAGCAATGGGTTGGAATCTCTTGGAGACACTGGGGGAGAAAGCAGGATGGGAAGGGAGGATTTATTAATGGGAAGAGGACAGTGGAAGGTGGAAAATGTTGAAGGCAGAGGTTTGATCAGCACCATCCATGGCTGTTTTCCATGCTCACTGTGTATTTTGGGATGTTGCTGCTTTGTCCATCTCTCATGTCCTTTCCCCAATGCAATGAAAAGTTATGCCTTTTGGTTTTCCCCCCAAAAATCAGGGTCCCCCTGGAGAAGTCATCCAGCCCCTGCCCATCCAGGCTGCCAAGAGGACCAGGAGGAACATTGATGCCAGCCAGCTGCTGGACGATGGCAATGCTGACAACTACATGGACTATGCTGATGGCATGGAGGAGATTTTCGGCTCCCTGAACTCCTTGAAACTGGAAATCGAGCAGATGAAGCATCCCTTGGGCACTCAGCACAACCCAGCACGCACCTGCAAGGACCTGCAGCTCTGCCACCCTGATTTCCCAGATGGTGTGTCCCAGGACAGGGGGGATGTGGGGAGTTCTGGGGGTTTTGCAGCTTCACACACTAGGAGGGGTTGGAAGAGCAGGAATTTGGGGAGTCCATGGAGGTTGTGGCTGGTGGAGAAGGAATATGTAGATATTGGATATCACTGCACAGGCCTTCCAGCTGAAATGTTCTGTTCTAAAAATGGGGATATGGGGTGAAAAACCTTCTTTAGCTGGCACCAGAACATGACCAGCTTTCAAAAACTACACACAAATAACAACCCACGAGAGTGAAACATCCCAGGTGAGGAGGTTGCTGAAGTGACTCTGAGCTGATCCTTTCCTCCCTTCTCTCCCCCCATCCAGGTGAATACTGGGTTGATCCCAACCAGGGCTGTTCCAGGGACTCTTTCAAAGTTTACTGTAATTTCACGGCTGGAGGAGAGACCTGCATCTTCCCTGATAAGAAATCTGAAGGAGTAAGTCCACACCACCTTTGCTTTCCCCTCTGTCCTGCTGATGGATGGTTTTCTGGTGTGAATATTCATAGAGCAGCAAGGAAGGATCAAAGTTCCAGAATGTTCCTTTGTTACACAACATTACCTTCTGAAATAACATGGAATATGTCGACAAAGAGAAAATCAGATTTAAACTGTGATTTGGGCCAAACCTCTGATGGTTTCTCAGGCATAATAAATGCTAAAACCTTAATTTTTTGGACTTTGCTGTCCAAGGCAGGGATGTGTGTTGGTGCAGGAACTGGGAGCTCAGTTTAACTCATTCCCTCCCACAGCCCTGCTGCACTGCCTGCATGCCCAAGCACTCCCCTCCCCTCCCTGTGTCTCCAGGCAGGGCAGATAAATGTTTACCTCCTGTCATTTTTCCTGCTGTTCCTTGTGGGTAAATGATCCTAAATGATTGCAGGCAGGCTCAGAGCTCTCCCTGGCACGGCTGCACAAGGTTGATGAAGTTATCTGTGTAATGATGCTCTTAGCTCAGACATACCCATCATTTTTGTCCTGTATCCCTGCACTCTGTTTTGCAGAGCTGCTCTTCCTGCTGCCTGGGGACCAGCTGTGGCACTGGCCAAGCAGAAACACAACAATTCAGCCTGGGGGGAGCTGTGCCAGTGTCACAGTTGTGCTCCAGCTGTGACAAAGCTGAGCTGCTCTCCTGCTGCATTTCATCCACCAGAAATGTGTGTCAGCACAGCACAAACCACACGCCACATAAATCCTCCCTGAGTTTTTCTTGGGGCTGTTTAAAGAGGAGATGGATTTCCCCTTCCTTTGCATCAGTGAGCTGTGTTTTTCCTCAAAATTTGACAGCTCAAAAAGCAGAGTCTGGCTATGATCTTGCAGGGGCCTGAGCTCCTGCTGTGCTGGTTCAGTGAGGAGCTCTGTGGAGCTGCAGAACTCCTCAAACACAAATTTCATGCTGGGATCCATAAGAAAGAACTTCTCCCACCCAGAGGGATGCAAAGAGCCACCACCCCAGCCCTGGGCAGAGTTTCAGCCGTGGCTCCTCTCAGCTCATCCTTCCCCCAGCACAAACACAGGATTTGCTCTGCAGGTGACATCCTGCAAAGGCAGGACAGTCCCCAGCCCCCTGCAGCTGGGCTGCTGCTTTAGGAGACTTTTCCAGCCCAAATGAGGGCTTTGTGGGTGGGTGAGGGAGCAGCCACGCTCCTTCCTTGTGCTCTGGCTCAGCTGCTGAGCTGGGGCTGTCTCAAGGATGCTCTGATGGCTGATTCCTTGTCCAGGTCAGCCCTGTGTCACCCTGGCTACCTGGAGCTCCATGCTGTGTGTCCAGCACCTCAGGAGGCAGAGGCTTGTCCTTCATCACATCCTTTGCCTTTCCCAGCCCCACAGCACCTGGATTTGGCATGAGAGAGGCACCAGGCTTCTCCAGCTCCAGCTCTGCCCTCCACACGAAGATCAATGCACCTTTCCCATCCATGCTTCCTTTTTCCCTCTCTGTCTTTCCTTTTAATTTTCCTGCCACTGTTGGATTTGTATCCCAAGTTCCTGGGAGGCAGAGACAGCCCCTAGCAAAGGAGGCTGGTGCCAGAGCAGCACCACTCCCTCTCCTCTGCTTCAGAGCCACCTTCTGCTCTCATTACTGATGTATAAAAAAATTTTAAAAAAAACATTTTAAAGCAAGTTGGACAGTTTCAATAAGACATGCAGACTCTGGAATGAAAGTAAACTTTTTAATTTTGATTTATTTTTTTTTCTTTCTCTCTTCCCTCCTTGCTGTCCACAAACTAGGCTAGAATTACTTCCTGGCCCAAGGAAAACCCAGGCTCGTGGTTCAGTGAATTCAAGCGCGGTAAACTGGTAAGAGGCATCCTGGTGCTTGCTGTTTCCTTTAACCCCCTGTCATATTTTACAGAGTAAAATGGCTCGTTGGCCCAAAGAACAGCCTTCCACATGGTATAGTCAATACAAGCGGGGGTCCTTGGTAAGTGGCTAACCCTGGCCCTGAATCAGAGCTTGTCACCTGCTTTGGTATGGCCACGCTGCTGCCTCTGCATGCTGGACTAACCCCCCTCCCAGGCACATGGAGATGTTTAAGGTGGAATTCTGAGAGAGACCCCAAAGCCACTGGGGGGCTTTGGTCCAGTCTGCCTGACTGGGAACTGGGGAGCTGAGCTTTGCCTGGGGTCAGAAGGGGACACCCTGGGGACCCTGGGGCAGGTTTGTCTGCACAGAGCCCTGCAGGAGTGCTGCATCCCACAGGGAGAGCTGCATCCCACAGGGAGAGCTGCATCCCACAGGGAGAGCTCCATCCCACAGGGAGAGCTCCATCCCACAGGGAGAGCTGCATCCCACAGGGAACACTCCATCCTACAGGGAGTGCTGCATCCCACGGGGAGAGCTGCATCCCACGGGGAGAGCTGCATCCCACAGGGAGAGCTGCAACTCACAGGGAACACTCCATCCTACAGGGAGTGCTGCATCCCACAGGGAGAGCTGCAACCCAGAGGGAATGGTCCATCCCACAGGGAACACTCCATCCTACAAGGAGTGCTGCATCCCACAGGGAACACTCCATCCTACAGGGAGTGCTGCATCCCACAGGGAGAGCTGTTGCTGTCTCCTCCTCATTCCCCATTTTGGGTGTCCCCATGTTGCTGTCCCCTTGTTGCTGTCCCCCAGCAGTGCAGCCTCACCCCAAGAGCTGAGAGATCCCTAAAATGCTGCTCCAGCCCTGAGCTAGGCACAGTGCTGGGACCCAGGGGAGGAGCTGCACATCTCTGGCCTCTCTAGGACAGGTTTGCCCCAGAGGGTGGATTTTGTCCCCATATGGAGATGAACCACGCTAGGGACACCCATGCTGACCCCAGAGCTTGGGAGAACCAAAGTCATTTATTTAAAGGAAGATTTCCAGCCAAGCCTAGTGGAAAGGAATTTGACTGAGTCACAATTAAGGATTTTTTTTCCATGGGGGAAGAGCTGTTTTAAGGTCAAACAAGGCACGACGTCAGCAGGGCATAAACCAGGAAAAGCTCTGGTTTATCTGGTAACAGGACATGCACATTGTGGGGAGCTCATTCCCACAGACACCCAGTGCTGGGCAGGGATGTCAGATTTGTCCCTTAAGCCCCAGAAACATCCCCTGGCCCATCAGTCCCTGTAGAATTAACGGGATGCATGTAACGAGCTCAGACAAACCAGCAGAGTGTGAGAACAAACAAATATTCCATGGATAAAACCAACCTGCCCTGGGGCAGGAGATGCTCTGCTGTGTCCCACTGAGTTGTCCCTCCCCAGGGCAGGGGATTCCTGCACTGTCCCACTTCCACCTTAAAGGGCAAACAACCCAAGCCCTGCGTTGTTTCCCACGTTTCTGCATTCCATCGCCACTAAAACACATTTTGCTCTGATCCTGCCCTCGAGGAGGACACGGCTTCTGGGGCTTCTCTGCACCATCAAATCAGGCTGCAAAGCCAAGGCTTCAGCCTGGTGGCTCCTTGGAGGGCAGCTACTCATAGCTTAATTACAGAGCACTTCATCAGTTAATGTTCCAAGTACCTCCACTTCTCCATCTCCCCTGCTTCTCTTTTTTTCCCAGCTCTCTTAGAGGCTCAGTTGCCAGCCTAGAGCTTAGGGCTTATTCTCTTTTAGATAAAAACATTTCTGGTGCTACTTGGAGCTCTTTGTTCCATCTTTTTGTGTTGTCATTTTCCTGCCTTTTTTTTTTTTTGTTTGTTTGTTTGTATTTTTTTACCTGTCCTGCTTTTTTTCTGTTTGGAAAAATAAAAAAGCCACCAGTATGTGGAAGACCTACCTAAGCAAACCACAAAACAGTCAAACACACAGGCCATAGAAGTTTTATTTATTTACTTATTAATTTATTTAAGATTAGCTCTGATTTTGCCTCAATGAGTAGCTGGAACAATGAGATTGGTAAACTGAGGAGACATTTGCCTGGTGGATCTAAAATCAGCAGAAATTTGTGTGTGGATGGGCAGAATCAAAAGGAGTTCGAGTTCCCCTCAGGTGTGACTCTGCTCCTGTTACTCCATGGAGAAGGTCCTGGTGTCTTGAGGGGCTGAACCCTTGGGGAACCCCAAAGCTGAGGGGAAGATTTCCAGTGCTGCCAAGGGCTCCATATAAATCCTGGGAGTGCACAGCCGGCCAGATGCTGCCTTTCTTCTGGAGACACCTGAAGTGAGAGGGATGCAGTAAACATGAAATACAACCAAACCAGCTGGGTTTGGTGCTCCCACACCATCATTAATCAATTCTACAGAGCCCTTGGAGCCAATTCCTTACTTTTCCTCAGGATGCAGAGCTGTGTTTAGAGGGATAAGAGGCTTGCAGATTTCTCTGTGTGTTGCACACAACTCCCAGCAGCTCTAACGAGGCCTGCACCCATCCCATCCCATCCCATCCCATCCCATCCCATCCCATCCCATCCCATCCCATCCCATCCCATCCCATCCCATCCCAATCATCCTCCCAGCCACCTGACACCTGCCAGCACAGAGAAAAGAGGAAAAGATTGGATTTTCCCAAACTGAGCAAACATTGTGCACAAAACCAGCTCCCAGTGGCTCCAGCTGGAAAAGGCTTCACAAAATCTGCACAGGCTGAACAATAAAGACCCCTTAAAAGGCAGCCAGGCTGCAAAGCAAGCACTGGTTTGATATAAAACCAAATAAGAGTCAGTCCTGCAGGTCAGTAGTGCCACACTGGGTGTGTGACAAGTCCTTGGCATTTTTTGTCCCCTTCCTTCCACGTGCTGGTGGCTTTCTGGTAGCTCCTCCTGGCATGCGTGGCTCTCTCCTGGTCAGTCACATTTAACTCTCAGGAGGACAGTGCAGCAGCATCCTGACAAACCGGTTGGTATCTTTGTTTATTTGGATTATCTCTTTTAATTCAGTGTTTTATTGTGGTTATGAATCTCTTCTACTGTTTGCAGCCTGCACCACAACTCGAGGGTTGGTGGTACCTGGAGGAAATCCACGCTGGTTGGGTGCCTGTGTTTTGTTCCTGGTTGTTTCTAAACCATCCTCAGTCCATCCATTGAGATGTCACCTCAAGCACAGTCAGTTCATACCTGCAAAAACTCGTTTTGTGGGCCATGGAAGTCCCACAAAGTCCTGAATCCCCCAAGTGCTGGGATTGGGTTTCAGTAATTTTTTTTTTGTAGGTATAAATTCTCCTGCATGGGAGAAAAAGGAGCCTGGTGGGCAGAATGGAGCAAATCCCAGTGTGCAAGGCTGGGATTCACAATCTGTGTTCACAACAGGGTAGCAAATCCATTTTCCCTTTACCTGAGCTCGGCTTTTCCAACCAGGGCAGCCCCCAGTCCTCACCAGCAGGACCAGCATTGCTGCAGATGCAGTGCCAAGATTGCTTCAAACCCCAGGAAAAACAAATGGAAAATGCCCCAGAGTGTGCAGAATAAAACACTCCCAGCAGCCAGAAATTCGTGTCAGACAGGACAGGAAAATAAAGCCCTGAACCCTCACAGAAATTCACCTTCTCTCCTCTTCAAAAGCTGGAGAAATACACTCAATATTGGCTTAATCTTGAGACGTATCCCCAAATTCCCACCCTCTTGCAACCAGGGCTGAAATCCCCTTGTCTTTTTTTTTTTTTCCCTGCCCTCCTTAGATTTAATTTTTTTTGCTCACACCCTCACTCCATCCAGCAGGAGAGCAAAAAAATTTCTGGGTGAGCAGAGCATCTGTGGTGACACTGGTGTCCCTCAGGAGCAGTGTCTGTGGTGACACTGGTGTGCCTCAGGAGCAGTGTCTGTGGTGACAGTGGTGTCCCTCAGGAGCAGTGTCTGCGGTGACACTGGTGTCCCTCAGGAGCAGTGTCTGTGTGACACTGGTGTCCCTCAGGAGCAGTGTCTGTGGTGACACTGGTGTGCCTCAGGAGCAGTGTCTGTGGTGACAGTGGTGTCCCTCAGGAGCTGTGTCTGTGTGACACTGATGTCCCTCAGGAGCAGTGTCTGTGGTGACACTGGTGTCCCTCAGGAGCAGTGTCTGTGGTGACAGTGGTGTCCCTCAGGAGCAGTGTCTGTGTTGGTGACATTGATGTCTCTCAGGAGCTGTGTCTGTGGTGACACTGGTGTCCCTCAGGAGCAATGTCTGTGTTGGTGACACTGATGTCCCTCAGGAGCAATGTCTGTGTGACACTGGTGTCCCTCAGCCCCCAGCTCAGCAGCAGTGTCTCTGCTGGTGACACTGGTGTCCCTCAGACCCCCGGCTGTGTTTCCCTGTCCCTCACTGCCCAGTGTTGTCCCTTGTCCCCCTCTCCCAGCTCTCCTACGTGGACTCGGACGGGAACCCCATCGGGGTGGTGCAGATGACCTTCCTGCGTCTGCTGAGCGCCTCGGCCCACCAGAACATCACCTACAACTGCTACCAGTCGGTGGCCTGGCACGATGCCACCACCAACAGCTACGACAAGGCCATCCGCTTCCTGGGCTCCAACGACGAGGAGATGTCCTACGACAACAGCCCCTACATCCGGGCTGCCCTCGACGGCTGCGCGGTACGTGGGGCTCCTGGCCTTGGGGACACCCTGGGGACACCTTCAGAACACCTTGGGGACACCTCTGTCCCCTCCCCTGCTTGGCCAGCACCGCCTTCCCCAGAGCAGATCACCCCCAAATTCTCGGTGCTTTAGGGTTGTCCTTGACGTGGGAGACATCAACGTGCTCTTCCCTAAGGTGGAAATAAATGATTCCGTGGGAATCCTGCTGGAAGTCAGGGGAGGCTGCAGCACGCCCAGGAGTCAAATTAATCTGATTAATCCAATTTATCTGCCTAAAAGTGCTGCTTGTTTTTGTTTAAAGCCTCCCTGTGCTTTTGCTCTGACCCAATTCCTCACACAGGGAGAGGCGAGCGATGGCGCCCGGTTGGGTTGGAAATTTGCAGGGTTTGATAAGAATCTTTGTAACTGCTTCCAGGAATTCTGAAAATTTGGGTTGGAAATTTGCAGGGTTTGGTAAGGATCTTTGCAACTGCTTTCAGGAATTATGAAAATTGGGACTGGATATTTGCAGGGTTTGGTAAGGATCTTTGCAACTGCTTTCAGTAATTCTGAAAACTTGGGTTGGAAATTGGGTTGGAAATTTGCAGGGTTTGATAGGGATATTTGCAACTGCTTTCAGAAATTCTGAACATTGGGGTTGGAAATTGGGTTGGAAATTTGCAGGGTTTGGTAAGGATCTTTGTAACTACTTTCAGGAAGGGTTTGGTTGGAATTTTTGTTCTTGCAGGCCCAGGAAGGCTCTGGGCTGTGCTGCTCATGAGGTGCACAAGCACAGCCACAACTTCCAAAGGTGCCTCACGTCCTCCCTTTTCTTCTAACTCCTCTCAGATGCTTGATTTGGGTTTAAACTCTGAAAATTCTGCCCTCAGGAGATAAAAATTTGGCAAAGCAGGTGCTGTCTGCATTTATTTTGAGCCCCAGCTTGCTGGTGTAAAAACATGCATAATTCCCACCCTCTGGAACTGCAGCACTTGGAGCCCACGGGACAGAAAGATTGAGATGTTTGACAGAAAAAGCTCCTCATGTAATTTGAGATTGAAACGCTTCTGTTCTGGCACAAACAGATTTTTTACTGATGGAGCAATGAGGAAAATCAGATTAGAACTTTTAACACGTTCCTGGAGAGGGAAAGGGCATCCAGCCCCCTTCTGGAAACACTCAGGAGAAGTTTATCCTCAAGTTTTTCATGTCTCCTGCTGACATAACATCCTTGGGGAAAAAGGGACTTCTCCTCCCTTCCCCTTCTGAATCTCAGTCTTGCTGGAGGACCACGTGTTGCACGTTTTAAAGTGGATGAGGCTCCTGAAAACCTTTATCTCTTGGGCAGATAAATTGGAATAATCTGCTACCCTGGCAGATTGTGCTGCTCAAAGCGCAGGCAGGATATTTGAGATTTATCTATTTACTTAAAGGAGTTTGGGGTTTACAATTGATTCTCTACATTAAAGATTATTTTAGTCTGACTCTCAGACCCATAAAAAGGCCAGTAGGAATTTGGAGAACTCCACCAGGTGTTTAGAGGTGCTTTTATGTCTTTTTTGGGAGTGAGGGCTACAACCCATCCAATTGCTGGGCTCGGCTGTGCTGGGTTAATGGTTGGACTCGATGACCCTAAAGGTCTTTTCCACCCTAAATGATTCCAGGATTGAGCCCTACCCTGTGGAGATGAGGTTGGGCTGCCCCACACGGGGTTGCCACAGAGGTCCTGCTGAAGCCAGAGGAGCTCCAGGGCTGATGTTCTTCCCATAATTTGAATATGTTTTTCCTGAACTTCCAGCCCTTTCTCAAAGCTGTGCTCCAGCCTGTTCTCTTGAGCCACACAAATCACAGGGAAAGGTAGAGCCCAAAGCTGCTCCATAAATTCTCTTGTTTGTGCAGCTTTGTACGCCCTCGGGGGGTGCTTCTGCTCCTCTAATAATTATTTATATTTTGGAAAGAACTCCGTGGCCACCAGGCATGATAAAAAGACAGCAGCACCTTGTGAATTCCACCAAACTTTAAATGTGATCTTTTCACTAATATATTTTAATTAAATTGCTGCCATTTGCCCAACAAGCCAAGTGTGTCCTGGGGGAGGGAAAACAACCTTTGCACAGCCTCAACTTTTCCAGGCTCCCATTCCAGCCTGGAAATGTGCTGAAGCAGAGTTAGAATGCTGTGATCTGCTTCTGCTCCAAAGTCTGGGCATCTCCCAAGGGTTTTTTACCACGTGTGTTAAACATGCAAATAAATTTGTTTGGGTGGCGGTGACTCCGATTTGGGTCCAAAAATTCCCAGCAAAAATCAACACCACCTTCCCAGGAGAGTGGTGATTATTCAGTTGACTTGGAGGCATCCTCAGAGCTCCTCTTTCCCTCATTCCAGGCAAGGAAGGGCTACCAGAAAACCATCCTGGAAATCAACACGCCCAAAGTGGAGCAGGTCCCCATAGTCGACATCATGTTCAATGACTTCGGAGAAGCGGCACAGAAATTTGGATTCGAGGTGGGACCAGCTTGCTTCCTGGGCTAAAAGAGCCACCTGAACCTAGTCTCCAAATGAGCAACCTCGTAACCTCATTGCGCCATTTAATTAAAAACAAAAAAAGAGAAAAAAGAGAAAAAAAAGGAGAAAAAAAAGAATTCCTCGTCACGTGCACGGTCTGAAACTGGACAGCGATGGGTTATTATTTTTTTTTCCTCCCCCCCACCTATTTTGTTGTGTCCCTGGTTTTGCCCCGGCCCCTCTGTGCCCCCCAGCCATTCCCAGGATGGATATGGAATCTCATGACCAACAGCCACACACGGAGACCTGGCCCTGTCCCTGCTGCCACCGCTGCTGCCCCGCGGCCACCGAGCTGAGCCCACCTCCAGCAAACTCCTCCTGCCTCCTCCTCCTCTTCTTCTTCTCACCAGGAAGCATTTGTTTGTTCCTAAGGAAAAAAAAAAAATGGAAAAAACTTGAAGTTCCTCATGTCCAGCTCGATGTTGAAGTCCCGGCAGTCCTGGATCTGAAGCTCCTCAGAGGGGTTTTGTTGCCTTCCACGAGGTTTGGATCAGCTCCAGCATGGCCAATTCCAGAATTTTCTGTGTTTGCCTCATTCCACGTTTCCAAAGTGCTGACTCAAGGTCACACTGGGCATCTCTTTGCCTTGTCTTAAAGGTGCTTCTATTTTTGTATGTTTGTGAGTAAATATTTGTGTCGTATTTTATTTGAAATGTTGGAACGTTTCCGCCTTCGAACCACGCAAGTGACCTTGTCTGTATTGAAGCCACCCCATCCCAGCCAAGCTTCCAGCTGGGAATGAAGACAGCAGCTCCTGTCCCCACTTCTGCCTCTTCCCAGCCCCAAAGTGGGATCTGGAGCCTTGGAATTTCCCCCAGGATCAGGTGCAAACCAGCCCCCTGAGCCACAGGTGCCTTTTGGAACAATTCCTTTCCAAATGAGGAAATTTAAGCCATTTTTTAACAAATTCCCTACAAATCCCCCTGATCTAAAAGCAGGATCTGCATTGAGTCTCTGCCTTTTCATCCACTTGCTTAACACCCATATTTTGAATTAATTCTTTTTTTTTTTCCTTTCAGCATTCCTTTAAAATGATAAGAATTAAACCTGAATCCATTCCCAGTGGCAGATCCCAGTGGCAGGGGAAATCCATTTGTCCTCTCTGAATATCAAGAATAAAAAAATAAAAAAATTTAAAAAAAAAAAGGAAGAAGAAGAAGAAAAAAGGTGCTTTTTTATAGTTATTTTTACATATCTCTGTGGTGCTATGTGATAACTTTAACACAACACTGGGGATACCCTGCCACTGGCCAATCTCCACTTGGCTTTTTAGGCACTTTCAGGCAGATTTTTGGCTGCTGATAAATGCATGGCACCTTCTTATCTCTTCTGTCCAAATCCTGCTCCTCTCCTTCCTTGGATGGGCCCATGTAGAAAAAAAAAGCATTAAATGTCCTTACAGTTTAATATTATTATTATTATTATTGGTTTTCCCAAGGATATCCATGTCTTTTCCCGGCTGGAAGCAGAGCAGATTGTCCTCAGTGGCTGAACGTTTGTGGTGCTAATTTATGAATTTATGAATTTATGTAGATGTTGGGTGCTCCCTGAAGCACTCCCTGAAGCCGTGGGGGTGCTGCCCGCCCAGCAATCCTGGGAATTTGCAATTTTCCTGCTCTTCCCACTTTTTTTTTTTTTTATTCCTTCCACGGCTCACAACGTGCTTGACACCCTCTTCTTTTCCCATTTATTTCTCCTCCTTGCCCATTTTCCTTCTTCAGGTCTCTCAGCTGAAAAATAACTGTTGCAAGGTGGGGTTTTTATAAATTATTATTATTATTATTCCTCGGCCTGGAGCGTTCAGCTCAAGGGGGATTTTTCACCACCAAGGAAAAGACATCACATTTACTGTGAAAAAAGCCTATATATGATGTCTTTTCCCCCTTCCTGCCCAAATTGAGAGCAGCAGCATCCGAGGAAGGGAGGCAGAGCCGTGCTGGAGGGAGCGGCGATGCCGGCGGTGCTTTTTTGGGGCCTGGAGGAGCCGTGTCCATCCCTCTCCCTTCTTCATCCTGTGCTCTCTCCCACTTAAGGGAATTTAAAAAAAAAAAAAAACCCAAAAGGTGCTACCCTAAAAACTGCAGACTCCGGGCAGCAGAGCAGTGAAAAGGAATTTAGGATAATAAATAAGGAATTCAGCTTCTCAGTCACCTTGGCAACAGCGGGAAGGGCAGGAAAGGTTGCACATCCCAGCAAAGCCATATCCTGATTTTTTCTGATATTTGTCCACACCTGTGTGTCTGCCCAGGTCATGGGATTCTGTTCTCAATTTTCTCATCAAGGGAGCTTTTTTTTTTTTTTTTTCCTTTGATTTCTCTGCTTGAAGAAGAAGAAAAAAAAAAAAGAAAAAAGAATAATAAATTTCCTCTGTTGAATTCCACAGTGTTGTAATTGTACTGAGCTCCCAACTGTTCCAATCCCCCCAGACCACTTAGCTACGGTATATTGCAATAAAATTACTACTTGTATTTGCAGACCTTTCTTTTTGTGTAATTTTATTTCCCTCCTCCCCTTAATATATATTGACTTGAACAAATGTTGATAAGAAAAATAAAACCTATGGAAAAAAATACCCCAACTTTTAGTACACAAGGCCCTTTTTAAAATATAGTGTCAAATGCCATATTGTACATTTCTTCAAAGTCCAATAAACATGTCATAAAATTTCAGTGTAATGCCCATAAGAGCTATTTTTAAATATTTTAAACCTGTGTAATAAAGGAATAAATGTAATAGATTTTTTTTTCAATAAATCAAGTTTACTGTTTCCACCTAAACCCCCGTGATGTTGAATCTCTTCTTGGAGTTGATTGCAGCGGGATTTCCCCAGGACCCCCCTGCCCTGTGGAGCCTGCAGAGTTCATCAGAGCAGCAGTGGAAGTGCTTGAAGGTAAAGAAATACTGCAAACCACAATCCAAACCTATCACGGGGAGGAATTCCAGGCCTGGAATATTTTCTTTGTGTCTGGTTTGTTTTTTTTCCCCTCAGTGAGGAATTCCAGTGCAAAAATGCAGTGTGGTTTTGGTGGCTGGGATGTGGAGGAGAAGATTGTGTGGCCACCAGCTCTTCACCTTCTCCACACCACCAGAAACTTCACCAGAGGAGATTTGTTCTTGCTGATCTTCTCATCCCAAGACAAATTCAGGAAAAAAACTAATTTTCAGCTTCTTGGTGAGCTCCTCAACCCCCAAATTCCCGTTCTTGGCCCCAGGGCTCTGCTGTGTGGAGGGAAACACCATGGGAAACACTTTGCCCATCCTCTCCTCCTCCTCTCCTGCAGGTTTCACCCCAGGATCCTCTGGAATTCACTGTGGGAGACTGCACCAGCGGCTGCCACTGGATCTGAGTCACTCTGGGTCTCAGGGTGACCTTCAAACCACCCCTGGCTGGTGCTGCAGTTCCAGGAGGTGCTGGACCTTCAGGAGGCGACGTTTGGAGCACTGCAGGTGGGTCAGGGGCCACAAGCCCAGCTCTGTGTCCCAAAAGCTTTTCCCCTTCATTCTTTGGCTGCAGAAGATCTCTGATGATCTTCATTCTTTGCTGGAAGGTGTGCAGAGAAGGAGCCAAAGTCACAGACTGGGGTGGGTTGGAAGGGAAGTTGAAGATCAGCCAGTTCCATGGGCAGGGACACCTTCCACAGCCCAGGGTGCTCCAAACTCCATCCAACCAGGACCTGAAATGGTTTAATCTTTAGTTATTTAGACTGTCATTAACTTCTAGGAGTAGTTTTGGGAAATCTTGGGGTGTTATGGCCAAATCTTCATCCACATGGACCCCAGAAATGCAGAGGTACCTCAGCTGCAGGAAGAAATGAGGGCAAAATAACTTTATTTACTTAAACCTGGCTGGAAATAATTCACTTGGACCTTGATCATGCTTCAAGGTGACCCCAGCCCTATCTCACCAGTTGGGATTTTCCTCAATCATTGCTTGCAGCAAATGGCTCAGTGCTGAGGGAAGCTTTGATCTGCTATTAGGGAAAACCAGAGATCTGAGGAGGGATCTGACTGGTTCTGGCACTGCCAGCCACAGGAGCCCTGGCAGATCTTTCACCTCTTTTCCCAGAACAAAGTCCAGTGCTCCCGCTCCAAAGCTCTAACTCCAGCAGGTGAAACGCTGAGGGGGATTTTTAGAAGAGCCACAGAAAGACCAGCAGATTATTGAGACAGAGTGAGAGCCCCCAAACCTGCTCAGTTACGGGGTGAGGATGGGGCTGCTCATCCCAAATTCCAGCAGCAGCTGCCTCCCCACCTCAGGGATCCCACAAGGGCAGGACCAGGAGCACAAACCTCGGGAAGCAGCAAAGGGAGGGTGAAAAGCACCAAACTCAGCACCCAGAGGGGACCAGAGCAGCACCCAGCCCAGGAGTGGGAATTATCCAAGGGCAGCTGATCCCAGTGGGATTTCCACAGCTTTTAAAGCAGGGAAAGGAAGGCTGCAGGGCTTGGGGCTGCTGCTCTGCTTTGCCCTGCATGTGGGGTTTTATTCTGAGTGCCCTGGGCTGGGATTTCTGCCCTGGGCTGGGATTTCTGCCTGGGCTGGGATTTCTGCCCTGGGCTGGGATTTCTGCCCTGCTGTGTGAGGAGAGCAGGTGAAGCTGCAGAGTTTTCCCCACAATGTTGGTTCAGCAGTTGTCTGAGCTGACCCTGGCACGAGGATGTGTCCATGTGCTTCCCACACTGAGCCAGGGGTAAAACAGGCTGCTGTGGGATTTGCTGTCTGCCTGGGAAATGGGAATTGTTCTTTGCTTTGATTTTCAGCCCTGCTCTGGAGGAAGAGGCCCAGCCCCTCGTGCTGCTCTGTGACTGGTGACTCCCTGCTTTTTATCTTGGATTCCCTTGGCTTGCTTCAGTTGCACTCGATCATCTTAAGGTCTTTTACAGCCTGAAGAATTTTGTGATCCAACAGGTGGAGCACTGGCTGTCCCTAAAAAAGCCCATCCTCCATGATTGGTAGGAGTGGAGCAGAGAGCAGAGCCCAGAGGCTCTCACCAAACACAGCTCCCCCAGCCCTGCTGTGACCTGGGGCTGCACCAGCAGGGACCAGCACATCCCAGTTCCTCCTGGGAGCTGGGGAAGGGGACCAGGATCACAGCCCTGCCATGTCCCACTCCCTGTGCCCCTCGGGGTCACGTTGGCACCACAGCTCCTGCTCTCCACAAGATGTCACAGCTCTGGTTGGGATGCTCCTGCTGCTGTCGCCTCTCCAAGAGATGTTCCTCCCCCATCTCCTTAAATTCTATGTTTACAACAGACTGGTAAAAATAAAAATGGCCAAAAAAGGAGCGTTGGCACTGATTAAATTTAGAGACCAGATCCTGGGCATCCCCTCCCTGTCTAGGTGAGTTTTGGCAAACAAGAAGGGAAGCTGTGAATGGGTGTTTTATACAAAGGATTGAGCAGCCTGAGAGCCACCCGAGCTCTCCTGGAGAGACAGAAACAGCAGGACCAAGTGGGAGGCTGGAGTGAGGAGGGGAGAGGAGTGTGCATGAATTAGCATGGAGAAAATATGCAAATTGTTGGGTAGAGTGAGGCTCTCATGGCATTCAAAGGAGCTGGAGCTATTCTTGTCCTTCAGCTGCTTTTTGTTCTGCATCTTCTCCCAGCTAGGCTGGATTTGACTTGGGTTTGTTTTTATTAATGTCTCAAGCAAAGAGTAGGATTGATCTGACCCACAATTCTGGGAAAAGGAAAAAAAACCACAAAAAAAGTCTTATCTCTTCCTGTGAGAAAAAACAAATGAGCTGGAGGTGCTTCTGGCAGTGCAGCACCACCTGTAAATTAATCTACAGAGCACCCAGAAAAGCTGAAGCAGTGCAAGTCAAATGTGTCCCCTCTTTTCACACCTCGCCCAGGAGCTGTGCCTCTGCAAATTACCTGCTCTGGCTTTCCAGACAGACAATTTCCATGTTTTTGGTTTTTTTTTTTTTTTTTTAATATATTTTTCTTTAACAGGAGTGCTCCGTGCTGTGTGTGTCACTTGGCACCACGAGCCCGGTGTCCCTCTGCCATGAGCAGGTGGGAAGCAAGGATTTATCATAATTATCCATCAATTATTGCATCCCTGCATAATCTGGATCTCCCTTCATTTTTATTTTCTTCCCACGTGCTTTTCCTTTAAGGCAAGAGCAACCTTTGAGGCCAAGCTGGGCTGATGTTCCCAACATCTGTCAGGGGCTGTGGGGCAGGGCTGCTCCCCTGCCACTGTGCAGTGACCCAAAAGCAGCCTTGGAAATAATTCATCCTTCTTAATTCATCCTTCCCTCAGCACTTCCAGCTCTGGGGAATCCAATCCCTGTTCCCATCGAGGGGATCTTCTCTGGAAGTGCTGGATTGGGGCTCTTGCACTGAAAACCCATTTTGCTTTTGATCTGAGAGCAGGAGGAGTTTGGTGAGCTGTACTTTTATTAATGGCACCTATTGCCACTTCATTTATTCCTTCTGCCTGCAGATTTTTCCCATCCTGGGGCATCGTGGCAGCAAAGTGATTTTCTCCAGAGGCACAACCTTGGTGCTTCCCACATCCCCTGCCTGCTCCTACCTCGGCAAAAAACAAAACCCAATTCATGCTCCCATTCCTCAAACAGCCCCGAGCAAAAACAAACACCCCAAAGAAACCAAACACATGAAAACCCTGCAGAAAGCAGCTGTTCCCCTCCTTCAGAGAGGAGCCAACGTGCTTGTTCCTTCAGAGATGCACAACCAGGCGAGCTCTGGAGCGCTGAAATTACATCTTGTCTGTCACGCTCAGAGGCACCCCTGGCACTGCTGCTGCTCAGCTCAACAGCCAGAGCCAGCGTGGCAGCCCTGGGACTCCGTGTTCTCATCCTGCCTAATTATTAATATGTTAATTGGACAACGAGATGTTGTTCTTTGCGGAAAATTTCCCGCGTCGCGCTTGGATTATTCTTTTTTTTCTTTTTTTTTTTTCCCATTGCTTCTCTGCTGGCAGATTTTTTTGTTTTCTCAGCCTGGGCAGAGCAGAGCCTGAGGGGTCTTTTTGCTACATCCCTGGAAGTGTCCAAGGCCAGGTTGGTTTGGAGCAAGCTGGGATAGTCAAGGTGTCCCTGCCCTGTCCCTGGATGAGCTCTAAGGTCCCTCCAACCCAACCTAATTCAGGATTCTCTGATTCCCTGAGCATTCCAAGGTGCCCAGCGAGTCCCAAGTCAGGAGAGCATCAGGAATAATTCATCAGCATGAATTATTCCCATTATCATGCTGATAATTTGGGAATATCCCACAGCCAAGCCCTCCTGAAGGTGGATGGGCATTGCCATGGTTGTGTCATTTCCTGGGGATCCAGAGGGGAAAAACGCCCTGACTGTGCCTTTTTAAGTTTAAAATGTCCCCAGGAGCTGCTGGGGGTCTGCCAAAGTTGGTCTCACACATGCCAGGTGTGCTGATGAGTAAGATCTCTTCAGGACTGAGGCACAAATTCACACCCAAAGCTCTCCTGGGGGCTCCCAGATGCAAAACTGGGCTGGGGAAGTGCCTCCCTTCAGCCCCCATCGCCCCCAGAGCTGAAGGTTGGACCCACCTGCTCCTCACTGCCACCAGCACGATGCTGAATTTCAGGAGGGAGCAGCAGCCACTAAAAAAAAAAAAACCCAAAATTGTCCCTTTTTAGGGTTTTCCCTTCAAGCAGGTTGATCCGAGACCCTGTTGAAACAGAAATCAAAATCCTGCCAGACTCAGAACATTAATTAAGACACACAACAGGGAGAGAGGGGGAGGAGAAGGAGGGGGGCATCCATTCAGGAATTATCTGCTCCACAAGGCAGCGTTCGTGGCTTCCACGCACATCCATCATTTTTGGGGGGTGGAGGAAAGCAAGAAATTAAATCCAACCCCAGAGGAAGTTTGTCCACCACCATGGATTTAATTTCCCAACTTGCATCAGGCAAAGATTAACCTTGCTGAAGGGCACCAGTGGAGCGGGGAGGAAAGCACAAATTAATCCCTGCTATGAGTTTCTTCAGGAGGAAACACCGAGCAGGATTAAATATTTATTGTATATAAATACCTTCTTTCCCACCTCCCCCATTTCCTCTCCTGATCTGCATTTCAGGCTCCTTCCAGTTTGCCCAGCAAGAGTGCAAGGGTTTGTTTTTCCTCCTGGATGAGGAGGAAGGCTTGAGGAATAATTCATTTGCCACCTTGATTTTTCCCTCTCCTCCCCTCCCATGATTGATACCGTGGCACTTAAAGGGGAGAAAATCAAGTTGTGCTGATCTATGACCAGGCACTATTTATTCTCATAGAACCTCATCTGCAATTTTCTTCAGCATCCTCAGAATTAAAATCCCTTTGCAATCTCTCCAGCTGGCTGAAAATGTGCCATTTCCCTGCCTCCCCTCCTCAGATGTCTTTTCCCTCTGATCAGGGCACGCCGTTATCGATGATGTGATTCTGCTTTACATTCAGATGCTTCTGGAGTTTTTTGGACCATAAATAATGTTCCTGTGCAGCTCAGGCAGAATCATTCTGAGGGTTTGGTTGGGTGGTTTTTTTTTTTCCTTTTCTTATTCCTTTTCTTTCCCTCTTTCCCTTTCTATCTTTCTTTCTCCAGCTCTTGCAAGGGGTGATAAATTCAGCATTTCTTCCCCCGTAGCAACCACCGACGTGCAATATGGAGCCCATTCCTTCACACCTGGGTTTTAGGCTGGGGGGTGACCCCACAAACAGGAAAAAAACCCTTTTCTGTGGATCCTGAGCTTCCCGGGAGGAACAAACCAGCCTGGAACAGAGGATGGCTCAGCACTTTAATCCTAGAAAGCAGCAGAGGGTCATGGTGGGGACAGCCTGGTCCATGCTGGGAGCATTGCTGGAGCAGATGAAGATGAAAACTGGGGTTTTTTTAGAGATGACCTGTTTTCCATGGATATTCCTCCTTGATGGGATGATGGGATTTGGGCTGGCATGGATGTGCCCTCTAGATCCTGCATCAGAGAAGATGAGACAGCAAGGCTGGCTCACTGTAAAACATTCATATTTAGGGGTTTTGTCTGATTAGAAATAGAAAAACATCCAAAAGTAGCTGAAGATGGTCATCCCACCAGGTCCTTGCACCTCTTGATTCCCCTCTCCATGAGCTGGAGGGTCTCTCCCTGCTCCCCAGGGCTGCAGGAGCAGGAGCAGGAACATCTCCAGGTCACCAGTTCCACCCGCTGACCTCGGCCTGCTGGGATAAACTGAGCTCAGGGAGAGGAAATGCCCTTGAGACGTGCCAGGAGTGGGTCAGCCTGGAAATCAGGAAAGGTTTCTTCTCTGAAAGGGTTTGTCAGTGCTGGAAAAGCTGCCCAGGGAAGGGGTGGAAGGGTTGAAAACACACAGGTGTGGCACTTGGGGACAGGGGTAAGTGGTGGCCTGGGCAGTGCTGGGTTAAAGGCTGGATGCGAGGATTTTCCAGGGTTCTGCTGTGATTCCATGACCTAAACCCATTTTGGGGGTTCAGTGAGGGCACACTGCAGGTGCCAGGGGCAGGGACTGGTTTGTGTCACTGCTTTGGAACTCTGGGACAGATCCCAGGTGGCTCCAGCTGAGTGAGGGGGGTCAGGACCCCCAAAATCAGCCCCAGCATCGCTCCAGAGCTGCTGGAGTGAGGTCATGGAGGGGACTCAGTTCTCCTCCTCTCCCTGCTCCAGAGCTTTCTCCCTGCTGCCCAGGGATGGGGAGAACCCCCAGGCTCCATCAGGATGGGTTTTCCAATCATTTTGGGGTCCCTGCCTTTAATTTCCAGCACCAACAGCCCTTTGTGGCTCAAAGGGAACCCCCCTGAAAATGTCTGTGCCACGGAGCCATTCCCCACTTGAAAAGGCTTTGCTGGGGCCCATCCAGCACCCTCCACACGCCTGAATTCCTGTTTATTTTTTAAAAGCCCGAGATTTTGCCTTGTTTTGTCTCTCGTTTTGCAGAGTTAATCGGATTGGCAGGCACAGAAAGGAGCTGTCAGGGGAAGCAGCTGCCGAGCAGCACAAAGCTGGGTGTGTAATCCAAGCTTTACCCACAGCCTTATTAAGATCGAGATGTCTCATTACAGGGTGGATTTCCAGCTGGATTTCACAGCTTTTGTGATTTCTCCCTTTCACCCCCTCCTCTTCCCAACATTATTTTTTTTTTCCCCACTCATATAATTCCCTGCTTTTCGCTGGGGGGAAAGAATTTGGTTGAACACGTGTTGCACTGAGCAACATCCTCAATTTAAATGGAAATTCTATCAATAACAAATGTTCTCTCTCTTTCCTCACTGGGGGAAGGGCTTGGAAATATCATTCAGATAGAAAAAAAAAACTCACCAGAGCTCAGAGCCAGCACAAGAACAAGCCCAGTCCTCTGGCAGGGCCAATTGCAGATAATAAAGTGCCCATTTGTTGCAGCTGAGATGGTGGAAATGAGCTGGAGGAAAGAGGAGTTAGGGAATCCAGGCTGAAAAATCAAATGAAGGGCGAGGGGAAGTGGGAATCTCCTTATGGGGTGACTGTGATCATTTATTGCAGCAGCTTTGGGTGGAAATAAGGGCAGGGAAAGGGAGCCAGGAGCTCCAGGAGCCTGAACAGCTCCTGGAAGGAATTTTGAGTGATGCAATCAAGGGCATGAGGAGTTTTGGGTGGATAAAGGGACCAAAGGCATGCCTGGGTCTCAGCCTGTCACCCTCTCCAAGCCCTGTTCTCTTTTCCCATCATTAATTTATTATTTCAAGCCTGGCTTGTTGGGGCAGGGATTTTTCTGTGTCAGATAATGCTGGGAATGCCCTGTAACACATCCCTACATAACTAACACGGAAATTTAGTTGAAAACACATTTGTCCCTCTTCTCCAGGGAGAAAACCTGTGAAAAAAATATTGAATTTTTCCATCATCACTCAAAATTCCAGAAATCTTCAGAAATTACTCTTTTCTGGTCGAGAAACTTTTCCAAACGAGAAACTTTGCCAGGTGTCCATCTTGTTAAAAAGCCATTTCCTCCTGAAAGAGATGCTTTGAGGGAAATTTTTCAGCTGGCTGTAGAAATAAATCATTGAGCATTGCTGCCTTTGACTGGTGAGATTTGCAGGGGCTGGCAGTGATTTATGGGGGATTGGAGGAAGATGCTTTTGGACTGCAATCCATGAAGTCCTGGGCTCCTTCCCAGCTGGAGTTGCAACCTCTGTGCAGGGGGTGAGGCTCAGATCCATGGATTCCCCTCCAGGATGCAGTTTCATCAGGATCAGGCTCTTTTGGGGGTGTTGGGGTGCAGGGAGAGGCAGCCAAGAACCCCAATCCCACATTTCCAGCTCTGATGGGGCCCTCACTGCTCCCCTTTGTTTTCCAGAGCCAGAATTCCAGGAGCAGAGGTAAATCCCATCCCAGGAGTGTGTTAATCGATCAGAATTGCTCAGGCTGGGAGGGATAAAAATGTTTTCCTCTTTATTTTTGTTTCATTTGTTAATTTAAGCTCTGCTGTCCCCGTGCTCCCATCCCAAGGCACATCCCACGTGCTCCTGCAGCAGGGCAGGTTTCTCCTCTGAGGTGACGATGCTCAGAGGCTGCAGCTCCTCCAAAAATGGGAGAAAAATTAAAAATTCCCAGTCCCTGCCCAGCTTTGGGGTGTAGCTGCCTTTCTAAATGCGTCGTGCTTCATTTGTCACGGTGATGGATCCGCTGCCCATATGTTTAAATGCCACGGAAATGCAGCCTTGCAAATATCTGCTCACCCAGGAGGAATCATCCTGCCTGACAGGCAATCAAGGCAAGATCAGTATTTTTTCCTCGTCGTCACCAGCTCTGAGAGGTTTGGAGAAGTTTCCACGTCCTTCTCCCTGTGTGGGGCCTCCCCGTTTGCTGCTGGGGTCAGAGCAGTTTTCTTTTTGCAAAACCCATCACCTTCCTCCAAAAGAAGCCGAGCAGGGCCTTTCCCTGCTCTGTGCCATAAATCACAGCAGGAAAAAAATGAAATGTGGGAGCTTTCCAAGCCCCAGCAGGGCAGGGATGGTGCTGGATTCATCAATCCCAAGGCGTGGCTGGGGCTTAAGCTTTGCCCTTTACGAGCAGTGCTGCGTTTTAGGAGAGATTTCTGAGCCTGTGGCAGTGAGAGCAGAGAGGAGAAATGAAACATAATCACCCTCAGTGCCTGCCTGGCCCGAGTTTCTGCAGGAAAAGCTGGAAGAGCCACCTGTGTGAAATAAAAGCCTTCAAGGAGCAAAGGAATCAATTTTATCCGGAGTGATTTTTCTTGCAGGCTGAGGGATAGATCTTCTGTGCCCCAGTGCACATCCTTGGTTAATAACTGGAGTCTTCAGCGTGAAATACTGGGGAGAAAACTGCATTTTCAGCCCTGGAGTTTGGAGAGAGGGAAGAGCAGCACTTCCCGAGGAGCACGAGAGTTGTGAAAGCTCTTCAACACCTTTAGTTCCTGTGGAGCATCTGCTGATATTTTATTTTTGGCACCTACCAAGCATCCATTATCCCTGCTGAGTTTTTACCCCGGCGTGTTTGTGTATGGGGAAAAAAAAAAAAAAATCCACCAAATAATGAAGAAATGCTGGCACCAAAATAAATAAAAATGCAGATTCTTCAGGGCCTGGAGCTGCAAAGTGACGGATTGTTCCACAGGCAGGAACCCCGGGGATTTAGGGGAATTTCAGCCACCCAAGGAGTTTTTCAGAGCATATTCCTTATTCCAAAATCAATGCCTGGATCAACTGGGAGAACCATCCCCCCTCAGGGCAGCCCTTCCCCCTGATCCAAAGGGATTTTTCCAGGGTGGAGGAACAAGGAAAGGTTAATGTGTTATTAAAAACTTCATTAATATGCTAATGATGGAGAAACTTCTGCTAAAACTCATTTCCAGCCCAGCACCTCTTCCCCTGTGTGCACCTACCCCAGCCTGGGACTAAATGACTTTTTTAGGATCAGGGAATGGCTTGGGAAGAGCCTTAAAGCTCATCCAAGGGTTGTGAGACACCTTCCACCATCCCAGGGATGGCCTTGGACCCTCACAGGGATGGGGCAGCCACAATTTTTATTCTTTCCTCAGCTTTCCTGGGAGAATTTTCTCTGCTTGGAGCATCCAGGGGTGCTCAGAAACCTTCCAAGCACGTGAAGAATTTTCCTTCCAAGGATCACACAGGGATCCCATTTGCTGGGAGCCAGGGAGGGCCCAAGGGGCTCCTGCCCAGTTTTCCCCAATTTCCTGGCAGGGATGGGCAGCCAGGCAGGATCCAACCCCATGGAGTTGTTTTTCCCCCCTCCCTGGCTGCCACTCACAGCCAGGGCCATCTGTCCCCTCTCCTGAGCTCCAGCAGAACCAAGGGAATGTTCCTCTGGAGAGGGAGCAGCAGAGTGGGGCTGATATTTCAGAGTTTAACCACGGAGTTCTCACCCCCTTCTGCTCTCATTTATGCTGACTCGTTTATTCCCTGGCTTTTAGGCTGCCTAAATATATTCCAGCACTAAGGAATGGTGCTCTGGGTTTTGGGAATGAGGGGGAAAGGGAAAAAGAAGCCAGAGGAGAGAGGATTGCAGGGCTCAGCTTCTCACCCAGCCTGAGGTTTGCTGGGGTGGGTTGCAAATGAAATGATGCCAAGGAAAGATCAGTGTTTGAAGGCTTCTCACAGGCTGGAATTTGTCACAATTCCACCTCCAGGCAAGGGTGAATTTCCAGGGAATGGGGCTCCTGACCATCAGCACAGAGGGGAAAAGAAATCTGGGGCTTTTTGCCATCCTTTCCTTCCATATCCCCCATCTCCTCCACACCACCACAGCCTTGAAAAATCCCAGAATGGTTTGGGATGGGGAACCCTAAAGCTCATCTCATCCCAACTCCCACTGTCCCAGGCTGCTCCCAGCCCTGTCCAGCCTGGCCTTGGACACTGCCAGGGATCCAGGGGCAGCCACAGCTGCTCTGGGCCTCCCCACTCTCCCAGGGAACAATTCCTGCCTGAAGTCCAAGGTAAATCTCCCATTTTTCAGTCTGAAGCCTTTCCCCTTTGCCCCATTATTCCATGCCCAAAGTTCCTCTTCATTGCTCGCCTCCTGTTCATCCATCCACCCCCTTTGCTTCCCATCCTTCCCTGCAAGCATTTCCCAGCCTTGCACACTGAATTGTTCTTTCTTCTCATCGTTTACCAGGGTGATGCTCCCAGATGTGGGATCCTGTGCAGAAAGGCTGTGGGAACATTGTGGGATTGATTTAAAAAGGGAATAAATCCTTTTGGGCACAGGCATCACATCCTGGGGGTTGTTTGTTGTCTCCTCAGAGAGGTGGGAGCAAAAACATTCAGAAGCTGCTGGACTGAGGGGCTCCAGTTTCAGGGAACACCTGAAAATGGCTGGTTTTGCTTTAAATAAATGAAGAGAGAAAAATTTAATCCTTTAATTTAATTTTAGCCTGGAGTTTTAAAAGGAATTTAGGCACCTGTAGCATCCTCTTTCTGCTATCATCCACCAGCTCCCCATGTCAGAACTGGGATCAGAATCTGCATCCACAGAGGATTCACCCTGGGGAGCTGAAATAGCCAAAACTGAGGTTTGGCTTTGATGGTTTTCATGAAACCCACCCCAAATCCAGAATCAGGAACCTGCAGCTCACACCCAGCCCTGTGTCCGTGGCCCTGGTGTGTCCTTGCTCAGCACTGGCGGTAATGTGATTTTAAAAAGGGAAATAAAAGTGAAATAAAAAGGAAATAAAAGGGAAATAAAAAGGAAATAAACACAAGCAGAGTGCCTGCTCTGGGTCTGAGCCCAGGGTGGGCAGTGCCAGAGTTACTGACCCCAGAGCTGGCTGCTGGAAGGATTCTGCAGGTGCCAGGTGGGTGTTCATAAATCAACCAGGGGCACACGTTTCTGTCCTGCACCCAGCAGAGCTGTGCCTCTGTAAATCACCGTGTACAGAGCCTTTATTGGGGGCTGTAAATCTCACAGCTCTCACCTCGATTTCCTTCCCTTCTTTTCTCTTTAATTATTAAAGGCCACGCTGAGAAGGAAAACGGCTCAAAGCCTGTGTGAAGTCCACGGGTTTGGGAGTGTTTCTGGAGGGTTTGGAGAGTGGGAGACAGATGGGAGAGGTGGCCCAGACCTCCTGTGTGTGAGTGAATTTTTCCTCTTTGAAGCTGAACTTTTGATTTACAAAAATAGCCTGTCTCAATTTTAAAATCGAGCAGATTCCACCACAAACATGGGGGAACTGCTGCTGTTGTTATTCATCTTCTGCCTCAAAAATATCATTTAAATTCCTTGTCAGGAATAAAAGAAATCAAGGATTGATTAGGAGGACACCCTAAAATTTTGCTGTTGGGAAATTCACATAATTTGCTGCATGAAACAAAAGAAACTCAGGGGTTTTTTTGTTCTTTCATGGGGCCTCTTCCCAAATTGGAATGAATGAGATGATGATAAGGAGATAAGAAGAGGATATTGAAAGAACGGTGGAAATTGTTTTAGAAATAGATCTCAGGGGGGAAGGCAGTTAGAGAAATTAAGCCAATTAGGCTGGATATGGGCTGTTTTTCCCTTTCCTGAAGAAGCTCTCCGAGGTGGATAATGAAGGCCAGGACAGATGTAAGGATTTGTATTCCTGGCTGTGGAGTTTTAATTAGTCCCGGGGTCTTTCTGCAGGGCCACGCTGACAGCCAAGGGTGTGCTGACCTTTCCTTTCCTTTCCTTTCCTTTCCTTTCCTTTCCTTTCCTTTCCTTTCCTTTCCTTTCCTTTCCTTTCCTTTCCTTTCCTTTCCTTTCCTTTCCTTTCCTTTCCTTTCCTTTCCTTTCCTTTCCTTTCCTTTCCTTTCCTTTCCTTTCCTTTCCTTTCCTTTCCTTTCCTTCCCTTCCCTTCCCTTCCCTTCCCTTCCCTTCCCTTCCCTTCCCTTCCCTTCCCTTCCCTTCCCTTCCCTTCCCTTCCCTTCCCTTCCCTTCCCTTCCCTTCCCTTCCCTTCCCTTCCCTTCCCTTCCCTTCCCTTCCCTTCCCTTCCCTTCCCTTCCCTTCCCTTCCCTTCCCTTCCCTTCCCTTCCCTTCCCTTCCCTTCCCTTCCCTTCCCTTCCCCTTTTTTTCTTTTTTCTTTCTTTTTTCTTTCTTTTTTCTTTCTTTTTTCTTTCTTTTTTCTTTCTTTTTTCTTTCTTTTCCCTTTCCCTCAGCTTCCTCCCATCCCTGCTCCTCCCAGGGCCTCTGACATTCCATTTCCTGCTCCCAGCTGTGGCAAAGACAAACCGAGAGCCACAAACCCCAAAAGCAGAGCAGACACATCCTGCAGCAGCGAGGAGAGGAGATTCCAGCCAGGAATTCCTTCCTGGGCATCCTTGGGGTGGGCACAGGGACACAGGGACAGATGTTTTGGGTTGGGAATCTCCCTCTTCTTTGATGGGACAGAGGGACAAAGGGACAGATCTTTTGGGATCTGCTGGGTTCGGATTCTTCTCCTGTTTGCTCAGCCTGGCACAAAAGGCACTGGGACATGCCAAGTGCTGCAGAAAGTGCCCCCTGCTCCCCTGCATCCCCTGTGCTCTGCCCACAGGCAAACACGGATTTCTCCATTCCCTCCCCTGCCTTTTTAGCACTTCCCTGTTATCTCCAGCTCCTTTTAAGAGAACTGCCCTGAGACTCCTTCTTAAGGAAATCTGAGGAAAGCAAAGGCACCTTTCAAGTGCTGATGATTTCAACACCTTGTCTCGCACTGCTCCAGCACATTCCCCAAGAGCTCTTTGAAATACCAACACTAATCAGGAAAAGTTCCATTTTCTGCATGTGCCACGTCCCTGGCTGCTGGCTGAGCTGTGTCTGCCACTGCAGCATCTTCCCTGGCCCTGTCAGTGGGGAAAAAACCTGAGCCCCCAGGAGAGAACTGAGATTTTCTCTTCCCAGGGCACCGCTGGAGCTCTGTGGGGATGGAAGTGAGAGTGGATTTTAGTCTCAGTGCAGCAGGGGAGCTCAAAATGCCTTTGTGAAGTTGATCTTTGAAAGGCTGAGAGCAGAGTGAGATCCAGGGAAGCTCCTGGTGTCTGATAAAACACTGAGGAGAAACTCAGTCCCACACTTGCTCCCCTGGGCACAAGGAACTTCCAGCCAAGTGTGATAAAAGGGGGGGAAAACCAATTTTTAAAAGTTATTTAATTTAACAACTGAGTGCAGATGAGGGTCTGGAGCTTCCCAGCTCGGGATTTGCTTTGATTTGGGAATGGAGCTGGTTTTCCAGAGGGAAATTACCTTGGTGCAGCTGGCCCAGCTCACGTTCACCCTCCAGCTCCGTTCCCAGGGGACAGGAGGAGCTGCAGGCAGTGCTCCTCTTCCTCCTGGACTTTCTGAGGGAGAAAGCTTTCCCATCTCGAGGAGAAATTCACTTCAGGAGTCACACATAGATTTGTGTGTGTGTGTTCAGAGTAACCCAGGCCGCTCAGCACGCTGTTCATCTCGGGGTTTATTGATGCACAACGATTATTTGCAGGTCTTTGAGATGGGAGCATCAGTCTCATCCCCTTTGTAACCACGTCTGCATCTGCTCTGGGCTGGAGTAAATCAGCTGGGCTCAGCCTGCCAAGTCTCTGCTGTTACACCAGGGTGAAACCCACGGAAATGAGAGCAGAATCGAGTCCAAAGCTGGCAGTAAATGAACTGCAGCAGCAAAAGCCAGTTTAATGGATGTGTACTGCAGCTTAATGGATATGTACAGCTCTTGTTTTATTGCTGGGCTTCAGGAGAGTAGCAAGCCTTTAATTGACTTTGATAGAAGAGGGTCTCCTTAGCGCTGCAGTCGAGGGCAAAACCAATCATTAATATAATTAAGGCATTTACTTCCAGCATGTGTTTGTTCCTTCTTACTGTAACTCCTGCCTGGCAAACTCCTGGCTGCAGGATGACCTTGGAGTCGGGCTGCTCCTCATTTTGTTGTGGGAAAGAGGGGAATATTTCACCCCTGCTGTGCACAACCAGCCCAGCATGCTGGAATTTGTGCTTTTACCCCCACGCAGTCAGCACCTTGGAGGCTCAGGGACTGTCAGGTGCTGTCCCTGCCCCTGAGCAGAGCATCCCTCACCTGCCTAGGCCCTGAGCTGAGCTGGCAGCTGCTTTTTGTCCCAAACCTGTCCCCTGCCTCTCCTTCCCTTCCCTGTGTCCTTGTTGGGAGCTGCAGGGCTGGGGGTGGGCAGGGGCTGCCAAGGAAGAAAATCCAGGGCTCCTTCTCCAGAAACCCAGGGCTCCTTCTCCTCCTGGAGAAATCCCAGGGTTCCTTCTCCTTCTCCAGAAACCCCAGGGCTCCTTTTCCTTCTCCAGAAACCCAGGGCTCCTTTTCTTTCTCCTTCTCCAGAAACCCAGGGCTCCTTTTCCTTCTCCTTCTCCAGAAACCCCAGGGCTCCTTTTCTTCCTGCAAAAAGCCCAGGGCTCCTTTTCCTTCTCCTTCTCCAGAAAACCCAGGGCCCCTTCCCCTCCAGCAGACACCCCAGGGCTCCTTCTCTTTCTCCAGAAACTCCAAAGCTCCTTCTCCCTCTCCAGAAACTCCAGGGCTCCTTCTCCTCCTGCAGAGACCTCAGGGCTTTTTCCCTTTCTCCAGAAATTCCGGGGCTCCTTCTCTTTCTCCAGAAATGCCAAAGCTCCTTCTCCCTCTCCAGAAACTCCAGGGCTCCTTCTCCCTCTCCAGAAACTCCAGGGCTCCTTCTCCTCCTGCAGAAATCCCAGGGCTCCTTCTCCTCCTGCAGAGCCCCGGGGCTGGGGAGGTGGGATCTGCTTTGCTCAGCACCGTGGGTGAGTGGGGACAGGGAGAATCCCACCTCATCCAGCTGGGAATTCCTGCCTGGGGGGATCCATCCCGCTCTGGAGCCAGGGGATGCTGTCCCAGCCTCTGCCAGGATTCGGCCTTGGAAAAGCCACCTCCCTCCTGGTGCTGGGACAGGAGGTGACACAGCAGAGCTCAGCTGACCAGGAGAGGTGGCTCCGGTCCCTCCCAGATATTTCAAGGCACTTTTCCCAGGAGCAGGTGACACCACCACGGTGGCAGCTCCCTTTCCCTGATGGCTCCTGAAACTTGGAATGGGCATCTCCCAGCAGGGAAACCCTTCTGCCGTGGCTGCTTCAAAACCCCCTGAACTCCCTTTCCTTTGGCTTTCTCCCCCACCAAAAACTGAAATAAAAAGGAGTGCATAAACTCAGGACAATTATCACTCAATTAATTCCTCTCCTGTCGCCATGGCACTCTGTTTGACCTTATTCACAGTTACTTGATCTTCAGCTCTTTAATATTTCAGCTGACCTTTTGGGCTGCAGAGCTGCTGCTGCTTCTCCCTGGCATTCCAGAGCCAACCTGTGCATCCAGTGGCCCCAGCCTCATTTATCATTCCATTTCAGGTGTCAGCAGAGCCATTATTCAAATGACTGGCCGCACATGTAATCAATCTTTAATGAAACAATAATTGCACCTTCCCCTCCGCCAGATCTCTGCCTTTCTTCCAGGTATCATGTATATTAATTATTGAAAACAAGGGTGTTTTACCAGCAATAAGTTGTGTTTCATCAATCAAGAGAATTTTAACTGGGAGATTTATGACCTTTGGTTTCACAGAGGAGCAGGAAAGCAGCAGCTCCTGTTGCTCTTGGTCTCACCTTGTGATTCCTGTAGGTTTTTTTCACCTCGCCAGAAGCAGAAGTCTGGGATGAAGGGGCTGCTGGCAATAAAGAGGTGACAAATGTACATGGGGGAGTGTCCCTGTGCAAAATGTCCCTGCTCTGGAAGAGGTGATGCTGGGACAAAATAAAGGAAAAGCCCCAGAAAATCAATTTGTAAAGAATTCAAATTTGCATAATTCCCCAAATTGGAGAGGGTTAATTCAGAGACACCTTGTTACCAAACCAGGCTTTCTTCAGGTGAGGTTCCTCACTGCTTTTGCCCCATAAAAACCCAGCAGCTGCTGGGTTTGTGTTCCTTTGCAAGCTGGGAAGGCTCAGGGAGTCAGGTGCAGCTAAGCCAGGAGGTTTAGTGCTGGTAGCATTTGGAAAATGGAGGAAAAATAAAATAAAATAAAATGAAATAAAATAAAATAATAAAATAAAATAAAATGCTGACCGAGGTCTAGGTTTTAAAAAATTAATTAGAATAATAAAGTTGGGGTTTTTTTAATGAACATGAGCAATTCCTGTGAATTTATAGACTTCTTTGTGTGGAGAAGATCCATGAGAAAAATTGAAGTGGCTGTAACTGCTTGGTTTGGGGGTAAATTGCTCTGTGTTGGAGCAGCATTTTTAGCAGTGGAAGCAGGGAGTGTGGCAAGCGCTGCCCTTGGTCCTGGTGGAGCCCAGAAACAGCAGCAGAGCCCTGCTCCTTCTGCAGCAGCAGAGGAGTTAATGCTGAGAAAGTCGCTCTTATGAGCCTCTATTTCCTCAGTACAGCATTATTTTATTCGTGTGGGTTTTTCTCACCTTGTTTGCAACCTTCAGCAGCGATTTTAATGGAGGATTTGTTGGGTTTTTCTTTTTTTATTTTTTCCTTCCTGAAATTACCATCCATTTATTGGAGGAGGGCACGACAGCAGCCGGGGACCCAGAGCTGTTTGCAGCTCCATCCCAGAGGAGGAGGGAGAGGAAAATGAACCCTCCTATTTATGCAGAGGCTCTAATGATGGTGGGGAAAGGTAAATATGTGAACAAAGAGCCTCTGTTTGCCTCTGCCGCGACAAGGCAGCGTCTGGGGGAGCGATTGCTCCTGTTGTTAAGTTTCCCTCCCGTGGTTATTGACTTTCTGTGCTGCACTGAGGCAGCTCTGGCTTCCCACCCAGCGTGGGATGGATAAAGGGATGGGGGAAGCAGCCCCTGGAGCAGGGAGAGCTTCTGCAAGGGCTCTGTGTGTGATTTGGGGCTTGGGGTCTTTCCCCCAGATTGTTTTTTGTGCAATTCCTGCTCTGGGTCAAGGTTTCCCTGTGTGTTCAGTCTCCAGGATGGAGCAGGAATTGAGGAACAGCCTCAGCAGGGAGGCACAGCCAAGCATTTTTCCCTCCTGGAATTCCCATTTCCCATCTCCTCAAACCCCAGTTTGGAGCAAGGAGTTCATCTCTTCTCCTTTCCTTTCTTCCCCACCCGTGGATCTGGTCAGGTTCATTAAATTTCTTATTTTTCCTAAATTTGGAGAGGGGACACTGCTGAGGCATCCCATGGAGAGATCCCAAGCTGGGCCACCTCCATCCCAAGGTGTTTTCAGCCCTGCCCCAGCCTCAGTTATGGGAAATTACCTCTGGAACAAAGCTCCAGGTGGGAAGGGAAAAGAAATTTCAACCATTCTCCTGGCACAGGATTAGTTAGTGCAAAGCTAAATCCCACTAATTTAAAAGCCTGGAGTGCAGGGTGATAAATGGCCCAGCTTCCTGTATTGTTTGATAATGAATTGTTTGAATCCTGTTGTATTAAGGGGTGGAAAAACCAGCAAGATAGAAGAGGAATGCTCTTTTCCTTCTGTGCACACTGAACTCCATTTGTTGGGAAAGGATTTATGGTTTTCATCATAATTTAATTCTAAAACATATCACTTAATTAAAGGGATTTATTAAAATCCTCTGGCAGTGCCTTTTTACGATTAGCCCAGGACTCAGACCCTGAATGTCAGGGAGAAAATTCATCAATTGATTTGTTGAACTGCACAGGTCTCACCCCCCTCCCCGCTCCGGCTGAGTCAGGCTGGAAGAAAGAAATCCATAGTCAAAAGCTTAAAAATCTCCAGGATGGATTGGTTTGCTGATTCCACCCGTTCCTCCCTCCCCCTCTCCCTGGGCCTGGCTTCTCCAGGCTCTGCTAATGAGCAGATTAATATTGATGCTGGGGCTGGGGGCTGTCAGTCTGGCTGTCAGTCTGGCTGCCAGAGCCCTCCAGGAGCTGGGATGAGCCCTGATGTTCCCCTCACAACCTCTGCCTCTGGCCCATGGGATCCTTTCTGCTGGGGTGGCTGAATTTCCCTGATTTTCAGCTCCCAGGAAAGCCCAAGGAATGATCCCAGCTGGATTGCCAGGGTTCCTGCCCTGCCTTCAGTGGGACCTTGGGTTCTGTATCAATAAACCTGAATTATCCTGCAGCAGCTTTCTGGCATTGATTGCTCTGTGAAATGCCCCAAAATCAGGGAGTTTCTGGGGTTTTATGGGATGAAGGCTCTGCTTCCTGCTGGTGCAGCTGGAGGAAAAGGCTTGAAAATGTTTCTGAATTGCCTAAAAGTCCAAGATATTTAGGGCAAAGGAGAGCACTGCAGTCTGGGTTGTGAATCCAGCCTTCCTCCAGCTTCCAGCCTGGTCAGGGGAGGAGGAGAATTGTTCAGGGTGTGATGGGGAATTGGGAACAGGAGCACACCCAGCTGCAGGAGCCAGCTCCCTGCCCCACCGCTGTCATTTGTCTCCCAAAGAGTCATTCCCTTCCTGCTGGGATTTCTGATAAATTGTATTGAGAACCTCTCCTCTCTAAGCCCATAAATCCTCCCTTAACCCAAAAGGAGTGCTTAGGAATCTTATTTAAAAACTTATTAATGAGTTCCAAGCCTCACACTCCTCCATCACTTTTCCTTTACAAAATCTCATCCCCACATTCTTCCCTCCCTTTTCCTTTATAAAACCTCATCCCCATGCAGGATCCTCCATTCCTTTTTTCTTTACAAAACATCATCCCCATGCTCCTCCATTCCTTTTTCTTCACAAAATCTCATCCCCACATTCTTTCTTCCCTTTTCCTTTATAAAACCTCATCCCCACATTCTTCCCTCCCTTTTCCTTTATAAAACCTCATCCCCACGCTCCTCCATCCTTTTCCTTTATAAAACCTCATCCCCACTCTCCTCCATCCTTTTTCTTTATAAAACCTCATCCCCATCAGTGCCCATCCTCTCTCCTGTTTGTCTCTGCTCTGCTTTCCTCAGAGCAGATCCTGGTCCCAAATTCAGGGCTATCCATCACTGTCAGCAGGGAGGTGTTAGGGTTTCCACAGCAATTCCCTACACGTGTTTTGGGCACTCTCCTGCTTTTCCACAGGCTGGGATGTGGATCCCTGACCTGCCCTGGCCTGCCCAGAGCTGCAGCACAGCCCTGGCGTCTCAGAGCTGCCTTCAGAGCCCTCCTGCTGCTCTCATCCCTCCCAGCAATCCATTATTTAAGGAATTAAATCTGAAGTGTGTGTGTGTGTGTGACCGTCCTCCTGATTCGCAGGGGCTTTGCAGGAATAAATAGAAACTTCTACTTCAGGCTTGTGGGCACTGTGGCCTTCATCCCAACCTTCCCTGACAGCTCTTATCAATTATTTGAGCCTCCACCAGGCAGGAAAAGCTCTGTGCCCTGATGCCAGGTGCGCCTGGTGCCCAGCCTGAGGGCTCAGAGCCAAAATCCTGGGTCCCCTGTGCCAGCTCTGCTGCTGGTGACAAGCAGGAATTTGTGTGTGACCCGCAGAATTTCCTCTCCTCTGTGTGACCAGCAGAATTTCTCAGCAAGCCCCACTCCAGGACTGCTCCACCATCACCAGAGCTGTGCCTCATTGCTGCTGGCAGGATGAGGGAAGAGGGGAGGGGAGCTCTCCCCGTGGGCACAGGGAACAGAAGATGCTCTTCCCTCTCCCTGCTTAACCTCCTGCTGCTTTTGGCTCTGCCCGCTGTGCTCGGGGAATGCAGCTGGGCAGGAGAGAACAGGGGGAGGAGATGGGGGAGGCTGCTGGCTCCTTGGGCACTAATAACTTATTTATTTCATGATTTAAAAGGTGTGTTGGCTCCGTGGTGGGTCTGAAAGCATGTGGAGCTGGAGAGGAGAAAAAAACTGCATTTTCTGGTTGGGTTTCAGAAACACAGTTAAAATGGTGAAAGGGGAATGTTCAGAACAAAATTGTTCAGAACAGAAACAAGGCTGGAAATACAAACTTCTGGTTCTGCAGTGTTGCTGCAAAGACAGCTCAAATTGAGAGGGGAATTAAGCCAAATTTATGATTTTTGGGAGGCTCTGCTCAACCCAGCTGAGCTGGAGCTGCAGCTCCCCTTCCCCAGGCTGGCACCTCAGCTGAAGGCCTCAAGAGAACCCATGGAAAAAAAACCCATTTCTGTTATTTATGATGAGCTGGAGGGATGTGATAGCCAAGCTGTGAGACTCAACTTCCCCTCTATCTCTGCAGATTGTCCTCCAGGGCAGGGCTGGGGGAAGCACAGAGCTTTTATGGCTCCTGGCTGAATGTACCTGTTCAGGAGATGAATAAAGGCCACTTTTCTCCACACTGCTGTCAGCCAGGCTCCTTTTACCTGCAAGTTTTTGCCCATTTTGTTCTGACACTTAATAAGAGCTTTAGCAGGCAGAAACCTTGTAGTGCATTTGCTGAAATAAGCTCCTGCTCGGTAAAGCCTGGTGTAAAGGAAGCACTTAAACCAAGACAGATGTTTACATGAAATTTGGAGCAAAATGCTCCGAGATCCCCAGCCAAGCTGTGTCTCACAATAAAGCACTGAAATTCCCTGCTTTGGAGAGGTGCTTACATCTCAGTTTATGGAATTCAGTTGCCCTGCAGTTGTGCCATAAAATGTTCCCCCCGTTGTTAATGTGCTCCACAATTCACCCACCTGAAAGGCTCATTCTGGGGGGGGTGAAACAGCGAATTTTGTTCTCATTTCTTGTTTTGTGCTTTGCTTTTTGGTGTCCTTGGAGCATCCTTTGACCTCCCATTGGTCACAGCCAGGTCCTGCAGCACCTGCTGGGTGGGACAGGGGGTGAGCAGGGCAGCTGAGGGGCTCTGTGCACTCCCTGCACTGGGATTTGCTCCCAGCAGGGATGGATGGAGGGAAATGCTGGGAAAAAAGGGCAGCAGGAGCATTTTCCTTCCCTCAGAGCAAACTGGCAGCTCCTTTACCTGTGGTTTAACCTGGGAAAGGCGTGAGCTGAACCTCAGCGTGTCACAGGGGGGAAGGAGCTGCTGTGTGGAGCTCCTGGAGTGGGTCCAGCAGAGCCTGAAGATGATTTAGGGCCTGGAGCATCTCTGACAAGGAAAGGCTGAGGGATTTGGGGCTGTTCAGCCTCGAGAGGGGCCCCCATCCCTGTCTGTCCCTGCCTGCAGAGCTCACTGGGTTTAATTGAGCTCAAACTCTCATTGATTCCCCTTTTTTCCTTTTTTTTTTTTTTTTGGTAGCTCATTACCCAGCAAGTCATTTTAATTAACACCAGCTAATATGGGTTGAGATGTATTTTGCAAATGTCAGCACTCCTTTTTTTATTTTTTTCCCCCCTTTCCCTGCAGGCCGAATGCAGAAAGTTCCACAGTGAAATGATTCCAGTTGATTTAGCAGTGGTAAAGCAAGTCGTTAGCAAAGTGCTTTATGAAGCCATAAACGTCCTTCCCGAGTCCTTTATGGGCTTCTTGGGGAAAATCTCTTTGCCACTGAGGGTTTTCCATGGCACTGCTCCTCATCAGGTGAGGAAATGGGTCAGTGACGATGTGGGACTTGTGAAAATGCTCCCCAAAACAGGGGCAAGGCAGACCCTGGTGAGGAAAAGGGTTAGAGATGATGTGGGACTTGTGAAAATCCTCCCCAAAACAGAGGCAAGGCAGACCCTGGTGAGGAAAATGGTTAGAGATGATGTGGGAATTGTGAAATCCTCCCCAAAACAGGGGCAAGGCAGACCCTGGTGCTCCATGGCCCCATATCCTGCTCAGCTCCCAGCTGCAGGGTAGGAAACTCCATGGGGACCCCTCACGTGTGGGATCAGCCCCCAACAGGGCAGGAGTGAGGCCAGCCCTTGTCAAACCTGCTGGGAACCAAACAAAACTCCTGGCAAAGCTCTTTGTGATTGCAGCTCTGTCTGACAACCCGAGCCAGCCTAGCAGTGAAATCCTCTCTGCTGAGCTGCACCAGTGCAGGGCACCTCCAGTTTATAGGGACAGGAGGCATTTGCTGCTTGGCTCAGCTCTCAGAGGGTGAAGATCTGGAAAAACCAGCCTCAAATCCTGATTAACCCCTTGAAAGCCACAGGCAGTGCTGCCTGGAAAGGGTGGCAGAGATTTCCAGCTGTGTGTGCACAAGGATGGGTGGGCAGCAGTTCTTCTCCACATCTTGCATTTCCCTTTCTCCTGGTGTTCAGGGGGAGAAAGGAAAATGATAAAATGGGTTATGTCCATCAGAAAGCTGCTCTGCAATGGGACAGGTGCTCCCACAGCTGCAGATAAAATCCTGTCAGGAGCAGAGAGCTGAGGGAAGTGCTGACCACGGAGCAGCTGACTCCTCAGGGTTTATTTAGGTCACTTTTGGAGGCAGTGTAGTGAATGATTTGCTGCTTCCAAATGCCTCCCAGAGCTGCCAGATCCAGGCTGATAAAGAGCAGTCAAGCTCTGTGGATAAAGTCTCCATTCATAAATCAGTAAAGGATCCTCCTCTCGTCCTCCCTACAGGGTCCAACAGGCTGTGCCAGCCCATGAGGGGCTTGCTGTGACTCCTGTCCTGTTTAACACGTGCACAGCTCTGTTTTCCCATCTATTTTCCTGGGATTCCCAGCATCCTGGGCCTAACCATGAAATCCAGCAGGTGCTGCTTTCAGCGTTGCTGCCTCTCATCCCCCAAGGTGTGAAATTATCTGTAATATTTAACATCCATTCAGCAGGCAAGGTTTAATGCAGACTCAAAGCACAAGGCCTGGGATTTTCTTGTTGTGTTTTGGGTTTGGTTTTGGATTTCCCTCTCCTTTACATTCGTACAACTTCCCTGGCTTCATTTCAAGCTTCATTAGGAACAGACTCTTCCCCAGCACAGGTGAGGATGGAGGGCTCGGGGTTTGCAGGATTCCTCTCCCCCTCCATGCCACAGCCAAGCCAGGAAAGCTGATCCTGCATCATCATTTTGGATTTGTGGCTTGTAAATATTCCCTCCACAGGTGGGTGAACATCCCCCTGTGCTGCTGGGGGTTCCATTTAAATCAGGAGGGTGGTGAGCCTGGAGCTCTCACCTCTGATTCTCACTTTTAAAAAGTTGTTTTGCTGATGGAACACGTCCCTCATTCATCCCAAACCTGCCTTTCATGGAATCACAGAATGGCTGGGGTTGGAAAGGATTTAAAACTTATCCATCCCCACCCCTGCCAGGGCAGAGACACCTTCCACTGTCCCAGGCTGCTCCAAGCTCCATCCAGCCTGGCCTTGGGCACTGCCAGGGATCCAGGGGCATCCACAGCCGCTCTGGGCACCTGTGCCACCCTCCCAGGGAAGGATTCTTCCCCAAAGTCCCACCTAACCCTGCCCTCTGCCACTTCAAACCCTTTAATGCTTCCTGCCCAGTCCGACAGCTCCAGCTCAGACCATTCCAGTTGACATTTTAATGGGAAATCCCATCCTGGCCCCAGAGCCCTTTCCCAGCTGGCTCTGATTCATTCAGACCTCATCAATTTCTGACCAAAGATTTCCTGACCATCAGCCAGCTTCAGTTTGGAAGTAGATGAAACACTGTCAGTGATTAGGAGGAAATCTCAGAAATGTTTTTTTTTGATCCAAAGGGTGCCTGCCCAGGGGTCCCAATCCTGTTTATCTCCTCCAAGGAGAAGAGCACCCACAAATCTTTTCCTTTTTCTCCCAGCACCAGCTGCTGAGGGTTAAACCACAGCAGTCTGTGAGAGCAGACAATGAGAAAAAAGGGAAATCTGAGCAACTTTCTCCCAGCATCAGCACTTTGAGAGTCGTGGGGGAGACGTGCAAATGAGATTGATTCGTTTTTTTCAGCAGACTTGGATGATTTAATTTAATTTATTCTCCAGCCTCGCTGGAGCTGTGCTGATGGGCACCAGCTCCCCTCTGCTCGTGGGGAGGGAATTTTTTGCATTTTTGCTGAAATTCCACAGCATTCCTGGGGCTGCAGCCCTCCCTCAGCTGCAGCTTTCCTGGGATCCAGGGAAACGGGAGAGCAGGAAAGGGGCCAGTGAGAGCCTGAATGGGAGGTGTGGGACTCCAGGCAGCTCTTCCAAAGGCAGTTTGTTGTGTCCACGGTGTCACAGCAGCCCAGGGTCGTGGGTGACAGAGCCTGTGCCTACAGCTGTCAGCTCCAGCTGCAGGCAGGCCTGGGGACCCTTTCATTTTGGTTAAAATGCATTCTATATTTTGCTTTGCTGAGCATCTTAACACAGTAGAATCAATCTATACCTTAAATTTTCTCTATAGCCTATCATAACCACTATAATTACCATGTTACCATTCTCCAGTCACTAAAAGTTAGTGCATTACAGTTGAAGCTAGAAGTTGTTTTTCAGTTTTCTTGCAGTGGAAAATTCTGAGACCTTTTATCTACTTGCAACATCTGCAGGCTTGTTTGCCTGTGCTATTTTTCTGCTTGGTAAAAACATCTTCTTGTTTGAGGTGGGTTTATCCTTTTTTCTAAGCCATAAAAACCCTTCTAACTAACAGACCCTTGGTGATCCAGTGAGAGTGGTTCAGCAATTCCTTTCTTCTATACCAAAACTTGCTTCCATTTCTATTCCTTCTTCAAATTCTACATTCAAAAATCTTTCTGCTAAGCATCCATACCGTGAGACTCTGGTCAAACTTTCATCCTTCCCAACAGGCCCCTGAGTTGATGCATCCCTGGCTCCCCAGGCTCCTTTTCCCCCATTTTTGGTGTGTGGGAAGCTGGCTGTGAGGTTGCCACGATCCCAGGGACTCGCTGACAGCATCTCTGGGCTCGTGGGGGTTTTGTGCTTTTGGAAGGAACAGTTTTTTCCCTCGTGCAAATCCCAGTCTTGACTCATCCTGCAAGACTTCCTCCTGTTTTTTCCATCTGCTGCTGCTCAGGTAGTTGGAATTGGCCGTGCTGCTTCCCTTTTCCTCCCCCATTCCTGGTGCTGTGCTTCTCCTCAGGAATACTCACAATCAGGCACAGGGAAAACTTGTAATTGTGGGGAAAAATATCAAATTTCACAAATTCTTCTTGGGTTCCTTTCGCTTTCCTTCTTTCCTTTCTTTCTGAGCCGTTAGCTGTGGCACTGCTCATGTTTTTCCACTCTAAAGGCCAACATGAAAAGCTTTTTTTCCCTTGAAGTGAAACGTGTGATTCCCAGGTAACAGCCCAGCCTTGAAGCTGTGGGTTTAAGAAAAACACTGAATACCTCATAAATCACAATAAAAACCCTGCCAGGGATCAAAGCAGCTTGGGCAGATTATTTAACCTTGAAGCAAGGGAAGTTCAGGAAAGGTAGGGAGGAAAATTCCAGGTGGGAATGGCTGGCTGGGGATGGGACTGATTCCATGGGCCCAGGGCATGGAATAAAATTCCTTTGCCTACTATATTTTAAGGTTGGGATGGTTTTTTGTGTATGTGAGATGAGGGGCAGCACCAGACTTACTACTACTAACAATAATAACAATAGTAATAGTAATAATAGTAATAATAGTAGTAATAGTAATAATATTATTAGTAATGATATTATTAATAATAATTATATTAATAATAATAATAATAATTTTAAAATAGAATTGACAGTTCCCCAAATAAAAAAAAAATAAATAAAAAATAGAACTGGCAGTTCCCTAAAGCAAAATGGAGTCCAGACCTCTGGTTGAGAAATTCAGGAGTGCCCAAGGCTGAGTTTTGGGGTGTCACAACCCCACTGCCTGCTCTCCATCCTAAAGAAACCTGTGAGGAGCTGCTGAGGGCGGTGCTGGTCCTGTCTCCATCAGCAGCAAATTCCCAGGAGCTGCTTCTTCCCAAATTCCCCATCAGATCCTGGGCCTGGCTGCCTCTCCCACCTGATGAGCAAAGCCAGCAGGAGCTCAGCAAAGTGGGAAAACTCCTCCTGGCAAAGCCTGATGTCTCTGGGTCACCTTTTGCACACGTTCAGCCTCAGACCTGTCGTGTTTTTGCTGTAAAACCCAAGAAAATGCAAAAGAGGGGCCAGTCCCCAAGGCCTGGGTTGATTTAAAACTCATGGCTGCAAGCATCCAAACTCTGGCTGGGGCTGGTTTTAATTAAAATGACAAAACAGGGCAGGCTTGGGGATGAATTACTGAAGGAAAATGTTATATTTCCCTCCAGCCTGTTTAATTAAAAAAAGCAATGCATCAGGCCTGAAGGGCCTTGCCCCGTGTGCCAAGGCAGGAAGGGCAGGGCTGGCACAGTGTCACCCTGTGCCACTCTGCCAGCTCCAGAACCCCTGCAGTGCCTCCACTTGGCCGTGTTTGCTGCAGTTCCTCCCCTCACTGCCCTTTCCTTTGGATAAACTCACACTTTCCCCCTCACTGCCCTTTCCTTTGGATAAATTCACACCTTCCCCAGGCTCAGCCATCCCAGTGCTGCAGGAGGAGGAGGAGGAGGAGGAGCAGGGGGTGATTCCTCTGCTCCTGCTCCCGGGTGGCACCAGCCTGGTGGCAGTGGCCTCGCTGTCCTCATCACTCACCTGGCTGTGGTATCCAAGATCTGAAGGATAGGACAGCTTGGAATTTTGCAAGGGAGGTGCTGAGGGTCTCCTGGACCTGGATTTCAAGGGGCTGAGAGTTGTTGGTTTTTCGTCCTGCACTGGACCAGCTCTTAGCAAGCAACAGGAGCATTGAAAAGCTTTTTCTTCCTCCTGTTTGATTTATTTGCCTCGTGCATCACCTCCAAGCTGGCAGGAGCAGCTTGGTGCATTTCCAGCCCCAAACTCACTGGGGTTTCTGGGATGATTTTTTATTTCCCTGATGGTGGCAGAGTCCTATGGCTTCTTCCCAAGGCGATTTTCTGGAGCAGAACAGGTTTTTATGGATAAATAATTCTTGACCTGCAGCTCGAGATGTGCATTCAGCTGAACCCCAGTGCATGAACTCGAGCTCTCCAGAGACACCAAAAACCCCATTTTCACATCTGCCTTCCCTCTGAGCTTCCAGCACCACTCATTAAAGGCAGCACCTCCCCTCCATGCCTGCTCTCCTGGCAGCCTGCTCGTGGATGTTCCCTCAGCCCTGACACTCTCTGCTCTCTCTCCAGCACTCATTTCCACCCAGGCTGGCAGCCCAGCAGCTCTCTCAGGTGGAGGCAGAGGGTTGGCAGGGCTCCATCAGATGGCACAGAGCGTCTCGTGGCTCCTGCACCACGCTGGGGATGAACTCATCCTCTGAGTCAGGCCAGGCGTGGCTGGCACGGCTGCCAGAGCTCTGCAACCATGGTTACAGGCGTGGAGGTGCTGGGATATTTGGGGCAGGCTGTAATTTTGGCATCTTCAGGAGATGAAGGGGGATCTGCCAGGAAAGGCTCAACCTCGGGGTGTTTGGGAGAGGGAAGGTGTTGGGGTTTATGGTGCAAAAATCTGTGAAGGGTGACTTTGTGCCCAGTATAATTTGCTTTTTTTATTTATTTATCGCCCTTAAACAAGGAAGAAATGCCCAAGAGGGGCCTTTTCCTGCTGGCCAAGGGCTGTGGTGGGGAATGACACCCAAATGACCCACTTGGAGCCTCACTGGGCTTGGTGCATTCACATTAAACTCATCCCTGGGTGCCACAAACCCCACTTGGCACAGAGGGTGAAGGAAGCTGCTCCTGGAGGTGCCTGGAGCTGGGAATTCCATGCCACCAGTTGATTCAGAGATGCTGAGCCAGGTCGATAAAGGAGCCAGGCTCCAAAAATGGAATTAAATAATTATTCTCACTTTCTTTGACTCCAGGAAGATCCTATTAGAGCAAAGAGCCTGGATTACTGGCTGGCTGACATTTTCCTCTGAGCCTGTCTCTAGATTGGATTTAGCTCTTTTATCTCCTAATCCCCAGAGCTTTTTAATGTAGAAAGTAATGGCATCCAAAGGCAAATTTAATTTTGACAAGTAATCTGACTTCCTTTCCTTTTCTGGAGCGGGCTTTTAATCCTGTTTGCTGTCTGAAGCTGCATTATATGGATGTATTTCAAATCCTCACCGCTCTGAGATCTTTCAAAGAGGGAGAAAAATCAGGGGAACTGCAAGCCTGAGAGCAAGGAGCAGTTCCTTATCAAACATTTCAAACATTTCATTGCTTGCTGCTTTTATTAACCCCTGCACTACTCCTCAGCTTGGCTCTCTTTGGCTCCATTCTAAGGGCTGGGATCACTCAAGGAATGGGAATTCCAGGTTTTCTTCAGCTCTGCTGTTTGTGTTGGCATTTTGGGAGTGGACCATGAGTGCAGAGGGCTGTGACCCCTCAGGGTCACATAACACTGGGCATCAACCAATGCCAAAACATCCCTAAACCCAGTTTCCAGGCAAAGGAGGGGTAATGGAGTTTCAAACCCACTGAAGTCAGCAGAGAAAACAGAGTTTTATGCTGTTATTCCATTTCTCAGGTGCCAGCAGAGCAGCAATCAATTGAATTGATCATTGGCTGTTTCCAACATTCTGACACCTCACCCTGTGCTGCTGCCCAGATTCACCCCACCCCATGTTTATTTGAAAATCTCAGCTGTAAATAGGATCTCATCCTCTTGAAAAAAACCTTTTTTATTGCCTGGGCCTGTTGTCCCAAACAGCAGGATGTCCCTGTCCCTCTGCAGGCCTCAGCTGATTTCAGACACCAAAACCCAAACGTGCAGCTCAAAAACGAAAAATTTCTCTGCCTCATTCCAGTCTGATTTAGACAAAAACCTCAGCAAAGACAGGGCTTGGGTGTCAGTGCAGGGATTTGCAAATGGCAGCCTCAGAACAAGGAGGAGAACTTGGGAGCCTGGCAGGGATGGGGAGGGATTGGTTTCCTGCACGAGGTCAGAGGGAGCTCGGTGGAGCAAAGGGGGTTTGCTGTGGGGTCTGTGGTGATGGGATTGGGATTGGGATTGGGATTGGCGAAGCCAAATCACACCCCAGCACGTTCCATCAGGCTGCAGAGCAGAGAAAAGGGCACAACAGCTTCAGCTGGCAGGGCTGGAGCAGTGAAAGCCCTGCTTCTGCAGGTCCTGAGGGATTTTTCCCCCTCTTTCCTAAGTCACCAATCCATCTTGCTGAGGGAAATGGATGGTGATGGAAAGGACCAGCAGAGCTCCAGGGATGCAGGAGCAGTTGGCTGGTTTAGGAGCAAGGGAAGGACATTTGAGCAGGATTTTTGTTTTCACCTGAGCCCTGTGAATTAAACAGAGCTTTCCCAACCTCTTTTTTCCTATGGACAAGCCCACCTTGGCCATGCCCCTCCTGCATCCCCACCTCAATGGACATAAAGTGAGGGGCTTCTGGTGTGGAGTTGATTGGAAAAGGATGAGAATGAGAAAAATTTAAGAATGAGAAGCTGCTGCCCTGTAAGAAGCAGCTGTAACCACCCCAGACTCACTGGCCAGGCCAACATCTCCATCATGGCCCAGTAATTTGGGGTCTGTCACTGCTCTGTCACTCTTTGGTCACCCCAAAAAGGAGGGAAAAGCAGGAGCTGCTCTGCCCTGGATTAGGGAATGCACTGGGAATCACGGCCAGCTGAGCCAAAATGGGAATCAAGGCCCTAAATCCCCCAGGCACCCTCATTTCTCAGCTCCCACCTCGGCTCCTCCAGGACAGCTCTGTGACCACGAAAAGGGAATCCACTTGGCTGCCTGGCAGCATCTGCCTGGTGCACAGGGCTCTGCACATTTGGGTTGGTGACAATGACGAGCCCTGGAAATGTTGTCTGGTCAGGAGATAAGGAGCAGCTGAGCCCAAACACCATGTAAGCCTCATTTCCTTCACAAGGCAGATCGCTCGGGCGTGAAATATTGTCACGCTTTCCCCCCCGGATGAGTGATTCCAGGCAGTGGAAACAAACCCAGCTCCTCCATAAATGATCTAAACAATCCACTGCTGGCAGTGAAGAGGGGAGGGAGAACACTGTCCCGGCGTTGCTGGGTGAGGTTTGTGGATTTTTTCCCTTGTTTTGGATCCGTGTCCCTCGGAGCTCAGGTGACTCTGTGGTGGGTGTGATGTTTCCATCCTGCTCACGTGTGGAGCCTGGGGATGATTCACCTCAATTCCAAGTCCCTTTTGGCACAATCAGCCCAGCCCCCAGCTTTTAGAACTGTTTTTCCAAAGCTTTTCCAAGTGTGCTTTAGCACAGAACCAAGTGGGAAAGGAGCTCATCCAGGGATGGAATGGCAAAGGCAGAAATTCTTCAGAGCAGGGCTGTGAAAAGGAGAGGCCGTTGCCTCTCGGGACAGATGGAGAGGAAAGGGAGACAGCAGGAAAAACCCACAATTCCAGCCAAGCCATATGTCCAGTTACCCAGCCTCCTTCCCTTTGATATTAACACAATAACAGCACGTTCTGAGGAGCTGAGAAACCCCTCCCAGGGCTGGGATTTCATCCTGGGCAGTCCGGAGGGTGAGTGACACACCAAGAAATGTCCCTGAGCTTTTGGGAGCCGGTGACAGACAGCCTGTCCCCCTCATCCCAGCCCTGCAGGGAGCACTCAGAGCAACCTGGCTCTCTCCACCTCCTTCTGGCCCCTTTTAATTTTTATTTAATAACTAAAAATATTCCTGTGAGTGCCTCCAAAGGCAGCCTGAGTCCAGGCTTTACAAATTTCCACGGGAATCTCTGGGGAGCAGCGAGAGCCTCTGAAGAAGCAATATTTGGATGGGAAACTTATGTCCTCCAAGCTGGCGAGTGCCAGCACTGACACACATTTCCTTGTAGCTCCAAAGCTCTCTGGAGAAAGGGTGGAAAGTCCCTCCTGCCTTCTCCTCCTTCTCCCCCCGCCGCTGTTTAACAACTGGCTGTGATTTACACGGTTCATTAATGCGGTGGCAAGGCTGCCACAGCCATTCCCAAACAAGCCAGGAGGTTCAGATTTGACCTGGGCCCTCTGCTCGCTGCACATGCCCCAGAGGATTTGAAAAACAGTGATTTGAAGTGATTGCATTGGATAAGGACATTACTCAGTGCAAATACAACTGGATGCAAGCATTTAATTTTTAAAAAAACACGGCTTTTGCAGTGCCTCTGAGGCAGTGAAAACAACAGTTTAGCTCCCTCCGTGGCCTTAGCTCTCCATCCTCCCTGAGGACAGGGAAGGGAAGCAGGCCCAGCGTCAGACTGGAGAGGTTTTGGCAGGTGGCTTGGCTGGGATTGCTCTGAAATGACCTTCAGGGCTTCTCAGGTCCCACCCTGGGGACTGTCACCCTGGGCAGGGTGGCAGCAGAGCTTCGGGGTGGCCCTGGCCTGCTCCCCCTCCCCAGGCAGAGCAGAGAAGCTGTGGTGCTCCCCCCATGAAGATTTCCACCAGCAAGGAATCAGGCTGAGGGATAAACCATAAAGGGAATTATTTGTCCTCCTCAGGCTGGATTTTTACTGCTCCATTTGGGTTATTGGGGAGCGAGGGGAAGAGGAACAGGAGAGGGTTTAAAGTGATGATTGCACAGTAAACAGCAGCAGCTCCCAGCCAAACACCCACTAAGGTTGGTTTGATGAGGGACATAACCTTCCCCTTCCTGCCTCCACTCAATTCCTGCCCCTTTCCAGGCAGAGAAGGAAAATTCAGAGAGCTGGAGCACCAAACCCAGAGATCCTGGGCCAGCAGGTGGGGAGGGAGGGATGCCCAGGGAGAGCTGAGATTCCCAGAGCTCCCTCCCTGGCTCAGGGGTGGGGATGGAGTGAGAGAAATCCTGTCCAAACAGCAGGATTGCTGAACACACAGGGGAGTGGTGAGAACACTCCCAAATCCAGGATTCCACCCAAGTGCACCTTGCCTGGCTCTGAGGGAACATTTCCCTCTGCAAAGTTTATTAAAGAGGCTCCCAAAAGCACCAGGAGAGGGACAGATCCTTTGGGACATAAACACCTCTGGTTCCACCTATTGAGGAGTTTTCTTTGCCTTTTTCACCCCAAATGAGAGCTTGACCCCAACAATTTGAATCCCCCAAAAGCCAGGACAGGTTTCTTTACATCCTCCCACATTAATCCTCCTTACACCCCCTAAATCCTGCAGTGATCCACACAGCTCTTCCCCTCTGGGCACCTCCCAATTATTTCCACACAAACCCCATCGTTCCTGTTTGTCCTTCTGGCTCCCCAGGCTGCAGGAACCATCTCTGGCTGCTTTGGCAGGCAGGAGTTTCCTGGGGAAGCGAGGACAAGCAGCAGCCTCGCCTCTGTGCCAGCTCCACCCCCAGGAACCCTGGCACCATCCAAACTGGAGAGGGATTTTGAGGTTATTTCCTTAAAAAAAAAAAAAAAAAAAAAAAAAAAAAAAAAAAAAAAAAACCAACTTGGGATTGGATTGAAAGGCCCAAGTGGAAGCTCCAGTCTTTGAGCACCCAAAGGTGCAGCCTGGTTGTGAACACCAAGGGATTTTCAGTCCGGGCTTGGGATGGGAAAAATCTTCTCTGCGTCGGTGTCTCCAGGAGGAAACAAGATGGGAAGAGTGGAGCAGCTGTCCCTGGCAGCCCCTGGAGCTGTCAGCAGTCCTGGAGGATGTTAAAGGAGGAGAAAGGCAGATCCTGGTGGGTCTCCACAGGGAACAAGCTTGGGATGATCCCCAGCAGCTTTTGGCTGGCTCTGAAAGGCAGCACTGAACCCCTCGCAAAGGGCTGCAGACACTGGAACACTTCTCCAAACACCCCCGTGGACCTATTAATTGCAATATTGGATCTTCCTCCTTTTCCAGCAGGTTCCCAGCAGCGGGCACACAGCCAGCTTGGCTGTGGGTTTGTTTATTTTCCAGCTAATGGAGCAGCAGGAGCAGCTCCAGAGCAGGAAACTGGGAATCTCGGGGAAGTGCTGTCCAGTTCCCACAGATAATTTGTGACAGGCACCTGGTAGACAGTCGTTAGTGCTGTAATTAATCCAGCTCTGTGGCACAGGAGCAGCAGATCATGGAAAATCTCATCAGCAGGAAAGCCCTAAAAGCACATTTTCCCCGTGGATTATCCCTGGCAGCTGGCTGGATGGGAAAGATGGAGAGAGGGCAAAACAAAACACACAAAAATTCAGCTGCAAAGCGAGGGCTGGAGGTGGCATCACCGTCTGGTGTCCCTGAGTTCAGAGTGTGCCAGTCCAAATGGAGCCACCAGCATTTGTCACCAGCCCCATCAAGCTGTGAGCAGCTCTGGAGCCTTGCTCCTGCTCATCCCTGGCTGGTGACACACAGGCTCTGGCACACAGGCTCCAGAAAAAGCAGGAGCTGCCAAAATCTCACCACTCACACCTGCGGCCCCAGCCCTGCCACGTGCTCTGGGAGGAAAAACAACCAAAATATGGAGGGGGAAAAAAAGAAAGGAGGAGTAGGCCAAGGGTGAAGCAAAATTGATTTTAAAATCCACTGATTTTGCCTTTTCCTGTAGTTTGGATGGGATTCCAGCAGGTGCCACCTTTGTGGGGTCTGCAGGGCAGCCCTTGCCTTGCACCAACTCCTCCCTTTCATCTCCTCGCCTCCCTCTTATTTTTAAATATGCAAATACATCAGAGGAGCCTTTCAAATTGCTGACTGCAAATAGATCTGAAGGGCTTTTGAGCTTCTGAGAGGCTCCTGCCTTGCCCTAACCAAATAAACACCACAAACTCGTGGCTGTTGTGCAGTCCCCGTGGATCTGTGCCAGTCCAGCCCTGGCTCCCAGCAGCTCCTTTGTCCTCCAGCATCACCTGCCCAGTTTGTGGGGAATTTTCTGGGGTGCAGAGGAGGGTGGTCCCCCTTTTATCCCTGTGCAGGATGGGATCAGCCCCGTTCCAGACCCAGGTTTTGAGGAGGAAAGCGTTGGGATGAGGAGCAGAGGGAACGCGAAGCTTTGACTCGACAACGCCGAGCGTGAGTCATAATTCTCCCAAAAAAAATGGAGCAAATAACAACTCCACGCCAGCTGGGAAGCACAGGGGTTCTGAAAATCTCTGATTGGCTCTGATTGAAGCATTCAACAGCACCAGGGCTGCTGGAAAATCCTGAATGAAGGCGCTGAGGCCCGGGTTTGGCTGAGCACACCAAGCTGAGCCTTACGGGCACCCAGCACTGTAGTGGGACAAACCCACAGCAGCAGAACTGGCTGGAGGAAACCCCAAAGCCAAGTGATTCCTGTTATTCCTGATATTTCATTTTTCTCTGCATTTACCAGCTTTTGTTCATTTATCCCAGTGCTGTTTCTCACTCTGCTTTAGATGATGGAAAATCGAGGCTCAAGGGGAATTTGCGCCTTGGGAGTCCCAGCCCTGTGCTCAGCCTTGCCCACCCCTCCTCTCCCTGCCTGAAATCCCTATTTATGGCACTCTGTTTACCACTAGAAACCTTAAAAGTGCTAAATGCTTCCAAGGTTTCAGCTCAGATTTGATCCCCAGGCGACCCGCGGTGTACAGTTAAATAAGGCTGGTTTATGTGTGCTGCACCCTAAATCTAAAGGTCAAGGGTTTGGTGGCCATAAATATTCAAACCTCACAGGCTGGGTCTTTTCAACCTCCTTTTAAATATTTATGACAGTGCTTCCATGGCTGCAGGAGAATGTTATAATAGTATTAAGAGGGAGAAAAAAAAAAACCCTTCTCCATCTAAAAGCTCAGCATGAGCCATTTTCATATATTATGCATCGCTAAGTGCTGTTTATGGCCGGCTTTGGCACCGGATCCCGGCAGAGTTCATGAATCAGGGGCTGGGCAGGGTGTTGGCATCAGCCTGGGGTGGGCACAGCAGGGCCCCTCTTGTCCTGCCACAGACCCACAAAAATCCTCCCTAAACTTTTCCCCGAGCTCTGGAGATCGGTGCAGTGAGGATGCCGGCGTGGCTGGTCCCCAACCAAGGACCAAGCTGCACTTTGTGCCAGCCGGGGGGTGGCTGCTGCCTCTTCCCCCGGGATTTTTGGCTCTGAAGCCTCGGGGGAGTGCAGAGCCCCGTCAGCATCAGCTGCAGGAATTCTGCTGCCAGCATTTGTCCCAGCCCAGCTGTGCCCTGCTGGCTCCTGGCACAGCTCTGCTGGCATGGGGGCAGAGCTGGGGTTCAGTCACAGATCCCAGGTTTGGGGTTTTCTGGGAGCAGCAGCAGCGCTGGTGGCTGTGGGATGGGCTGGGAGGCAGAGATGAGCCAGCAGGGAGGTCAGCAAAGCTGAAATCCCCTCCAGACTTTAATCAGCTCCTAATTACAATGAGATGGGCTTTTGTCCTTGGGTAGAGCAGGATTCAGCCTGGCTGGTTTTTGGTGCTTCCTACCCTTATCTCGTTCATTTCCAGGAGTGGTTTAGGGGAAGGTGCTGGGTCAGCTCAGTTTCCCCAGACTCATGAACTTGGATTGAAAATTAATCTCCCACATGGAGTCATTTGGGGAGGGAGGAAAATTCGATTTTCCCCCATTCCATTGAAACAGACCCTGGAGCTCAGGAAAAAAAAAAAAATAGAATGATGGCCAAGTAAATGGACACCCAGCATCCATGGGCATGCATCCAGAGTGGGATGTCACAGGCTTCATTTCCTTAGGAAATCAGGTTTCAAATTGAGGCTAATCAGAGTTAAAAAACACTGCAGCTCCCCCAGCCCAAGCGGTGCTTGATGTACTCAGTATATTACATCCTCAACAGCAAAGCAGCATCTGCTCCATAAAATGAAATGTGTGTGTCACCATATGCAGGCAGCATAATGTGGGCTCAAATTAAATAAAAACATTTCGGGGTATATGGTCCAATATGCAATCTGGGCCCTGGGAAAGGCTGAGATTCACTCCAGAGTTCTCAGCAGGTGGCTGAAAAGCTGAACCCAAACCAGGGCAAACTTGGGGTTTTATCAACAGAAGCTGCTCTCTGCACTTCCCTCCCTTTGAGCCAGTAGCACTCCTGGAAATTCAGGAATTATTGGTCATATTTTTAATTTTTTTTTAATTTTTCTTTTCTTTTTCATCTGTGGCTTTTTGCACCTTTCCACTATTTGGAAAATCTCCGAGGTGGCAGAACCATGAGTGGCAAAGCAAATCCTGCTTGCCACCCAAGAGCTGCCCTCCAGAAACACCACGGAAACCCAGCACTCAGCCTCTTATCTGTGTGCCACAAACCAAGAGGAAAACTCCCCTAAACCACCTGAGCCTCACCTTTCCCACCTCTTTTTCCCACTGAAATCCCTCCCAAGCAAGGAAGGAGATGCTATTTTAGAAGAGATCAGGCAGAGCAGCACAGCCAAACTTCCCTGGGTGCCTTGAGCTCTCTGATCCTTCTTGACCCCATTTTTTGATACAAAAATGTGTGGATTCCCTCCGGGCGCCCCAAAACCCCGGGAATTCACTGGGGCAGCAGAGTTTGTCATGGTGATGATGATCCTCGTGTGCGTTCAGGGCTGCTGGGAAGCTGCAAAAACCCTTTAAAAGCCGCTAATGTGGAATTCATTTCCTTTCCTAGGCACAAAAAACAACTTGAAAGTGCCAGGCAGGGAGGGGATGTTTGCCGAGGAGCTGCCTCAGACAGCTCAGGTATGCCTGGCATGGGGTTTTATCTCCTTTGCTCAGCTCCTTGAATTATTTGGATAACGAAAAGCCCAGGAAAAGCAGCGTTCTGCTCTTCAGAAGCAGCAAAAGCAAAATTTCCAGCTGTGAGGCTCGGACTGAAGCATTTGATGAGGGGGGAAAGTACAAGAGGAGCAGAAAGCAAAGGAAAATCCAGCGGTGCAGTGGAGCTGGTGTGAAACCAGCCGGGAATTCGGGATGCACCGGGAGGGGCTGGGAGGTCACTGGGACAAAAGGAAGGATATGTTCGAGGTAAAGGACAGGGACAGGAGGGTGACAGTTCTGTCCCTGCCCGGGGCACTGGTGCTGGGAGCAGGGGGTGGCCGAGGCTTCGTGTGACAAAGGGAAAGGATTTGGCAGCTCCCAGGAATCCTTGGCTGCAGTGCCAGGGCTGGGTGTCACCAAGGCTGGGTGTCACCATGACTGGGTGTCACTAATGCTGGGTGTCACCAAGGCTGAATGTCAGCAAAGATGGATGTCACCATGGCTGGGTGTCACCAAATTTGGGTGCCACCAAATTTGGGTGTCACTATGGGTGGGTGTCACTAAATCTGGATGTCACCAGGGCTAGGTGTCACCAAACCTGAGTGTCACCATGGCTGGGTGTCACCATGGCTGGGTGTCACCAAAGATGGATGTCACCAAAGATGGTTGTCACCATGGCTGGGTGTCATCAAATCTGGGTGCCACCAAATCTGGGTGTCACCATGGCTGTGTGTCACCATGACTGGATGCCACCAAGGTTGGGTGTCACCAAATCTGGGTGTCACCAAGGCTGTCACGCACCACCCATCCCCCTCACCAGCCGTGTTTCAGTGCAGCAAACAGAGAGGGCTCCTAACAAAGCTCAGCCTGGTTGGGGTTTGGTTTTTGTCCCTCCCTCAGCTCTGGTTTCTGCAGGTCCCCTCCTGCCCCTCCCGTTCCCCTGTTATTCCTTTACCATTCCTTGTGCTCACTCCTGGATCCTGATCTTCTCTCCTGGATCCTGATCTGTCTCCTGGATTCTGACCTGCTCTCCTGGATCCTGACCTCTCTCCTGGCTCTCCCTGAAGCTCTCCTGGATGAATTGAAGCCTGGCAGTGCCTGCTCCTCAGCCCACTCCTGAGCAGGGAGGTGAGGAGATGCAAAGAATCAGAGATGTTGGCTTTAAAAAAAAGAAACCTTTCTCTGTTTCCAGGTCTGTGTATGAACCTGCTCTTCATCCCCAGCTTCCCTTTGGGGCAGTTTGAATTCCCAGGGCTGAGGCACCAGGTGAAAATGCACTGAAGTGGCTTTGTCTGACTCCAAACCAAGAGACCAGGTCCTAAGAGACAATAAATCCATGGAATTTGCCTGAAATCAGCTGAAATTGCTGATTTTCAGGGTATGGGTATCCTTCTTACCTAACAACTCTCTTTGGGACCTGGGGGCGTTGTCACCTTCCTGCCTTGGTGAATCCATGACCTTTCCGTGCCATCCTGGTGCTCCCTGCGTGGCCAGAGGCTCTCCTGGGGTGGTGAAGGTGAGGAGGGACAAGCCCAGGAGGGGCTGAGGCACCAGAACCTCTGGCAGGAGGATTTTGGGGGTGCAAACAGCCCCCAGGAGCAGAGAGAGAGCTGAGCACAGGGAGCTGAGCCAGGAGCCACAGGCTGTGTCCATCCCTGAGCCTGCCTGCCTGGATTGGGGGATCACACAGCTCTGAACCCCTCTGGGATGCACCCCCCAGTCCCCCAGGACCAGATTGTGCCAAACCATCCCCATGTGTGGGACAGGAGCTCCCAGGAGGAGCCAATCCTGCTGTCACACAGCCTGAAGCCCCACGACAGCAGTTCTCCTGCCTGACACATTCCTGACAGAGGAATCGATGGTTTGGCTCTGTTTGGACAATCAGTTCAGCACTGGGCAGCTCCTGAAGGAATTCCATCAAGATATCAGGCAAGGAGCAGTCCCAGGAGGGGACAAAATCCATCTGGACTCCCTGATGGTGCAGGAGTGATGGGCAGGGGAAAGCTCTGCAGTGCCTCAGGTTCCCAGCACAGAGGAAGGGGCTGCCTGTTGTTCCTGCCATCCCCTGCTGTCCCCTGACATCCCCTGATGTCCCCTGACATCCCCTGATGTCCCTTGCCCTTCTCTGACATCCTCTGATGTCGCCTGCCCTTCCCTGCCCTCCCCTGCTCTCCCCTGCTGTCCCTGCCATCTCCTCCTGTCCCCTGCCCTTCCCTGATGTCCTCTGCCCTTCCCTGCCATCCCCTGATGTCCCCTGCCATTCCTTCATGTCCCTGCCATTGTCTGCCATCCCCTGATGTCCCCTGCCCTTCCCTGCCACCCCCTGATGTCCCTGCTGTCCATTTCTGTGTCCTGGCAGCTGCTGCAGAGCTCAGCAGGCTCTGGAGAGCCAACTCCTGGCCTCCAGCTCATCCCATCCATCAAGAAGAGGAAGCAGATGTGGTTTTGTGTCCTCTCCTCCATCTCAGAGCCAGTTTCACGGGAGGAACCTCTGTTCTCCTTTCTGGAGGAGCAGGGAGGAGCTCTGGGCAAGGCTGGTGGCTCTGCTGGAGCTGCTGCAGAGGGCACCGTGCCTTCAGCTGAGTTATTCCACAGCCTGATTCTCCCCCCCTGAGGGGAAAAAAATCCAGGCCCTATTTCTACTCCAAACTGTGGACTCTTGCTTTGCTGTTTTGGCTTTTTTTTAGGAGATAAAAGAGCCTTCATGTACAGAAAGCTTCCCCCTGCAGCCTCCTCCCAGCCCTCCCTTTTCCCGGGGAAAAAGCCAGAGCCTCTTTAGTCACACTCCACGGGCAGAGGTTCTCCAGACCTTGAACTCCTTCCAAATTTCGAGGAGGTATTTTTCAAAGTCTGAGGAAGACACTGTTGGAATCAAAAGATCAGAGCTGCGTTCCCACTGGGCGATATTTTTTCCCCTTTTACTTCTCGTGATTTCTCTGATTTCTGTCCTGGGAGTGGAGCTTCCCTGGAGGAAGGACCATGCAGGGCCTCCCCCTCTGCAGCTCCAGGTCAATTATGAGGCCATTGATATTCATTCAGAAATACTTCAAAAGAGGAATAAATTAAACCAACTGCAGGACTGATGTTTTTTGCCCGAGTGCGAGCCATGAAGGTCAATAAAACTGGATGTGTTTAAACCCAGAGGAGGGGGAAAAATGAGATTCCCCTTTGGTGCTTTGGGAAAAGCCCATTTCAGAGCCTTGTCTGTGCAAAACAAGCTGGGGTTTCATCTTTGAAATCTGAACCAAACTGAAATCATCCTCCACGGGCACAGCAACTTTCCAGGTGTAGCTGAGCTGGTTTGTTGGACATTTTTGTGTGAAACGAGCTCCCATGGCTGGGTTCTGCCTCTCTCCCATCTCTCTTAAGCCTTGGCTGCCCCTGGAGCCTCCCGAGCTGCAGCAGCCCCGTGCTGGCTCTGGATGAGGAGCTGCTCAGGTAGGTTTGGAGGCACTTTAAACACTGAAATACCCACAGAGCCACGTGGGACTCTCCTCCTCCTCCTTCCTCTGAATTTGGGGATATTTTTTTTTTTTTGCCCTGCCAGGGGAAGGTGGTGCCTGTGGCAATCCAACACCTCCTGAGGTGCCAGGGGAGGAGGTGTTCAAACCCCTTCTGGCCTCGTTGTGCTGCTCTCCACAAAGTCAAGAGCAGTTTAATGCTTTTTTTAAAAGTCCTCAGCTTTTATGGGCTCTAAAGCACCGAGTTTAAAGGCAGGTGCTGAGGGAAGTATCTCAGGAGGGATCTCTGGGACAGTCAGGCATCCCAGCTGCTCCCTGGGCTGCTTTTTCCAAGCTGAAAGGGATGGGATGATTCCCTGGCTGGAGCTGCTAAAACCCTCCTAGGAGGACTGGCACAACTTTCCCTTAAATATTTGCTGATGCAAACACACAGAGAGCTTTTTCCACTTTGCTCTCAGCTTTTTGTCCCCACGGAGGCTCAGTCACAAATTTCCTGGTTCCTGTTGAATTCTGTGACCCCAGAACTTGGAAAGCACCAGCTCATCCCTGCACAGATCCCATGTCCTGCTCCACTCCCAAGAGCTCCAGCTAAGGAAACCCTGGAACAATCGGGGGGAATCCTCTGCTGGGGGCTCTGCTAACCGTGGAATTTCTGTTGTGTAATTAAATAATCAATAATCACCAAGAGATCATCTCTGGAGCAGGGGGGTGACGCTTTTCACTCACAGCGCCACGCTTTAAAATATTCCATAATATTTATGGAGTCCTGGAAGGAACTGGGGATTGGGAAGCATTCAGGGGGGTGAGAGAGAGAGAAACGAGGGGCAGAACCTGCCAGGGAGGGGTGGGCACCGCCCGCAGCCCCCGGGGCACCGGCGGGTGAGGCTGTGACAAAAGAATCCTCCTGCAATTCCCTGGGAGCGGGGCCGGGCAGAGGAGGGAGCTGGGAGCCCCCCCGGGAGCGGGTTTGGGGTTTGGGGTTTGTGTTTTGGGGGGATCAGATCCCTGGGCAGCCCCCCTTGGGCCGAGGGATGCCCGGAGATGGGGGGTGTGCAGGGAGGGGGATCAGGGTGGGATTAAGGATGGGAATTCAGGATGGGAATTAAGGATGGGTTAAAGATGGGGTTCAGGGTGGGATTAAGGATGGGAATTCAGGATGGGAATTAAGGATGGGGTTCAGGATGGGATTTAGGGATGGGAATTAAGGATGGGGTTAAAGATGGGGTTCAGGATGGGATTAAGGATGGGAATTCAGGATGGGGTTCAGGATGGGAATTAAGGATAGGAATTAAGGATGAGAAATAAGGATGAGGTTCAGGATGCAATTAGGGATGGGGTTCAGGGTGGGAATTAGGGATGGGGTTCAGGATTGGATTTAAGGATGGGGTTCAGGGTGGGAACTAAGAATGGGGTTAAAGATGGGGTTCAGGATGGGAATTAAGGATGGGTTCAGGGTGGGAATTAGGGATGGGAATTAAGGATGCAGTTCAGGATGGGAATTAGGGATGGGAATTAAGGATGCAGTTCAGGATCGGAATTAAGGATGCAGTTAAGGCTGGGAATTAAGGATGGGGTTAAGGATGGTTTTAACCCCCTGCTCCCCGCGGGGTCCCCGCAGCCTCAGCCGCGCTCCCGCGCCAGCTTTTCCCCCCTCTCCCTTCGCCGTGTTTAGTTAAATTTCCCCCGCCTTACTTGATGTCACATCCTGTTCCACAGCCATCCCCTGCTAGTAGCCAGCCCTACCAATTCCTTTCTTTTTCTTTTTTTTTCTTTCTTTTTTTTTTTTTTTTTTAAATCCCTGTCCTCTCCCCATCACCCCCCTTTTCCAGGCAAACTTTTGGCAATAGCAGAGATAATCACTGCGTGCTCCGCTGAATTTCTCTTCGCAAATGTCTTTGGAGCAGGGGAGCCATTAAAAAAAAAAAAAAAAAAATTAAATAAATTACCAGACAGCCAGCACCGAGAGCAGAGGAGAGAAACTGGGATCCCAATAAATATGCAAAGTGAAGGCTCTGCTGAGCAGATTTCTGGCATCGCTTCCCGAGGGTGCTGAGAGCCACCCGCAAAATCAGGCTGGTTTTTTATTATTATTATTTTTGCCTTTTGGGTTTTTTTTAATATCATTTTGTTGTCTTTTTTTTTTTAATTTTTAAAAATAAATTAAAATATTAATAAGAATAAAGGAGTGAGGAGGCAGCGAGGCTCGGGGACGGCGCAGGGGAGGCTCGCCCGGAGGTGATCTGTATGCGAGCTGCCTAGAACGGGCTGCGAGAGATGCAACCGGCAAGCAAGCTGCTGACCCTCTTCTTCCTCATCCTGATGGGCACAGAACTCACCCAAGTAGGTCCAGCTCTTCCTTTCCCCGCTCCCCATCCTCCTCCTCCTCCTCTCCCTCTCTCCCCAACGCCATTTTCTGCTAAACCCCGAGAGCAGCGGAGGAACCTGCCGGGAGATGCTGCACCTGCCCTTCCCCGGGCATCACCTGTGCCCTGCCCCTCACCTGGGCACCCTCCGCGCTGCCCGGGGGGGTCCGGGCTCTGGGACCCCCGAGGTGGGCACAGCCCCACGGCGGGGTGTGGGGGTCACCTCCCCTGGTGGCACCTGGGGGGCTGCGGGACCCCCGGGCGGGGCTGGCCCGGGTGGCCCCAGGGACCAGGTGGGAGTGCTGTCCCTCCCTGTCACCCCCTGCCACCCGCCGGGTCCTGTGTGGGGGTATCTGTGCTGGTTTTATGTGACATTTAAATGTCCCTTGGTGCTGGCAGCTGTGACAGCCGGGTGGGAGATGGGGGCAGTTTATTTATCCCCCTCTCTCCACTCCACCTGCTGGGTTTTTAGGGGTTTTTTGTTGTTTTTTTTTTTTTGGTTGGATTTTCATGCTTTTCTTTGCTGTCCCGGCCCCTGGGCTGAGTGAGTCGTGGGGTTGTGGGGGGAGGAAAGGAGGCACCCAAAATCCATCTCTTGCAAGTGGGATTAAAACTCAATTTGACTTCTTGAGGCTGGCTGGGGAGAGGCAGGCAGGGCGGTTGTCTTTTGTTTTTTGGTGTTTTTTTTTTTTTCCCACCAGTCGCTGAGGAGAGGAAGAAAAAAAAAAAAGTAATTGCAAGAGGATGCTCTAGATTGTGGGGTTAATTGTGGTGCTGCCTGGAAGCACAAAGGAAAAAAAAAAAAAAAAGGAAAGAAAAAGCAGCTATAAATAGGAGGGGAATGGAGGCTTCTTAGTGTAGGAGCAATTAGCAGCTGGGCTCTCATCCTGGCTGCTTTATGGAGATGATTTTTCCCTTTCTCCCAGTGACAAAGCTCTCCCTGTCACTGCCCTAGTGCTGAAGTTTGAGCCTCTGAAGCCTTTTGGCTTTGCACCCTCCGAGGATTTATTCCTGCTGCCCCCAGCAAGGCGAGCCCAGAGCTGCCCCAATCCCGGAGAAAAGCTGAGCAGCCCGGAATGCAGGCAGGGAAAGGGGGGGAAGCTGAGAAAACCCAGGGGCTGTGGGGATGAGGAGGGTGGGGAGGAAGCAGAAGCCCATTGTGTGTGAGGATGCTGGGGCCGCGCGCATGCGCCGCGCTGGACAAAGAGCCAGGACCACCAGCACGGCGGCTCCTGGCCACCAGGGCACGGCTGGTGGTGGCCACGGTGCCAGGGGGGTGCCAGGGATGTCACCTGCCTCCGTGCCCCTCCAGATTCCCCAGGGGTCACAGCACAGCCTGGGCACTGCCAGCCCCTGGCCGGCCTTGGCAGCATCGTGCTGCTCTGGGGGCTTTTCCAAGGGAAAAACAAGGAAAAACAAGGGGAAAACAAGGAAAAACCAAGGTTTGTGCCCTGCCTGGCTGATCTCTCCTCTCCTTGCTTCCTCTGGGGCTGCAGCACCTCAACTTTGGCAGCAACTTTAACCCGGGGTGGGCACGGGGAGCCCAACCCGCGCCAGCTCCTGGGCACAGAGCCCTGCCCTGCTGCTGGCAGGAGGTTTGAGCCCCTGCTAAAGCCTGGCTTAGCTGAGCCGCCCTGCCGGGGCTGCTTTAGGCTCTGCAGTGCCCACCTGGGCAGGTGCCCTGGTGCCTGCTGGCTGGGCTGGCACTGCAGAGCCCTCACTCCCCGTGGCACAGCTGGCAGGATGCAATCCCCAAATCCGCCCTCCAGCCCTGGCACCGCCCAGCCCCGTGCCTTCACTCCGTGCCAGGCTGGCATGGGGAGCCTGGGCAGGAAAGGGGGAGGCACAGGGGTTGCTGATGTCGGCAGCTTTCCCTGCCGATGCAGAAGGTGCTGCTGTCCCCTCCTGTCCCTCGCTGCAGTGACAGGCCAGCTCACTCTGGGCACGGAGCTGGCTCCTAAACGGGGCTGGAGGGGCCAGCCTGCCCTGCTCCGGGGTGCTGGGGGAGCCCTGCGGGAGGGAAGGGGGTTGTCTGCAAGGTGGGGGGGCTGCAGCACCCCGGGGTGTCCCCCCAGGTGGGAGGGGGGTGCTGGGGGCACAGGGGTGATGCACAGGCTGGGGCTGCACCCCTGCTTTGCTGGGGGCTCGGAGACCTGGCTGAGGTGGGGTGGGGTTACCTGGGTGAGACAAGGAGGGAGCTGCCCCTAAACCCCCCCAGATGTGTGTGCTGTGCCTTGGCAGGGCTGAGACCTGCACGAGGCTCTGGCATTTCCTCTCCCCGAGCTTTGTGCCTTGCCTGGCAGAGTCAGAGCCCAGCCCTGCAATCCCCGTTTTGGCGGGGTGCAGGGTTTGGGGTGCTGGGATGGGGGCAGAGGTGCCCCGGGCACCCTGGGCTGCAGCCCCTGGCTCTGGCCAGGCACCCAGCCCTGCAGGGCCCTCCTGGGCAGAGCTGGGGCTGCCTGTCCTTGTCCCCCTTTGGGGACACCCAGGGGACCCCTCCTGCTGTCCAGCTTCTGCTCTCAAGGATCTGTTGTGTGCTGCCAGGAGGGCAGAGCTGTGGGACAGCCAGGGCAGGCAGCACAGGGGGGCTGGGCTGCTGTCTGTCTGTCTGTCTGACCTGTCCTTCTGTCCTTCTGCTGGGATATTGCAGTGAAAAGCTCCTGGTATTCCTCAGAGTTTCCTCAAGAGCTGCACTGTGCTCCCACACCCACAGCCCCGGTAATTCTGGGAGCAGCACCTTCCTGGCATGAAACATCAGGGCTTCTGCAAGAGGGAAAAAAAACCCTAAAAATATTAATTATCTTCATTTTCCCATTGATTTTCCCTAAAAGAACCTCAGGTCCCTGTCAGGGCTGTTTGCAGGGGAAGGAAGCAATGCCCAGCCCAGCTCCCTTCTGCCCATGCAGAACTTCCCAGTGCCCACTTTGGTGCCCAAACTTCCTCCCCTTGCCAGGGAGACACGTGGAGAGGGGCAGGATTGAGCAGCAAATCTGCAGCCTGGAACGGGAGGCAGCTGCCTGATAAACCAATTTGTGCCTGCTCTGGCTAACTTCAGCTGGAACCAATAAACAAGAGAGGTAATTTCCAGCCCTGGCTTGTATTTATCGCTGGAGTTATCAGTCCTTGTAATCAGTATTAGCACCATACCTAACGCAAAGCTAATTAATATCACAGGGAATTAAACAGAGCACTGGGGAAAGCTCCTTGTGCAGCAGGGAGGGGAAAGTGTCACCTCTGCTGGGCTCTGGGGGAGCTGCCCACAAAAGGGGACATGGCTGGGACACCCCAGGAGTGCCCAGCTGGGATTTGGGGCTTTTTGGGATACCTCAGGCAGGCAGGGCGAGGTGGACTTGGAGCAGCAGAGACACAGGGATGTGCCTTGGTGCCAGCAGCCCCCAAATGTGGGGGCAGAGCAGCTGGAAATGCTGATTTTCCTGCTTTTGTGGGCTGTAGCTGTTGGTTGTTCCTGCTCTCCTGGAGCTGAGCCCTTCTCCCAGCCTGCAGACTGGCTTTGGCTGCAGTCCTGACCCCTTTTTTCTGCTCAGGGACCCCTTTTTTCTGCTCAGGGACCCTTTTCATGTGCTCAGGACCACTTTTTCCCAGATCAGGCCCTTTTCCCTTGCTCAGGGACCCTTTTTCCCTGCTCAGAACCCTTATATCCTGTTCAGGGATCCTTTTCCTGTGCCCAGGACCCTTTTTTCCTTGCTCAGGGGCCCTTTTCCCCTGTTCAGGCCCTTTTTTACATGCTCAGGACCCGTTTTTCCCTTTTCAGGGACCCTTTTTGCCTGCTCAGGGACCCTTTTTTTCCATGATCAGGACCCTTTTTCCCATCTCTGGGACCCCTTTTATCCTGCTCAGGGACCCCTTTTTTCTCCTCAGGACCCCTTTTTTCCCTGTTCAGGCCCTTTTCCCTGCTCAGGACCCTTTTTCCCCTGTTCCCACCCTCCCCGTGCTGGCAGGATAACAGAGGAACACTATCAGGATTCAGCCCAGGGCCAGGAGCAGAGCTGTGTTTGCTAGAAAGCAGCACAGAGAACAATCCTTCCCTGGGAAATCACTCAGGGACTGGAGGTGTGTGCCTGACCCAGGGAAATGTGCCCAAAAAAAATCCTCAAAATCAGGAACCTGGGCTGGTTTTGAGGTCTTGGCACCTGCTGCAGATCCTGGGCTTAATGACAAGAGCAGCTTTAGCTAAACTCAGATTTGGACACGTGAAGGGGATGTTTCCTTCCAGAGCTCTTGCTCCCAAAGGAAAGGAGAGGTTTCAGAGGGTTTTTCGTGCAGGAGCAGGGAGTGTCCAGAGCTGGGAGCTCATTTCCCAGAGCAGCTTGGGCTGCCTGATCCCAAACTGTGGCTGGCCCTGGAGTCAGCCACAATTTTCACACAGATTTACCAGGAGCTGGCAGGGATCCCCTCATCCTGGTCACTCTTTGTGGTCTTAAATTGTCACTTTCTTTCCTTCCTTCACTTTTATTTTCTTCCCATGATGAGGGGAAAACTTGTGCTCAGCATCCATCTCCTGGAGTCAGGTTTGTGCAAGCGGTGGCGGCAAAAAAAAGTGACAAAAAACCAGGCAAAAACCTCGGGATATTTGGAATTGTGACCCCAAAACCGAGGGGGAACTAGGGGCTGCTGAGGTGCCCTGTGGCAAAGCAGGAGGTTGTGCTGTGCCCAGAGGGGGTGGGCACAAAGGGTTTTTTCCCTGGGGGGGCTGTGGCTGCCCAGAATGGGGATTTTGGATACCTGGGAACCGGGGTTGTTGAGAGAGGGATGAGAAATCTCCTCCTTGTGCCCAGAGCAGCGCCCAGGCCTCTCCCTGGGTGCTCTGAGGTGCTGGGCAGAGGGCACAGAGTGAGCCAGGGTGGGCACAGAGTGAGCCAGGGTGGGCACAGAGTGAGCCAGGGTGGGCACAGAGTGAACCAGGGTGGGCTCAGAGCCCTGGGCTGGCATCTCTGTGTGCCCAGCAGCCGTGTGGTGCCCGGGGGCACGGCCTCTCAGGTGGTTTTTAGGGTGTTTTTTGGGGTTCTCTCCTCCCCACAGCTCTCCTGCCCCTGTGCAGCCCTTGGGGCACAGCCTGGCATCAGCACCCAGGGCTCCAGGAGGGATGGGAAGAGTCACTGGGGGCAGCAAAGCCTCCAAGGGGATGCTTCAGAGCCCCTCCATCGGCTGCAGGAGGGGGAAAACCTCAATCCAAGATTTTCAGGAGGATCCCTGGCATCCCAGAGCCCCCGCTCTGGGTGTCCAGCCCACCCCACAGATGCCCAGGACACACAGAGCAGGATTTGGGCTGTGCTGTGCTGCCAGGCCAGGAGCTGCCAGCCCTGGGAGGGGCACAGGGCTCATGGCACAGCTGCCACCCTCCTCCTGGGGTGTCACCTGAGCTGTCCCCGCGCCACCAGCGAGCTGCGGGGCTGTTGAAGCCCAGGCGGGTGTGGTTTGTTCGGAGCAGGGATTCTCTGCTCGGCGTCCCTGGGCATCATCCCCAGCGAAATTTGGGAGTTTGGGCTCTTCTTCTTCTCTGAACCAGCCAGGAGAGGGAGACAGTGACCGCCGTGTCCCCGCGCTGCCACCGCCGATTGTCGCCGTTCTGGCACCGTGACCCTCGCAGGGCTCCTCCGGGCACAGAGCTCTGCCTTTCCCCTTCCCTGCAGCGGAATTTTCCAGCCAGCAGCTCTTTTGGAAGCCCCTGTTCTCTGCTTTTATCTCGCGTTTCTGCTCTTTCTCTGCCTGGAATATATGAATAAAAAAAAAAAAATATATATATATATATATATATATTTTTTTTTTTTTGTTTTTTTTTTTTTTTTTTTTTGTTCCTTGGGCAGCTTTTTGCTCGCTGCTGGAGCAGGGGAGGGATGGAGGGGGCACCCCTGAACCCCTCTTGTTTTGGGGCACCCCCTGCTCTCGTGGGAGGGGACACAGAGCCAGAAACAGTGACAGCAGAAAGGTTTTCTTGCGCAGAAAACCCAAAAAAAAAAAACCCAAAGTGACCAGGAGAAAGCTGAGCTCCACCACTTCAGGGATTCCTGCAGATCTGGAATGGAAAAGTTGATTTTTAAGAACCAGTATCCAGCTGGGGAAAGCCCCATCAGGGCAGACAGGGCACCTGAGGCTCTTCCTTACTGGTTTCTTGCTGGTTTCTGTGTTGTGCTCCAGCATGAGGAAAGGCAGGTCTCCCAATGAAATTAATTGTAATTTTGGTCAGTTTATTCAATTTTTTGCCACACTGGGCTTTTAAACCCAGGTAGATAATCAGGGTAAGGCAGAATTTCTGTGCTTGCACGTCACCTGGTCAAAAAGTGACAAAATTCTTCTGCTCACTGCACCTCATCCACACCAGCAACTCCAATTCCTCCTCTGCACAGCACCCCTAAAAAAGGGGAACAGCAGCTCCTGGGAGCCTTTTCCACCACATCTGTGCTGGGGTGGGTTCAGCTTCCACGGTCATGCCCTGGGGAAGGGCTGTGACCCTCCTGCTCCTGGCAGGTTATTAATGCATTAAGGATTTTCACAGGTCTTTAATTTAAAATTTAAAAAGGTCTGGAAGAACATTTTGATGTCCCTTCCTTAACTCCCTTAATCTCGGCAGATTTAAAAAAAAATCCCCCAAAAGTGCTGCTTTTGATTCTTTCATAAACACTGCAAGCAGGAGAGAGAAACAAAGAAAGAAAATCCCCCAGGATTTCTCTTTTCCCCCCATTATTACAGGTACAGCTCCTCTTTCAACTGACATGAAGGGGTTTTTTTTGCAGGGAAACAGAGCAGCTCTGCCTCCCTGCCCCTGCACAAAGCCTGGAAAACATTCCCAGTGATGGCCCCCCCTCAGCAGGGACCTGTGGCTGCTGCTCCTCTCCCCGAGCTCTGCTGGCCCTGTTTGGAGGAGCTTTAATCATGGCACAGCACTGGAAGGGGATGAGAAATGAATGAAATCACCTGCCTGCCCTGCTGGGAAATGAGGTTTTAGCCCAGCTGGGATCCAGGGCAAGGCACAGGAGGGATTTTTTATCCTGAGCAAATCCAGCACAAGGCACAGGAGAGATCCTTAAATTTAAATACCGAAATATCCACAGGACTAATTCCCGTGTATGTGTCTGGAGCAGACAAATATGAGGGATAAAGTTCCCTGACAAACCCGGTTCCCAAACGGACCTTGGGGTGTTTGATATGGTGGGAAATCAGAGGGGCAATCAAGGCCTGAGCACAGCAAAGCACTGGGGGAGAGCAGGGATTTGGGATTGCTCCTAAAGGGGGAACCATCCCAAGGGGTTTTTTGCTGGGGGTTCTTGCCCACCCAGCCCGAAGCAGCTGCTGACCATAGAGGCACCACCACAGCTTTGCCATGGAGGGATCAGGATGCCCATGAGGGCTGGGGGAAGCTGGTTCCATGGAGTGCAGGCGGCTGGTGCATGCCCAGAGCTGGGCACTGTGGCACTCAGGGGCAACAGGGCACTGTGACACTCAGGGGACAACAGGATTTCCTTCCTGACCCCAGCCCTGCTCAGAGTGTGTCATTCAGGGGCAGCAGGGCACTGTGACACTCAGGGGACAGCAGGATTTTCTTCCTGATGCCAGCCCTGCTCAGTGTGGCATTCAGGGGGGCAGCAGGGCACTGTGACACTCAGAGGGCAGCAGAATTTCCTTTCTTACCCCAGCACTGCCTCAGTGTGTGACATTCAGGGACAGCAGGGCACTGTGGCATTCAGGGGACAGCAGGATTTTCTTCCTGACCCCAGCCCTGCTCAGTGTGAGGGATTCAGGGGGGCAGCAGGGCAGTGTGGCATTCCGGGGCAGCAGGGTCTCCTTCCTGACCCCAGCCCTGCCTCAGTGTGACATTCAGGGGGCAGTGGGGCACTGTGACACTCAGGGACAGCAGGGAACTGTGGCATTCAGGGACAGCAGAGTTTCCTTCCTGTCCCCAGCCCTGCTCTGTGTGGCATTCAGAGGGGCAGCAGGGCACTGTGACACTCAGGGGCAGCAGGGCACTGTGACACTCAGGGACAGCAGGGCACTGTGACACTCAGGGACAGCAGGATTTCCTTCCTGGCCCAGCCCTGCCTCACCTGGCCGGAGCTGGGCAGGTGACACGGATGGATGGAGGGAGGGAAGCAAGGGCAGGGGTGGGAGTTCAGCTGCTGCAGCCTGGCACAAAGCAGCTGCCTGTGCCCTGCTGTGCCAGGGGTTTGTCACAGGGACGGGATCCGAGCTGGCAGCAGCGCTCCTGCTCAAGCTGGTCTCCATTTCTCCACCTGGTGGAACTGCTCCATGTGCTTTGTTTCACAGAGCTGCCAGGTCTGCAGCACCAGCTGCACTGGGCTGTCCTGCTCCTGCTCCCTCTGCCCAGCCCGGCTGTGCTGGGGTGAGCCCACACAAGGTCCTGGTGAGGGGGAACCAGGCCCTGGTGAGGAGGGACAGGTCCTGGTGAGGTGGGACAGATCCTGGTGAGGTGGGACCATTCCTGGTGAGGGGGAACCAGGTCCTGGTGAGGTGACACCACTCCTGGTGAGGGGGAACCAGGTCCTGGTGAGGTGGGATGAGGTCCTGGTGAGGTGGGACATGTCCTGGCAAGGAGGGACCAGGTCCTGGTGAGGTGGAACTAATCCTGGTGAGGAGGGACAGGTCCTGGTGAGGAGGGACAAGGTCCTGGTGAGCTGGGCCCAGGTCCTGGTGAGGTGGGATGAGGTCCAGCTGAGGCTCCTCTGCACCCGTGTCAAGGTTGGGGCTGTGCCACAAGGCAGGGGTGTCACTTCTGTCCTCTGCACAGGGACAGGGGATTCATTTCTTGCTCTGCACAGGGAGTTCTGAGGCTCTCTGAGGGAAGGATGCAGGAGCTGTGGAGCTCTGCTGGTCGGACATTTGGCTTCTGAAGTCACCGAGGCAGTTCTGCAGGTGGCTTGGGGACACCTGAGTGGTGACCAAGCCCGGGTGACATTCCAGGCTGGCCCGACGGGCCGTGTGCCCTTTGCATCCCTCGGCAGCGAATTCCTGCGCTGGGAACGAGGCGAGAACAGGGCTGGCAGTGAGCTGTGGTTTATCCTGTGCTGTCATGGGCGAGGTGACAATCAGGGCTGCGGGGGGTGCTCTGAGAGCCCGCTTGGGGACCGCAGGGGACCCGCAGGGGTCCCCCAGCCCGCGGGTCTGTGCGAGAGGGGTGCCGCACCGCGGTGAACCGCTCCGGCTCCTCGTCCCCCCTGTCCCCCCTGTCCCCCCTGTCCCCGCCGTGTCCCCGCCGTGTCCCCTCTGTCCCCGCCGTGTCCCCGCTGTCCCCGCGACCACCGAGCGACCCCGGCCCGCAGCGCCGCCCGCAGCCGCCAGAGGGCGCCACGGCGCCGCAGCGGGGGAGCCGCACCCCCAAAAATCCCTTCCTGCTCCCCAAAATCCCTTCCTGCTCCCCAAAATCCCTTCCACTCACCACCCCAAAATTCCTTCCTGCTCCCCCCAAAATCCCTTCCTGCTCCCCAAAATCCCTTCCACTCACCACCCCAAAATTCCTTCCTGCTCCCCCCAAAATCCCTTCCTGCTCCCCCCAAAATCCCTTCCTGCTCCCCAAAATCCCTTCCACTCACCCACCCCAAAATTCCTTCCTGCTCCCCCCAAAATCCCTTCCTGCTCCCCCCAAAATCCCTTCCTGCTCCCCCCTAAACCCCTTCCACCTCCTCCCCAATTTTTCCGCTCTCCTCGTTCCTCTCCCCCACCCAATTCATCTCCTCAAATCTTCTTCCCTCCCTCCCTCCCTTTCTCTTCCTTCCCCATGCCTGTTTGCCTCGGCTCAATCTCTCCCCCTCTCCCCAGTTCTTTCCTTTCTCCCCAAATCTTTTCTCCCTGAATCTTTTTTCTCTCCTTCCCTCCACTTCCCTGTGCCAAATATTTCCTCCCCATAATTTTTTCTTCTCTCCTTCCATTCGCTTCTTCTTTCCCAGATCTTTTATCCCCACATCTTCTCTCTCCAAACCTTTCCTCCCCATCTCTCTTCCTCCTCCCATCCCTCCACTCCCCTTTCCCCAAACCTTTTCTCCCTGCTTCTTTTACCTCCCCCCAAACCTTTTCTCCCTCCTTCCCTCCACTTCCCTGTCCCAAATCTTTCCTCCCCATAATTTTTCTTCTCTCCTCCTTCCCCAGATCTTTTATCCTCAGATCTTTTATCCCCACATCTTCTCTCTCCAAACCTTTTCTCCCCATCTCTCTTCCTCCTCCCATCCCTCCACTCCCTTTTTCCCAAACCTCCCCTCCCACTCCCTTCTCCCCAAATCTTTTCTCCCCGATTCTTTTCTCCCTCCTTCCCTCCACTTCCCTGTCCCAAATCTTTCCTCCCCATAATTTTTCTCCTCTCCTTCTCCTTCCCCAGATCTTTTCTCCCCAGATCTTTTATCCCCGCATCTTTTCTCTCCAAACCTTTCCTCCCCATCTCTCTTCCTCCTCCCATCCCTCCCCTCCCCTTTCCCCAAACCTCCCCTCCCACTCCCTCCTCCCCAAACCTCCCGTCCCTCCCGGCACTCCGCTGTCCCCTCCCTCTCCCGGTGTCGCCCACCGCAGTGTCCCCGGCTCGTTGGCCGCTCCCGTCCCGCCCCGTTCCGCCTCCCGCAGCCGCTGGCTCGGGCTGGGGCGCGCCCGGCGGCGGCGGGCGCAGGGAGCCAGCCCCGCTCGCTCGGGCTGCACCGGGGCACAGCGGGCACAGCGGGCACAGCGGGCACAGCGGCAGCACCGGGCAGGGCGGCGGGGCGGCGGAGGAGGAGGAGGAGGAGGAGGACGATGGGCCGGCGGCGAGCGGCGGCGGCGGCCGGGCGGCTGGCGCAGCCCGAACCCAGCGGCATGGAGCCCGGCGCCGGTGCAGAATGAAGGGTGCCTGCCGCCCCCCCCCGCAGACATGTCTGTGCCTTTACTCAAGATTGGAGTCGTCCTCAGCACCATGGCCATGATCACCAACTGGATGTCGCAGACGCTGCCCTCCCTCGTGGGGCTCAACACCACCAAACTCACGGCGGCCACGGGCGGCACCTTGGACCGCAGCACGGGAGTAAGTGCGGGGGGCTGCGGGGCACGGGGAGGGCTGCCCGGGGCATGCCAGCCTCCCGGAGCATCCCAGGGCATCCCCCATCCCGAGGCATCCCCGCATCCCGGAGCGTCTCTGCATCCCGGAGCATCCCCGCATTCCGGAGTGTCCCCGATCCCGGGGCATCGCAGCCTCCCGGAGCGTCCCCGCATCCCGGAGCGTTCCCGCATCCCGGAGCGTCTCCGCATCCTGGAGCATCCCTCATCCCGGGGCATGCCAGCCTCCCGGAGCATCCCAGCTCCCTGGAGTGTCCCCGATCCCGGGGCATCGCAGCCTCCCGGAGCGCTCCCGCATCCCGGAGCATCCCTGCGGCTTCTCCCCGCCGCCGCCCAGTCCCTCCCCGCCCGGCTGCCACATCTCTCCTTGCCCAGGTGTCCCCGTGCCCAGCAGGGTCCCCCCCGCAGCATCCCGCGGTCGGGGCAGCATCGCCGCCCCTCGGGGACATCGCGGCCAAGTGTCCCCGCGGTGCTGCGGGAGCGGGGATGGGGCGCTGAGGGGACAGGGGGTGCCGGCAGGAGATGGGGGTGCCGGCAGGAGATGGGGGTGCCGGTGCGGGAAGCGTCTCTCCCTCTCCCCTCCTCTCCTCGAGTTCAGCCATCCCTCGTTCCTGCCTTGGGGGCGACTCGGCTGCCTCCCCGCATGGTCCCTGCAGCCAAAGGGATGCGAAGTTTCCCTCGTGGCCGCTGCAAAAGGCGCCGGGAGAGCGGCTGCGAGTCCCGGGGGGCTCCTCCGCTGCCCTCCCTCCCCGATCCGCCCTCGCTGCGATGGAGCTGCAGCCGTGCGGGGCTGGGCATCCCCTGTCCCCGCTCTGCTGGAGAGCTGCGGCCGTGCCTGAGCTTCCCGCTTTGGGAAGGGCTGGGAAAACCGTTCCAGTCTGTCGGTCTGTCTTCCCTGAGCACGGAAAATCGGGCACCTTTCTCCTCCTGCTCGTGCTTTCTGACAGCGCCGCTGCTGCAGCTCTGCTGCTCCCGGAGTATTCCGTGTAGTGGTTGTGCTGCTTAGTGAATGAAACTGGAATTTATTTTTTTTTCCACGTTGTCACGGTTTATGAGGTCCATTTATTATTCTTATTTTTCTTTCCCCCGCTTGTTTTAGCCAGGGAATCCAATTGTGCGTCTGCCTGGGCATGTCTGTCACCGTGGGCATTTGCAAGGTGATTTGTTCTGTAGTGAAGCGGCGGAAAGAATTGTTTCCCCTCTGGTTGGGGACACGGTGACACCTTCAAAGTGCTCCGAGGCTGGGCTGGGATTAAATAATGGATTATGCTGTAAAACCGAAGGAAAATTCAGAGCGGAGAGGGCAATGCGCTGTGTTTGGGGCGGGCTCGCAGGACTGCATCCCATCCCTGCTGGGCTCTGCACGGGCTGGGCTCGGGGCTGCCCCTGCCTGCAGCGGAGCGAGGCCATTGCCGGGGGAAGCTCCTCGTGCCCGGGGAGCTGGCAGAGAGAGGGGGGACGGAATCGGGGTGTCGTGTCCGTGCCTCGGGGTGTCCATACCTCGGGGTGTCTGTACCCCGGGGTGTCCATCCCTCGGGGTGTCCGTACATTGAGGTGTCTGTAGCCCAGGGTGTCTGTCCCTCAGGCTGTCTGTCCTTCGGGGTGTCATCCCTCGGGTTGTCTGTCCTCAGGCTGTCTGTCCCTGGGGGGGTCTGTCCCTCGGGGTGTCCATCCCTCGCGGTGTCTGTACCCCGGGGTGTCTGCCCCTCAGGGTGTCTGTCCCTCGGGGTGTCCATCCCTCGGGGTGTCTGTCCTCAGGCTGTCTGTCCCTGGGGGGGTCTGTCCCCCAGGGTGTCTGTCCCTCGGGGTGTCCATCCCTCGCAGTGTCTGTACCCCGGGATGTCTGCCCCTCAGGGTGTCTGTCCCTCGGGGTGTCCATCCCTCGCGGTGTCTGTCCGTCCCTCGCGGTGTCCGTCCCTCGCGGTGTCTGTCCGTCCCTCCCGGTTCCCGTGCCCTCACCCGAGCGCATCTCCGGCTGCCGGAGCCGGGGCCGGGCGGGCGCTGCAGCGAGCTCAGCCCTCGGCAGGACGCTGTGCCCTCCTGGTGGCTCGGGCACGTCCCTGTCCCGCTGTTCAGGACCAGCTCTGTCGCCGCAACAGGGCAGGGCTCCCCACCCTGGCACCCGGAATTTTCACTGTTTCCCTGTGTCCACGCTTTCCCACTCGCGTTGCCTTCGTGCTTTCAGCTCTTGCTCTCCTTTTCAGACCCTTCCCTCATTCGTCCCCAATCCATATTTTTGCATTCCAAGTGAATTTTGCCAGCTGGGCCCTCGGAGGAGCCTCCACTCCCTGCCACGTCCTCATCCCCCTTCACCTCCCAGCCCTGCCAGGCCTCCCCTGGTTCATTAACCCATCTCTCCCTGTGTTAATTAGGTGTTGCCTACCAACCCAGAGGAAAGCTGGCAGGTGTACAGCTCTGCCCAGGACAGCGAGGGACGTTGTATATGCACAGTGGTGGCACCTCAGCAGACGATGTGCTCGCGTGATGCCAGGACAAAGCAGCTGAGACAACTCCTAGAAAAGGTAACGCTTGGCCCCTGCTGGCAAAAGTGCTTTGGTTTGGTGGGGTGGAAACCTGAGCTGAGCCTTGGTTTCCAGGGAAGACCCCTGGGGATGCTTTTTCCATGTGTAGCTGTCCCTGTGGGTGTAGTGGGGAATTATCAGCAGCAGGCAGGAGGAGAAATCTCTTAAGTGTTTTCTGAGAGGAGAGCCTGGCCTGAGGTCGAGGGAAAAGTGCTGAGATCAAAGCATCGATATTGAACCGTATCTCTAAAAAAAAATATTTAAAAACTTAAAAAAAAAATCCCCTTTTTTCATTCTGTTGGCACAAGCAGTTTCAGAGCAGACTCAGCAACAGGAGAGCAGAGAGAATGAAAAGCCCAAAGCCAAGCTTTCCTAGGCAGGGTGGTATTGAAAAGGTCAAGTAAAACCCTGCAAGCTGTCACCAGCAGGTAGCACAGAGATGACACTCAGTGGTTTTCTGCCTAACATTGACATCCTCTTGATTAGTTTTTAATAGTCTGCTGTCCAAAAAGATCAAAAAATCTCATTAGGGAAACATCCCCAATAACAAGGAATTTTCCAGATAATAGATTTCAGCAGAGAAATGCTGTTTCATGTGAAATTGTGCTCTTCTCTTGCAAATATGAGCTGGCTCCTGTGCTGGATATATAATTAAACCCCATCCCCTAATGCTATATTGGCCTGTGCCGTGCATGACAAAAGAATTTTCATCCTGCTGCTTTGGGGAAAGCTGCTGTATTAATTCCCTCTAACAATATTAAACCTCCACTTAACTGATTTCCCCATGTGCTGAGGACAATAAAGCCAGCCAGGAAACATTCAGCCCTAAAACAATCCTTTGGGTTGTCAGAGGCTGCTAAAAATAATCCCAAGTCAGGCTTTTCTTCCTCGCAGCAATAACGCCCTGGGTGTGTTTGCTCCTGAGAGGCAGCAGAATTTATGAACAGCTCAGAGGTGCTCCCAGAGCTCCTCATCCACTCTAAACAATCAGGATTTGACCCAATGCCCTCTGCTGAGGGGCAGGAGTTGGGAATGGGAGGCCTGGGATAACATCAGGAGGGTGGAAGTGCTCAGTGGGGTTTTTTTTAATGCAGCTCTCTGGCTGCCAATGGAGAAAAAGTGAGGGAGGAGCAGGATTTCTGGGCATGTGTTGTGGGATATGTTACCTGCCTGCTAATCTGGCTGCATCTCACTCCCACGCTAACCTACATGAAAAACCCCAAAAGAAGGAACAGGCTCTTAGTGCCAGACATCTGATCCTGATGGAGGCTGAACTGATAATCCCTGGAGGTGCAAACAACTGCAGGGCAGAGCCTCCAGCTTCCCAGGGAGGATTTCAATCCTGAAAACTCCTTCCCTCAGCTGGCATTCTAACCCTTGGCTTTGTGATGGGGGAGAATTGCAGCTCCTGGTTTCTCCCTGGCAGCAGAGGAAGCAGCACAGTGTGTCAAGGAGGTGATTGTGTTTGGCTTTTCCAAGGAGCAGGCGTGGAATTCACCCATGGAAATGATGTTGCAAGGCACCAGCTGCACGTGTGTGTGCACAAAGCAATTAGAGCATCTTCTGGGAAATCCCCATGCAGAATCTTTTGGAATTTTCAGGCTCAGAGCTGCCATCCAGCCATGCTCATGGGGATGAGGATCTGTGTAGGAACTGCAGTTCCTGTGGCTGGGGAGGAGTGCTGGGCACCCTGACAGGTTAAAGAGGGGAGGGCAGGGCAGCCAGGGCTGCACAGAGTGTTCAGCCCGTGCTTTGACACTCGAGGTGTCTGAGCTCATCCTTGGCTGCCCTGAGCCCTTCCAGCCTCACACGTGGCAGGGGCTGAGCCCAGAGCCTGGACTGCACCCAAACCCAGACATCACCTCGGTCCTGCTCGTCACCAGGTTGTGTTTGATCTCCAAACAGAATTTGATTGATTGATTTAGTTGTTTATTTGCTCTGGCCCTGTTATCGGGGACAACTTCCTCCTCTGCTGGTGAAACCATTTCTGGTTTCCTGCCAATCCTTGCTCTCAGCCAGTGCTGATTTCCAGATTTCACAGCTCTTTTTGTTCCTCTGATGGTCACTCCCAGGTGTGTACAGGGGGTCTGTGACATCTCAGCCATCACTGCCTCCTGCAAACCTTATCAGATGAACTTTTCATTTCCTGAACCATCAGCTGAGTCCATTTCTCTGCTGATTTTCCCCCTAGACCTTGAAAATCTCCCTCAAGATTCCCCTTGCTGCTGCTCCATCGGTTTGTGCTGAAGGTTCACCCCAGCTGAAACCCCAGAGCTGGGCTCAGCACAGCCCTTTTGGAGCTGCCAGGAAAGGCTGATCCACAGGGAAGCTTGAGCAGGGTTTAAACCTTGGATTTGACCTCACAAACCTCACTGAGGTCATCAGGCAATACTGGCTCCCCGTGACTCTGGTTTAATTGTGAATCAGCTCCTCAAACAGGATGACAAGAGCAGCACTGGAAGCTTCATTTGTATTAATTTCCTTTTTCAACTGCTAAAAATAACTCTTTTCCCCCAGACAGCCACAGGTATCTGTCTCACATTATCTTGGTGAAAATGAGGTTTCAGGCTGAGAAAGGAGGCAAAAAAGCATTTTCAGGTGACGTTTGAGGACTGCAGCTGATGGATGGAGCTGAGGGAATTTAAGAGGCACTATCCTTGGGCCTGAGTTCATTAGAGCACTTCTGTACATGCTTCAGCCTGAGCTCCAACAGGCTCATTGAAACCTAATCATGTGCCAAAGTACTTTGCTGGATCAAGGGCATAATATGCTAATGAGGGAAGGCAGGCAGATCTCAGCTGCTGGGGCTGTCAGGGACCTCAGGCTCGCTCCCTACAAATCTGGCCAGGCAACAAATACCCACTCTGGGCTTGTGAAATCCACCCCAGAATAGCACAGCGGCTCATTTGAGGCATCTCTGAGCAGAGGCACGTGAGGAGGTGATTTTCCTGTGCTTCAGGGAGGAGCAGAACCGTTCCAGAGGCGTTTGAGGGCAGCAGCCTGGGCGAGATGCTCAGAGTGTGTCTCTCCCTTCCCACACCTGAGAAAGAGCCTAAGGAGCCTCCCAAAATTTTACTCAGCAGACTCAGCTATTGGTCTGTCATTACAGAAACGCTCTTTTGTGATTATTTGCAGCTGGGGTTAGGCACTAGTGGAATAAATGGGATTAATTTTGCATGAGCCCTACGAGTCATCCCTCTCTCTGCTCCTTGCAGCCATTCTGCTGCTCAGCTCGAAGGGTAGGTTGGAGAACTGGAATAGAAGTAGCTTGGCAGCCCAGCCATGCTTGTCTAAGGCTTCTCTTCTCCTGCCTCAGGGCACAGAGAGGTCTTCAACCTCCTCCACATGCAGCCCAGGTGAATTAACACCCACTGAGAGCTGACACTCCCTGCAGCAGGCACAGCTTAATGGGAGCTGACCGGGCTCAGCAGAGCTCAGGTTTGCTCTTTTCTCCTCCAAACCTTGTCCTTCACTTCCCTGCTCCTCACACCTCCCTGAGCACGTCCTGGGGAGGTCAGGGTGCTGCTGGTTCATCCCTGAGGCTCAGAGACCACAAATAGCTTCACCTTTGCTGAGGAACACTCTGGCCCCCAGAGCAGTTGCACAGAACACTCCAAAGCCTGTTGGCCTTTGCCATACAGGTCATCCATGCATTTTTAATAGATCCCTGCAATGGTTTCAGTGTCATCCTGCATGAGCAGCGGGCTCTGTGATGGTTTTTCCAAGCTGGAGGGGCACAGTTGGCATTTGCCCCATGCGGGTGTCCTGCCGTGCCCTCACTCTGCCACTCCAGGTAAGTCCCAGCCCAGCACAGTGGGATTTGCCAGAGGAAATGTGGGATTTGTCAGAGGAAATGTGGGATTTGCCAGAGGAAATGTGGGATTTTCACCCCTCCTTCCTTCCCCACGCCAGCTTGGCTGTGGCGAGGACACAGACGGGAGCGGATGTGGCACCCATCCATCCAGGGAGAGGATCCACGGGGATGGGCTGGCTCAGCCACCCACAGCTCAGCGGGATGGAACAGGATGGGAGCAGGATGGGAGCAGGCTGGAAGCAAAATAGGAGCAGGACGAAAATAGGATGGGAGCAGGCTGGGATCAAGATGGGAGCAGGATGGGAGCAGGCTGGGAGCAAGCTAGAAGCAGGCTAAGGGCAGGCTGGGATCAGGCTGGAAGCAGGATGGAGCAGGATGGAAGCAGGATAGAATCAGGCTGGGAGCAGGCTGGAATCAGGATGGGAACAGGCTGGAATCAGGCTGGGAACAGGATGGGATCAGGATGGAATCAGGCTGGAATCAGGCTGGGAACAGGCTGGGATCAGGCTGGGAACAGGCTGGAATCAGGCTGGGAACAGGATGGGATCAGGATGGAATCAGGCTGGAATCAGGCTGGGAACAGGATGGAATCAGGATGGGATCAGGCTGGGATCAGGCTGGGAACAGGATGGAATCAGGCTGGGATCAGGCTGGGAGCAGGCTGGGATCAGGCTGGAATCAGGATGGGATCAGGCTGGGATCAGGCTGGGATCAGGCTGGGAGCAGGCTGGGATCAGGCTGGGATCAGGCTGGGATCAGGCTGGGAGCAGGCTGGGATCAGGCTGGGAGCAGGCTGGGATCAGGCTGGGAGCAGGCTGGGATCAGGCTGGGATCAGGCTGGGAGCAGGCTGGGAGCAGGCTGGGAACAGGATGGGAGCAGGCTGGGATCAGGCTGGGAGCAGGCTGGGATCAGGCTGGGATCAGGCTGGGAACGGGCTGGGAGCAGGCTGGGAACAGGATGGGAGCAGGCTGGGATCAGGCTGGGAGCAGGCTGGGATCAGGCTGGGATCAGGCTGGGAACGGGCTGGGAGCAGGCTGGCTCCGGAGCGAGGCCCTGACGCAGCAGCAGCAGCAGCAGCAGCAGCAGGCTGGGTGCCTGATTCACTCTACCCACGGACGTCATCGCGGCGGTGGCACTGCTGGGGTGACGTGGCGGTGGCAGGAGCAGCACCCGTGGGCTGAGCCCTGTCACGTCCCCACCGTGGGACAAACGAGCCCTTAAATGTGGCTGGGTGCTAAACGGGAGCTGACGTCAGAGCCCTTCCACCTCTCCCAGCCCGGAAAACAGGAGGGAATATCTTAATAAATCAGATGGCAGCCAACCTTCAAAATCAGGTCAGCCTCGCTGGCGTTCCCCTCCCCTCTCACACCTTCAGCTCGTTTTCTCACCGTGAGCCCAGCCAAGCTCCTTGCATCATTCCCTGGCCAGGCCAGATGGGCTCCGGGCGGGAATGCGGCACCGCTCGGCTCCGCAGCTGAACCTCCCGGAGAGGAGGGCACTGCTGGGGTACCAGCCATGCCCGGTGCTCCCCGGCTCCAGGGTGCCCTCCCTGGCACTGGGTTTGCTGTGGCAGGTGCTGTCGGAGCAGGCTGGGTGGGTATTGGAGTTCTGAGGAGATGGAAATGTGCACCTGGGCTGAAGCTTTCCCTGCCGGCCAGGTGTGCTGCTGTCACCTCTGAGCCACAGCAGGTGCCTGTCAGAGAGGCCAGCCTGAGTTTAACCTCAACTACACCCCTCAGATTGCTGAATTCTTCTCTGCAGGGGAAAAAAAAAATAATTTATGAAACGGGTTTCGCCGTGTTTTAGAGCACGGGGCGGTAATTTAGGAGCTGCTGTTGATGAAGCAGTAAATAATGCACGGGCTGATTGCCCTTTAGCTGTGCTGAGCGTGTGGGAAAGGTCAGCCCTGGGATGCAAGGGGGGCTCTCGCTGCTGGCAGCACCTTCTTAATGAGTCCCTTCTCGTTTGGCAGGTGCAAAACATGTCCCAGTCGATAGAGGTGTTGGACAGGAGGACTCAGAGAGACCTACAGTACGTGGAGAAGATGGAAAACCAGATGAGGGGACTGGAATCCAAATTTAAGCAAGTGGAAGAAAGCCACAAGCAGCACCTGGCAAGGCAGTTTAAGGTAGGTCTGATTTCCAAACTGCTACAGGAGCTGTGGCCAGGGGATTGCGGGGATGGGCACGGTGCTGTGGCCCTGGCTGCCATGAGGGGAGCCCAGCTGTGGGGTCCTTCCTGCCCAGAGCACAGCCACATCCAGGCTGTGGCCTCACATCCTCAGCCCTGCACCTTGTTTTAGGGTAAAAGCACAAATCCCTGTGTTCCACACCCACCCGGGTGCCTGAAATAGGGCGGTGCAGGGTGACTCCATCAGGGGTGATTCCATGCAGGGAGACACCCGAGCTCTGGGTGAGCTCTGGGTTCCCCTCTGTGGCCAGGCAGCTTCTCCATGCCATGCCCAGCACCCATTTCTTGGGGAAAAAAAAACAAGAACTGGGGTTCCCTTTGCATTCCTGCAGCACGTGTGGCAAACCACAGTGGGCACTCACCAAACCCCACCTCCCCTGGGGGTGGTTGCAGAGAGGAGTTCATCCATCAAACATCACCCCCCCCCTGAAAAAATACCCCAAAAATACAATTATTACAGCTGTCCTCAGGCTGGCAACCTGCACATCTCCAGGATTTTGTCCAATTTGGGGTGTTGGCAGCAGAGGCAGCACCTTCTGATGGGTTTTGTGTGGTGTCCTGGTGCTGGGCAGAGGGGGAGAGGAGCTGCAGCCTCTGGAATGCAGCTGGCACTGGGAGCAGTGGCCAAACCCTCAGGAAGTTGCTTGAGGATGAATGAAATTGCAAAAAAAATTGTTCTGAGCAATACTGGAATCTCAAATTTCAGCAGTGCTGTGGGTTAATAGATATAAAAAATCAAACAGGAAAGATTTCTGGCGGAATTTGGGGACTTTCTGATCAGCCACCCAGCTGATTCCCACCCTCGTTTGCAGGCAGCTGGCTGGTATTTTAAAGCAGATTTTTTTAAATGCTAAATACTGAAATACCATGATTATCTCATAAAAAGCTGGGAAGATGGTTCTTAAAACTTTTCACCAACTCCACCTCCTCCGCTCCCCATCTCCAGTTACCGCAGGACCCTAAATTTAGCTCTGCAGTCTGGATGGAAAGACTTGAGCATGAGTTTCTTTTATTTAATTATTTCTTTATTTCAGTTATTATTGTTTTCCCCCCTCCACCATTCTGATGAGTTCAACCCTCCCCATTGCCTGCCAGGGAACTTTAAATGAAATAAAATTAAAACATTCCCCACGTGCAAAGCACAGAAGGGAAAAAAAAACCTCATGGCATAAATAGGAGGGGATGGATGGGAAGGAGGCTGAGGAGGAATTCCTGATCCTGTTCAGCCCCAAAAAGCTTCAGGACACAGGCAGATGTCACAGCCCTGGGTGCTGGGAGCTTGGCCACTGTAATTTGAGCAGCACCAGGGATTTTGGGTGTTCTAACACGCTTCATTAACGGGTAGGTGCATGCATATTAATGTCTACTCATTAGCTGCTGGAGCAAAGCATCTGCAACAAAATGCTGCATTCTGAGCCTTTAAATGAGCAAAAAGCAAAAAAAAAAAACAAATTAAAAAAAGAAAAAAAAATTCATTTCTGCAAAATCCATCTGATAATGAATTTTAGTTTTCTGTTCCGTGCTTGAAACCAGTGAGGAATTTTTGTCTAATTTGCTGCCAAAGCAGCATTTGAAAGAACAGCCACAGCATTTTGTTCCTGCTAATGCCAGCATTAAACTGTGAGTGCTTTGGAGCTCTTGTGTTGGTTTTTTTCTCTCTAGTGCCGTAAGAGTATTTGTCTATGAATGGCTATCTATATAAGGCAGGTTAGTGAGCTAGATCCTCAACAGTATTTCATTTTCTTGCTTACAGGGCTAACTAAAAAGCAAGTTTTTTCAATGCTGCAGTGACTGAAGAAGCAGTTCACTCCCATGTAACCATGAAAAGAGGGCCACAGAGCATTTTGCACCATGCATTGATTTTTTTGATTATTTTCCAAATTAGCACCATATCTCACTAAGGAACCTTGAACCACACAACCGAGATCTTCCTTTGCATGCAATTGTAGATGCATTTCATGAATAGTTTGAAACCCTTGTCAATGCATATATATCTTATTTTCTTTTATTTTTTGGAAAGAAAAAAAAGAAAAAAAAAATCAACAACTCTTTGTGTATGTGATCTGAAGCATGTAACCCTAAGATGTTGCATTCTAAAAATGACAAATAAAGGCCTTTCCCAAATATTTTGGTGTTCTGCAGCCTGTTTAATATGTTCTTGCCAAGACATCATTCGGACCAAAAATAATAATTGAGCTAATTTTAATGCTAATAATTGTGGGATATGTGAACATTTCGCTCCCATAGGAAGCACCCAGGTCAAGGCAGAGTGTTGCAGATTTTTGCACGCATAGCACTGAACCGAGCTTATTTTAACCTTGCAGGCAATAAAAGCGAAAATGGAGGAACTTAGGCCTTTGATACCAGTGTTGGAAGAGTACAAAGCCGATGCCAAATTGGTATTGCAGTTTAAAGAGGAGGTCCAGAATCTGACGTCAGTTCTAAACGAACTCCAGGAGGAGATTGGCGCCTATGACTACGAAGAGCTTCAGAACAGAGTGTCAAATCTTGAAGAAAGGCTTCGTGCATGCATGCAAAAATTAGGTAGGCTCAGAACCACCACGGTGGCTCCACGGCCACCGGCGCCAACGCACGCATCCCGGCCGGAGGCAGAGATGCCCCGCTGGACATCTGGTGCCGTGCCCGGCCGCGAGGGATGAGCTCCACACAGCCAGGGGCGATCCTGCCAAGAGTGATGCCACCAGGAACATTCCTCCTGGGAGTAGTCCTGCCCAGGATTACTGGCAGGAGCAATGCTGCTCGTGGTGTGAGCGCTTCAGGATCCTCCTCTCCTCTCCTCTCCCTCTGGAGGGAGCGGGCGTGTGGGCGGCGCTTGCATAAGTGGCAGCTCACGCTTATGCAAAGCCAACACTTGCACCCCTTTTGCTTCTGCATCCCTGGACCTGGTCCGTCAGCAAAGGGCTCTGCTCGTGGTGGGGGGTGTGGGGCTGTGCCTCGGTTTCCCTCGGTTTCCTTTCTTTTTTTTTGCATCTTGCCAATCCCCCCGGAGCAGAGCATGAGGAGCTGGGGCGCGGTGTGGTCCTGTCCCTGCACGGGATGGGAATCCTCCCTCTCCCGTTCCCCGAGGGAGCAGGGAGCCATTTCCACCAGGCTGCTGCCAAACCACCAGGGACTCATCTCTGACCTCATCCAGAGGGTTTGAATTGACTGAAACTCCTGGGGCAGTTGTGGGGAGGCTCAGCTGCCGCCAAACCCAACGCGTGACCCCAAACACAGGGGGAAGGAGGAGGGCACTGCCTTCCACAGCTGCAAGGACTCTCTGCACCATTTGTTGGGCCAGCTCTGACTTGATTTAATTTCTCCTTCCATTATTGACTTTCTTGCCACGCCATTTAGATAATCCAAACACATTAACTGCTCTGCAGTCTATTTTGGTAGCACATACGAAATTACACTCTCAGGTAACTTCACGGAAGATCAGATCTCTTCTGAGCACTTGATATCCTTGGCAAGGTAACGCTTTGTTTCTCTCTTGGCTCTGCTGCTGGGGTTGCTTTTGCTTGTTTCTAGATGCCTCCACACTGTGAGCAGCCACCTCCCCTCCATTCCCTCTGCATTCCCATCCTCTGGTTCCTTGGACATCCCTTGCAGGCTCCATCTCACCCAGAGAGTAAAATTCCCATTTAAATGTGGATGCTCAGAGTGTTTGAACAAGTCAGGCACTGGGGTACCCTTGGGACAGGTAAAAACCCCCTGGCCAAGAGAGATCAGAGTTGGATTTCTCATTAATTAATGAGTGCTGGTGCCCCAGGTTTGGTTTGAGAGCAGGACAGGCTGGGATCTCTGCCCCTTTCTGTTGTCCCTCCCCTCAGCCCGTGATGGTCACAGGGAGGGAAATTCTGTCCTTGCCCTCACCCTCTTGAACTTCCCCCTGAAAGCCTAATGGGGACAGGACTGGGCTGGAGTGACCTGGTCCCCAATTCCTGGAGCTTTATCAGCTGGGCAGAATAGGAAGAAGGTGGGAAGATAAGGAAGGATGAACAGGTAAGAAGGAAAGATAAGAAAGGAGAACAGACCCAGGAGGGTGGGGTGGACCAAGGGCACACAGAGACCTCCTGGCAGCCCCACATCCCCTGCAAATGCATCCTCTCATCCCTCCCCTGGTGAAGGTGCCCAAGGAGGGGTCCCCTTGGTGCACCCAGAGCCTTCAGCCCTTTCCTTGACGAGGAGGAGGAGCTGTGGGTCACAGAGAGAGGGAGCAGCAGGAACAGGGATTTGAGGCTTTAAACTTGGGACAGTTCTTTGACAAATCCATCCTGGCCCCCACAGCCCTCTCCACCCAGGGAAGCTGGGACAATCCTCCCACTGACCCTGGGCAGGCTTGAAGGAGTAGCTCCCAAACCATTCAGGGCTCCAAAAAATTAGGATTTGCTCCTGGACCATTAACCCTTTCTGCTCATCCCATCCCTTCACGCTGAGGTCCAGCTGGGACCAGCAGCCCAGGTAAGAAGGAGGCAGCTAGGGATGCTGAGCTCTTGCAGGTAACCTTGTCTAGGAACTTCTGGGTGTTTTTTTAAATATTTTTGAGTCTTTAGCTAGGCTTTTTGTCTTCTTCCCGCCCTTGCTGTCTCTCTGGGGTCAGGGCAGCTCTTTTGCAGCAGCCCTGGGTGCTCACAGAGATGGATTCTGTGCCTCCCAAAGGCTCATCCCAGAGGATTTGCTGCTAGCTCGGGAAGCTGATTTATTTGGTCACTTAAAAGAAACAGCACGGATTGAATTTCCAATGCTGTTTATCTCTCTGGTGTGTAAACCACTGGAAATGGTTGCTAATTGAGTTAAATTCAGATAACAGCCTTACAAACGCTTTGCTGCCACACAATGAGGCCCTGATTGCTGAGGATTTCACTTTGCTGCAGGTTTTCTGCTCAGCTGGGCTCGCTGATGTCTCAAGGAGAAGGTTCTGGTTGGGAGAAAGGTTTTCCTGCTGCTCCCCTGGAGCGTGTGTGCCCCAGACAGGGTCAGGGAGCTGCTGCAACAAGCACAGGCCAAGGGGAGGGGAGGGATGTGCCACATTCCCACCCAGTTCACCTCTCCCAGGGAGCTCTGAGCCTTGGCAGTGCCTTTTCCTTGGCCAAGGTCCTGTTTTGCATTTTGGGTTTCCTAAGCATTATTGATGGATCAATAGTGAAAACACTTCCTGACCCTGGCATGTGTGTGGAGGGGGAAAAAAAAGAATCAATAATGGCAGCTTCAATCTGTGTTTCTGTTTACACTCCTAAAGATCCCTATTTATACAGGGATTTTCGCCTTTCCATTAATGTTCCTAAGAGGAAGTGCAGGGCTTGGCACTCCTTGGGTCTAGGGGGAATTGAATCAGGCAGGACGAGATTTCCTTGGGAAAAATCCTGGTGCAGGGATGGGGATGGAGCCATCCCTGATGGTTTTGGGATGGGGATAGGAATGGGGATGGAGCCATCCCTCATGGTTTTGGGATGGGGATGGAGCCATCCCTCATGGTTTTGGGATGGGGATGGAGCCATCCCTCATGGTTTTGGGATGGGGATGGAGCCATCCCTCATGGTTTTGAGATGGGGATGGTTTTGGGATGGGGATGGAGAGCAATCCCTGATGGTTTTGGGATGGGGATGGAGAGCAATCCCTGATGTTTTTGGGATGGGGATGGAGAGCAATCTCTGAGGGTTTTGGGATGGGAGTGAAATGGGGATGGAGCCATCCCTGATGGTTTTGGGATGGGATGGAGCCATCCCTCATGGTTTTGAGATGAGGATGATTTTGGGATAGGGATGGAGTCATTCCTGATGGTTTTGGGATGGGATGGAGACATTCCTGATGGTTTTGGGATAGGGGTGGAGTCATCCCTGATGGTTTTGGGATGGGGATGGAGAGCAATCCCTGATGGTTTTGGGATGGGGATAGGAATGGGGATGGAGCCATCCCTGATGGTTTTGGGATGGGGATGGAGCCATCCCTCATGGTTTTGGGATAGAGATGGAACAATCCCTGATGGTTTGGGGATGGGGATGGAGCCATCCCTCATGGTTTTGAGATGGGGATGGTTTTGGGATGGGATGGAGCCATCCCTGATGGTTTTGGGATGGGGATGGAGAGCAATCCCTGATGGTTTTGGGATGGGGATGGAGAGCAATCCCTGATGGTTTTGGGATGGGGATGGAGAGCAATCTCTGAGGGTTTTGGGATGGGAGTGAAATGGGGATGGAGCCATCCCTGACAGTTTTGGGATGGGATGGAGCCATCCCTCATGGTTTTGAGATGAGGATGATTTTGGGATAGGGATGGAGTCATTCCTGATGGTTTTGGGATGGGATGGAGACATTCCTGATGGTTTTGGGATAGGGATGGAGTAATCCCTGATGGTTTTGGGATGGGGATGGAGAGCAATCCCTGATGGTTTTGGGATGGGGATGGAGAGCAATCCCTGATGGTTTTGGGATGGGGATGGAGAGCAATCCCTGATGGTTTTGGGATGGGATGTTCTCACCCAGGCAACAGAGGCAAGATCCAGGCAGAGCTGAGCTGCCACAGGGCCATCCCTGCCCTGGAGGGCTGGGATTGGGATGGGGATTGGGATCAATGTTGGCTTCCTGGGAAGCTGGAGCAGGGCAGGATCCCGGCTGTGGCAGCCCAGGAGGAGCTGGTGCCTGTGCGTTGGTGGAGGAGCTGCTGGGAGCTGCCAAGCGGGACTTGTGGGCAGGAGCCAGAGCTGGAGAGGAGGTGGTGGCACCCTGGGAGGAGGGGAGAGCCAGTCCCACCCGCTCCTGCTGGAAAATTCCTGGTGCAGCTGAAGGAAGGGGCTGGTGGGGATGCATTTCATGGGGGTGCAGGACAGAGGGACGCTTGGGAAAGGCTGATTGTGGCCAGGAGAAAGGAGCTGAATAGCTCTGGGCGAAGAGGAGTGAAAGCAGCTCCTCTGTGGGGCTCTAAAACCTGCTCCTCTCAGGTTTCCCCTGTCCTGGGCTCCTGGGTGAGCAGGATGTGCTTTTTCTGTCCCTGAGTGACCTGGAATTCCCACAGAATCCCATCTGACAGGAGTGGGGCTTGCAAAGGGCTCAGCTGCTGATACTCTGAGTGTGCTGTGGATCTCCTCAGGTGGGTGAGGATCCCAGGGGCTGGAGCTGTCCATGCCTGGGTGGCAAACCCAGCAAAGCTAACTCAGGATCTCCAAAACCCATGTTAAATTCCCCCCAGCAGCCTGGGATGCATTTACAGCAGGAGAGAGAAGAACCCTCCTGCATTGCTGAGGAGCTGGGCTGTGTGTGCCTCTAGCTAAACGTGTAGATGTTGCAAACAACACTGGTTTACCCTTATCAGCTGCTGCTGCTTTTTTTTTAATTTTTTTTTTTTTTAATCAATGAGGTTTTATAGCACGCTCCTCTCCAGGGAAATGGGAGGAAGAGATGAAGTGACAGCAATGTAGGGCTGTGATAATGGAAGGCAGATCTGGGATTAGGAGAAGGCTGGACCCCTGCAAGACATAAAAATTATTAAAATTTGTTATTTTTATCCACTGCATCTCTCTGCTCTCCCTCTGAGCTGGGAGGTTTGGGGTGCAGCAAATTCCTGTGCCTTGTGTCTCAGCAAAGCTCAGCTTTTTGGGGGCACCTCTCTTGGTCTGCGTGGGTCTGGAGGCTGTGGGGGCACCAATGGTGCCCTTGGTCGTGTCTTGCTGTGCACATCAGGAATTTCTTCCTCTGTTTTGTGCCCTGGGCTAAGGGGATCCCTTTGGCCACAGCTCCGAGCTGAGGCAGGCAGATGTGTCTGATCAGGAATTACAATGCAGGTGAGAACAGGCCAAGGAGAGAGGCAGTGAGAGGGATTGCAGGGTTCTGGGAGTGCTCAGGGTGCAAAATCTATGATTCTATGAAGGTCAGGTTGGACAGCAACCCGATCTGGTTGAAGACATCCCTGCTCATTGCAGGGGGCTGGACTAAACGACCTTTAATGGTGCCTGATAACAAACCATCCTATGATTTTAATTTGGAGCAGGATGACCTTGTCCTGAGCTGGCAGAGCTCTCCCTGTGTTCCTGCAGCACCTGCAGGGGCTCCCACCTGCAGCCCAGCCCTGGGTCCTGCTGAGCAGCAACTGCAGTGCAGCACCCAGAGCAGCTTCTCCAGCCCAGCACTGCCACCTTCCCCTTCCCCAGCCTGCCAGAGGCTCCCGCATGGAAAGGAGAACTCAGGAACCACCTCCTGAACTCCAGGAGCTGCCTGTCCCCTGCTGCCTCTGCCCTGGATGTGGCTGGGTTTTAAATGAGCTCTCCCTGCCCAACAGGACATCCCCCACCAGCCCAGCCCCTCCCGAGGCATCTTCATCTCCTCCCCTGTCACTCCTCACTGCACTCGGGTTAAATTTTGGTGGGGCAGGGGACCAGAGTGGCAGCTCTGCTGAAACTTGGGGATATTGTTGGGAAAAGGAACTGGGATGTGGCTGCACCTTCCAAGCTGGGGCTGCAGCATTCCAGATCCATGGGCAGCCCCAGAGAGGTGCTGGGACAGAGCCAGGGCTGGGAGATGAGCTGGAGCAGAGGTGCTGCTGCTTCCCCTCATATTTAGGCCTTGAAAACCCAGCGAGGTGCTGAAGTGGCTCCCTGAATCCAGCAGATTTGGAGCACCTGGGTGTGCCTCAGACCTGGCTCACAGTGCCCTGCCCACCCCTGTGCTGGTGAGAGCTGGGCAGGATCCTCAGGATGCTCCCACCCTCATCCTGCTGTGTGGGGTTCCTGTCCCACAGCTGGCTGGAGCATCCACCAGGACCAGGACAGGGACAGGGACAGGGTTCTTATCCCAGAGCTGGCTGCAGGATCCACCAGGACAGGGATGAGTTCCTGTCCCAGAGCTGGCTGGAGAATTCACCAGGACAGGGACAGGGTTCCTGTCCCAGAGCTGGCTTGAGGATCCACCACTCTCTCCTGAGTGTGCAGCACAAGGGGCAACATGGCAAGCAGCTGGTAAATTATCTTTGCAGGCAGGAGATTTACATTGTGGGCCATTTTCCACCTTCCTCTTTTCTCTCCTCTTCATAACCCGTAACAAACAGACGTTTCCAGCAGGGCTGGAACAGCCACGGTGCCTTTTTCCCTTGGCTGCCGGATGAGAGCAGCTCCTCAGCTCCTGCCTCCACCTGCCTGCTGCTCTCATTCTCCATTCTGTGCTGCTCCCAGCTCGGCTGCCGCAGCAAAGCTCCTTTTCTTGGGGACAGCCATAAGGACAATTGTCATTAAGAGGTGTGAAACAAACAAAAGCATCCGACACTTGTTCCTGACCTGATTCCCCGTAATTAAACCGAGCCTCGGCAGGGCAGGGGGGAGCGGTGGGATGGTGCCGGTGCCCCTCAGGGGCTGTCGTGGTGCTCACCAGCCTTCCCCTCTTTTCCAGCCTGTGGGAAGCTGACGGGAATAAGTGACCCGATCACAATTAAAACCTCGGGGTCCCGCTTTGGATCGTGGATGACGGATCCTCTGGCTCCTGAGGGAGAGAACAAGGTAAGAGTGTGACAGCATCACCCGTGTGGCTGAGGACAGTGAATATTCACCCCTGTGCCCTGGGAAACCCGGGGAATGTCCTCATCCACCCCACGGGGCTCTGCTGGCAGCAGGAGGGGCTGAGCATCCCCCAGGCAGGGAGGATGAGGAGAAGCTGAGCAGCCCCTGCACTGCTCCCTTTTCTGGGCAGGTGGAACTCATTGATGAGGGTCCACGGGCTCAGAATTGTCACCACGAGGTCTGTGTGGCAAAAAAAAGCAAGTATTGGGTTTCTAATCTGTGTTTGGCAGCCAGGAGGGAGCTGGGGCTGAGCAGAGGGACCCGTGGTCCTGGTCCCTGCTGCTCTTCTGCTGCCAGCACCACTGATAATGTCATCTCCTGCACTGGCCCTCCATCCTCCACCTTCATTGCTGTGAGGAATTAACTGACTGCAACCAGAGAGAGAGAGATTTGTTTTGCTTTGTTTTGGTCCTTTATCTTTTTTTTCCATTCAGACCATTCAATTTTGATCCCAAGGAGGTAGGAGGCCAATAACTGGCTGAAAATCAATCCCAGCTCCCCATGACTGATGGAATGGAAAATATCTCGAGTGTTTGCTGAGGATTTGCAGGCAGCAAAACAAAACAAAAAGCAGAAAGCTTGGCTGCCTGTAATTCCCTCCTGCATGCAGCATCCTTCAAAGGATAAAGGCACCAGCAAGGGCTGGATTAGGGCACCTATTTTGGGATCTGTGCCCTGGCATCAGCTCTGTAGCTGAGAGAGGACAAGGGATGCTCTGGAGAAGTCACCCCTGGGTGGTTTCTTTGAAGGTGACTCGAGTTGTCAGGCTCTTTCCCTCCAGCAGCCAACTGGTTGGCACTGGTTCCCCAATTCAACACTTCCATATTTTACAGTTATTAAGCAAAATTTCACCTCCAGCCCAAATAAAACCCTGCTTAGAGATGAGATGGGAAGGTTTTACCCACATCACAACCCGTTTTGCTCAAGAGAGGGGACAGAATTGTCCTCTTCAGGCTGTGCTTGCTCCTTCCCTTGGCACTAAAACAATTTTCAGCCAAAGCTGGTGGTTCAGATGCTAAAGATCCTCTGTCTCTTCAGAGAGTTTTGTCTCAAACCTCTATTTTTTGGGGGTTTTTTTTAGCCATGCCTTTTTCTGCAGCGTATTTTTGTTGCACAAGTAGGCTGCAAACTGGAGCTGGAGCTTCCCAAGCCTCTCTGTGTATTTAATATATAAAACCTGCTGGGAATTTTATTAGGAACACACCATTAAGTGAAGTCCATTGGCTGCTCAGCAGAGTGGGAAAGTGAGGATGGGCAGAGCTGGGCAGTTCATCATCCCCAGCTGCTGTCCCCGAGCCCCAGGAGGGGTTTGGTGCTCCTGTGATCATTTGTCCATGTCATGAAACCACGGAACACAACTGGGGGAGATTTGTGAGTGCTGTGGGAGCAGCAGGATGCTGAGAGCTGGGCTTGCTCTGTGTGGGTGCTCAGAGCCAGCTGCTGTGATGGGACGTCGTTCATCCATCAATCCCTGCTCTTCCAGAGCTTGGGATGCTCTTGGGTCCTGCAGCCCCTGCATGGTGACACAGGGCTCTGCTGGGCTCTGAAAACCAAACACAACCCATTTGCATGTTGAATTTTTAATACCAGATAATGAAATGGGAGCAGCAAAGAGAGAGTCATGTTTTGGATATTTTTTCCCTTATAATTTCCTCAAACTGGTTCAGCTGAAGCTGAAGTTTCATTTCCAGCTCTGGCTGTTCTCTGGTGCTTTTGCAGCCACCCCCAAGCCCAGCAAGGTTTGGGGCTGAGGGTCAGAGCCATTTGCCACACATCCATTCCCCACCTCTGCAGCCTTTCCAGGGAAGCAGTGACAGAAGGCTGAAATTCCCTCCAAAGTTTTTGGAGACCCCAGTTGACTTCCCAAAGGCAGCAGCCAAATGTTGGGCTGCCCTTCTCAAAGACTGATGATCACACCCCAGACACAGAGCTGTCAGATTTTGCAAGGGGTTTGCAGAAGAAATCTGCACTACATCACCCAAACCTGCAGCCTTAAAGGCTTCCCTCTTGCTAAATTTACCTTTTCTCCTTCCTAAATTTACCTTTTCTCCTTCCTAAATTTACTTTTTCTCCTTCCTAAATTTACCTTTTCTCCTTCCTAAATGGCTCTTACAGAAAGCAGCTCTCTCATTTTCAGGCAGCAACTGCATCCAGAATGTCAGTGGCTGGCTGGATATTTCTTGTGGATATTAACTGCACAGCTTGGTCATTTGCCTCAGAATTGGTTTCATATAACAAAAGCTTTTTTTTTTTTTAAGGAGTCTAGACAGTGTCCCCAGTGAACTGGCACTTAAATGATGATCTAAAATCTCTCCTCAATCTACCCAGAGCAAGATTTAGATGTCTTTGTCTCTTATATTTCAGCAACCTCACTTTAAGCTTTTGATGCAGCAGTGTATGATTTTTAAACCAATATGGACTTTTTGCCTGAATTTGCCTGACAATGAGTGATTGCATCCCTCGCTCCCGCATTCCAAATTAATGGAGTTGTGCACAGCAGCTGCTGTAATTTACTGAGTGCTACCGCGGGAAGCAAAAGCAGCAGCAGCACAGAAAATGCTGGGTTTAGCCAGGGAAAAGCTGCTAATTGCCCTCGGGAAGAGAGGGAGGTGCCAGCCACCAGCATTCCCAGGGGAGCACTTAAGCCAAGGAGATATCAGGTTATCCCCCAGGGAAAGCTTTGCTCTTGGGTTGATTCCGTGGCTGATTTGGGGGTCCAGAAATTGGGGTTATTTCTGGATGTAGTTGACAGATGTTGGCTGGATTCGAAGCCAGATTGGACGGGATTTGGAGCAGCCTGCTCTGGTGGAAGGCGTCCTTGGCAGGGCTGAGTTTTAATCTCCATTCCAAACCATTTTATGACGATTCCACGACTCCCGGCTGTGGATTTCTCTCCCAGAGGCGATCCCTAACCCCACCCCGTGTTTGCCCTGTGCAGGTTTGGTACATGGACAGCTACCACAACAACCGCTTCGTGCGCGAGTACAAATCCATGGCGGACTTCATGAACACCGACAACTTCACCTCCCACCGCCTGCCCCACCCCTGGTCGGGCACGGGCCAGGTGGTCTACAACGGCTCCATCTACTTCAACAAATACCAAAGCCACATCATCATCAGGTTCGACTTGAAGACGGAGACCATCCTCAAGACGCGCAGCCTGGACTACGCCGGCTACAACAACATGTACCACTACGCCTGGGGCGGCCACTCCGACATCGACCTCATGGTGGACGAGAACGGGCTCTGGGCCGTCTACGCCACCAACCAGAACGCCGGCAACATCGTCATCAGCAAGTTGGACCCCAACACCCTGCAGAGCCTGCAGACCTGGAACACCAGCTACCCGAAACGCAGCGCCGGCGAGGCCTTCATCATCTGCGGCACCCTCTACGTCACCAACGGCTACTCGGGCGGCACCAAGGTGCACTACGCCTACCAGACCAACGCCTCCACCTACGAGTACATCGACATCCCCTTCCAGAACAAGTACTCCCACATCTCCATGTTGGACTACAACCCCAAGGATCGGGCTCTCTACGCCTGGAACAACGGGCATCAAATCCTGTACAACGTCACCCTCTTCCACGTCATCCGCTCCGACGAGTTGTAGCCCGGCCTTGGTTAGAAACTGGGTTTAGGGGGGGAAGAATAAATAAATTAATTAAAGTGAAAATTTAAAAAAATAATAATAATAAAAAGGAAAAAAAAGGGAGAAACTAATTTAAAAAAAAGATGCTATTAAGGAAACATACTTTAAATAAGTAAACATATAAACAGCTGCCAAAATTAAGACCAACATCATGGAGGATTATTCAGCATAAGCCTGACAGATCAGCATTACCTCTACATTTCTAGAAGTCTGGCCCTGTGTTATAGACTCACGAGTAACCGTGTACCTGCAGCTGGAAC